>NC_039360.1:368750-737500 GCF_003573695.1 Papaver somniferum | reverse complement strand
CAACCAAAATATAGCTTCAAATCTTGGGTAAATGCATCACCATTCGCTTCCATGGAGTATTGGAACATTTCCCACCTTTTCAGTTTCAGCCAACATACCCTCCCTATATATGTCTTATTTGCATTTCTACAAATAAGACTAGAGGAGCAAAAAACACTCACCAGGTCCAAAGCCGCATTTTGCAGCTTCCTTGCCAAATGCTGCACAATCATTGTGCATCACCGGCTAAGCCGCTACCCATGTTGCACGATCATTGCGCATCACCTCCTAAGCCGCTATCCATGCCGCACGATCATTGTGCATCACCGGCTAAGCCGCTATCCATGCCGCACGATCATTGTGCATCACCGGTTAAGCCGCTATCCATGCCGCGATCACACAAAGTGTGAACCGATTAGTTGTATTGTCTCGACTCAGTCCATAGAAAATCACTTTCAGAGAAAGAACTTAATACCTCACAAGACTTTGGCATTTTTTGGCGGGATATGGATTGCCAGACTGAGAATTATTAACTGTTAATATATGTGAGTGACGGTACAATGGGAATTTACTAGTAGTTTACAACCATTAGATTTCGAGAAAGGCTTTTAATTTGATTGTGTTGGTCTTGATTTTTTTTAGAAATGTATTTGGTCTTGATTTATGCATTTCCCTTGCATATTTAAACATGTGTATTGACGTCGATTCGTAGATTAGCATCCTTGTGTGTAACATATACTTGGAAGTCTATTTGACGGTCTTGTGTTTAATAATTTCGTTTGAAGTTTCTAAAAAAACTCAATGGTTGATGTAAGACTATGACTGTGTGGGATGTTGCCCGATCTCTGCATACTAATCTGAAGAAGGTTCGAGGTTTTTCTCTGGATGTTATTTATGTGAGCTTCTTGGTTGCCGCATACGACGCTGAGGTTATATTTTGTTAGCTTAATTCATTTTTATTTCATGATATATATTTTTTATTATATATGTGCTAAGTATTATTATCATTTTTCGGGTTTGTGTATTAGGTTCCTAGATTGTATGAGGTCAACATAAATTGTTGCGAACCTCGTCAGTACGCATACATTGGTTCTGGTGCGCCTTTTGCTCAAGAATATATGACTAAAATGTTAGTTTTACATACTTGTGTTATTTGACTAGCTAACTGCTTTTTGTTTATATATATATTTCTAATTTTTTTACTATGTCTTGTCACCACTATCCAGCCTATATAATAATGAATTGCGTAAAAGAGAAGTTGAAGTTCATCTTCTAAGATCTGTATGTCAAGCGGCACTAAAAAACAGAGGTACAGGGGGTCAATCTATAAAAGGTACTTGTTTTTGTTTTATCAATGAGGAATTCTAAGTTTTTATGGTGGAGTTGGGTTTACTTGGATTAATTAAAACTTTGTTATCTCTCAACTTCTGTGGTTATTCTTAGCTAATAAGTAGAGGCTTTGCATGGGTGTAAACTTTGGCTGGTTGTTCTCTTATTTTTACGGTCTATTTTATCAAAGCTAATGGAGTGAAAGAGCTTTCCAATGACAATTTTGGAAACATTCGTGACTCATATTTTCCTGGTGTAAAGTCGGCTGAAGAAATAGTGAACGGAGAACCAATGAAAGAATAACCGCTTTCCAGAACTCACCATTCACCTAAAGATGATCGAGCCGAGAATACATGGAAGAAGAATAAACACTTTTCCAAGGAGGTTTATTGGAACTTGTTTAACCCTTTTTGTGTAGTTAGCCTTTCTCTAAGTTAATAACCAGTTTAGTTCTTCAAATATGATAAAGCCTGGGATCTGAATGTGCTTAATGCTTAGTTTGATAATGACACAGTAGAGAGAACTAGAGATATTAGAATTCCTTTTGATGGTAAATGGTGTTTTTTCTGTCAAGACTGCTTATAAAGCAATCTTGAATACCAGAAATTGTTTCTACCTGGAAACTTATTTAGGAAAACTAGGATTCCCAATAATAGCCTTCACTTTTTATATAATTATTTGCCTGTTGGTGTAAATCCTGTGAGCATAATTGTCCTTTTGGTAACTGCCATATTTAAACTTTACTACATCTCTTCATAGACTGTTCCTTTGCTATGAATGTATGGGATGCTGTTATTACTAATAGTTCTGTGCAGCCTATGAACACTCAATTTCATGAGTGGATTTGTAGCATGTTTCAAGGAAATACCCAAGATAGTCAAAGAGGGGCAATATTTGAATGGTTTGGCTTTATTTTATGGCATATATGAAAATGCAGGTGCTGGAAAATCTTTGAAAAAAAAACAAACTTACAGAAACTGGTGCACATATAAAATCAGACTTTGCTGATTGGAATAGACAGACGGTTAGTCCCAATAGGTCTACTGCTCTAAATAATATACAAACTAGATCTGTCTGGGAAAAAGCTTGTAAAGAGGAAACACATGAACAGAAGAAGTTCCTTCTGATTCTGACACGCAATACCTTGCCGTAGGGCTCAGAATACTTTTCAATATCTCGGATCCCTGTATTCGTTGGATCAAATGTATTACGAACAGCATTTTAGTAGGCTTCTGGTTTGCCACCGATCTAGATCCATCACACCGATTACCGTGTTCTTCCTGCTGGTTGAGAAACATGAAAAAGAAGCAAGAAAACAAAATCCTCATGAACCAGATAGCTAGGTATAACCCATTTTACCAATAAAGAACAAAGCTAGGCACACAGGTCACAGCACCGAATATGACTGAGCCAATTACATGAAGTGTGAAATGAACTGACTGAAATACAAGTGAAAGAAGATGACTACCCACCAAAAGTCTGCGCCTAGTGTACAAATGGGGTACTATCGAGGCTTCGGAAGGCATCTTCAGCGTCTTAGTGTACAAATGGGGTACTACCAAATATCCCTGCAGCAGAACAGCGGAATTAAGTTAGTAAACGGATAATATTGCAAGTTGTTGGTACTATTCCAAAAGGGTTGGGTTTCAGAGTGATGAACATATCGACGTTTCTTTTTCCAGGTAAACACAGAAAATAAATACAACACAGCAGGAAGAACGTGGATGCAAAAGGATATCGACAACTTTGTAGTCCTGCATGATGTGTTAAGTGATAATAAAAATTTAAAAGCTAAATACGAAGAATTATAACTGAGAATTCATTGATTTGCATGCTTTGCCAATTTCTGCATATGTTCAGGAGTAGCCACTGGCATTACTGTTAACTGTGACCCAGTAGAAGGAGACGACACCAAAGCATAACACAGAGACATTATTCTCCAATTTTTGCCACAAAAGCATACATTATTCTCCAATACACAGACCAGTATGGGTTTCTGGAGATGACGAATCGGTTTGGGCTTTCCATTTTAGGTATAGTGCGACTTCTCAGACACTGGGTGACATTTCTCCTTCTGATAACATACTATTTTCTTTCCGTGATTCTGATAGCTAACCCAAAAGGCTACAAGCCTACAACTGGAGGGTCAAAAATCTGGTTCCAATGATGATAAGGATAATAGTGGTTTAAAGATCTGGTTCCAATGATGGTTTCAAAAATCTGGCTTAGATCTCAAAAGGGCCATCTCAAAATAGAATGGAGATTCAAAACATCAACACTGACAGGGGATGGCTGAAAACGAGTTGAAAATAAAATCCCAATCTATCTCTAAACTTGAGTGTCGACCTTTTAATACTGACAAACTTCCTTGCGCAATCCAATGGTACAACCGTCTGCCTCACTATATATAAAAGAGCTTCTCCACTGATATTCGTAAACAAACCATTTCCCAATTGTGGTCCTTGTTGACCTGATGGATATCAAATCAACGAAATTTTAAGTGTGATAAATGGATGAAACAAAATAAATATGTAAACAAATGAAATTGAGTAGCCACAATCTTCGTCTCATGTATTAAAACTATATGACCTAACATACAGGCATACAGCTGAAGTTCATTTTGAAGCGAAAATTTAATTTCAATATCAAATTCAAGTGGGGGTCACCTAATAGTTCGCTATCCGAACCATGCGGGAAATTGCATCAGAACTCAAGCAGAACTCTACAGGACATTAACGGAGTGGCGAAACATATGGCTCATTTGGTGATCTCAGGGGTCAAAGAAACGCGAAACAAAATGGTAATGAAATATGACAAATGGACCAGAATATAACAGTACTTTGTGAATTGCAGCGTCCACCAATTCATTCAACAGACATTTAGGCCATTTTGGTTGAATTCAGAATAACAAGAAGAATTTCAGATCAATTATTTTACGCCACAATTATACATACTAATACGTTGCAATGATCAACACAAGCAGTTGTATCATACTTAGATTGAGAAATCAACAAATCCAAAATCCAAACAATTAAACAAAGAAATCGACAAAGATTTTTGTGAGGCAGCTTTCGGATTGACCCACATTTGATTAACTCTTCCTCGTTATAGTATATCAGCTTTGAACCCATGCATTTGCACAGGGATTCTGTTCAAATAATAAAAACTGCATTGTGTCAAACATCCGTAGCATGTGTAATTCACTGCCTCAATGGGAATGATTTCATTACAGATTTCATTTCAGATATACTATGCCAACAATTTGGATTCAACAGAGTGATAGTGAGATTGTATTTTTAAGACACCTTGGAAGTAACAAACTAATTCCTAGAATCAGTAGGTTGCTACGTAGAGATGCATCTAAATGAATTCTAAGTTATGTCTCACTTAACAGAGTTTCGAGTGAGCTTAAATACATTAGGAAGATAACCCCTCGAGACAACTGAAACAGGACGAGATAAGAACAGTACTGACATGACTAGAGCACGATACTGGTCTTGATGTTATGAACTACTTGGAAACAATTTTATCTTTGGCAAGTTACAAAACCAATACACAGTTAAGGGTAAAAATCATTCTGGGTTTAAGAGAGAAGCCCACTTTTGTGCTTAGATTATCTTGCTATTCCTTACGAATTACTGTAATGGTTTGTTTGGTTTTCTTTAAGAAGTCAATTTCTTCCATATATTAACAGGGACAAATTCTAATAAAACAAGATAAGAACTAATCGTCTTATTCAAGACCTCAGTGGTAATTTTCAATAAAACTATTGCTGTGGTTGAGAAACTTTTTAAGGCTAGCAACATCATGAAAGTTTAAGAGAACTGATCGCAATAATGGAAGCTTCCTGAGCTACTGAAGCCTACAAATCGTTCAAGCTTTTGTGAAGCAGCAACTTCGTTCAACTCCTCAGTGGGTTTTTTTCCTGCAGTCTCGGACTCCAAATCTCCCTTCAAAAACAAATATTCTCAGTAACGTTAATCATTTGATGGGTTCAGGATCCTACGAAAATCAGCACATTGCTTCCAACATTAAAGACGAAATCTAAGCTACTGGTGAACCTGAAGTGCAGTTAGACAAGCTTTTTCTTTCTGAAGCTGAAACCTCTCGACTTAGGATTCCGTCAATGGCATGCAATGTCATATACCTGAGGAAAGAGATTTTCCCGGTTCCATTTCTTGCGAGCAGACCTGCATGAGAGCACATCAGTAAGGAGTCAACAGACATCAAAACAACTGATAACAGTGATATCAACCTGATTAAGAAGCCTCGCAGAGACAGAGAGAGTGAAAATTCGAATTACCATATTGCCCCACATAAGAGAGTGTGACTGACCCATCCGAATGAATTCAGGACCTCCAATTAAAACAATAAAGCTCTCCATATGGATATCTTCCACAGCTGGATCCTCGATATCATTATCGTGGTTTACAGATACAACTGGCAGCGTTTAGCTGCTTCCATTTCCAACAAATGCATCAGATATTGTGCCTGAGTGGTGACAGAGGACAAAACTAATCGGTAGTTTTAGTTGTAGTTTGACTTAAATGTCGTCGTCTCACCTCCTCTTTGCCGCCCGTCCTTACTTTTTTTTTCCTCTGAAGTTTTGCCGCATCACGTTCAGTCAACATAGGACCTTCCTGCAGTACCTCAGGTTGTTACTATGGAATTGCGTCCTTTCCATTCCATCAAACATCCACAAGGGTGTGGCAAGACCTATATTTGGGAACAAATCATTCAATAGTCTTCTAGTATAATAAAACAATGTACAAGTTAATCCAAAGACAGTCGTAGACATAACATAGTAAGCAAATTGGGTGTACATATCAAATTGGTCGTATGTAAAGTGGTGGCAGTGGCAGGCAGAATTAAAACCGGTTTTCCAAAGTTAAAATTTATCAAAGGTATAGTTTCAAGAAATCAAATTCCTTCACAGAGCTAAGAAAAACAGACAACATTTATTAGTTGTTACAGTAAATTGCGCAATTGCCTATAACAGCTCCAGAGCTTATAACGGCGTTTAGCTACTTCGTAAACAGCCGGTTTATGTGCAGATAGGTGTCGAAATTGTATTTCTAAACCAGATATTTTTCTACTTTAATATTTGGCAGAATATAAAACGAACACTAGAAATACTAATCCAAATAAAGCAAAACCGAAAACATTATTTTTGCTATTCTGGAGGAAAATTACAATACAAAACTGGCTAAGCTTAATTTTCACAAAGCTAAGGACTGGTTAAGCATAAGATTAAGCTCACAGAATCACAGATATCAATCTAATTTACTACTTCCAAGCTCAAAAAACTAATTGAGGGAAAAATTGCAAACACAAATTCTATCATTTTCAGTGACAAACTTCCACCCTACAAACAAGAATCCCTATGTGACAGTTCTTTAATAAATCAACAAAGACCAATACATCAAATTTTCAGGGCCAATTGCTAATCCCTATCTGACTGTGAAAGCCTCAATCTTATTTCCCATTGCATGCAAATAGAAAGCTCCTACCATTCTGAATTTTTGCAAGCAGGAAAACACACATCTTCATCAATATATATCTAAGAACATTCAACAAACACCTGAACTGCATTTTCATGGTGGAATCTTACAAAAAAAAAATCAGGAGCAATGAGGGGTTTCATTTAGTTTACCTCTTCATACTTCTGGGTAAGAGCAAGATGCTCATCTTCAGTCATATCAGGTATTAAAACAGCCATAGTTTCATATTGTCTTAAACCAGGTGGTCATTGAGGTTCTTCTTTCTCTTCAGTAGCTCCTAAAATACCACCAGATGATGGTGATTAATCATCTTCTCCAACACCTCCTTCAAAGGATGAACCTGAAAAATCTAAAGTTACAGATTTAACTGATAAACTTTCATGGGTTCTTCTCAAAATCCCAACTTTGTTGAAATTACAAGATTTGTTTTGAAAGAAAACCTGATTTGTGAATGGAACAAGCGATGAAGAAGAAACGGAGAGAAGATTAGGTTATGAGAATAAAGTGGAAGCTAATGAAAATGCTTATGTTGCCATTCTTGGGAGGAGGAGGAATGAATCAAACGGTTTTCACTGGATTTTTTTATTCGCAGAAGTGAGAAAGTGAAGAAGAAGACTTTCATGGATTGCCGAGAGATATTTACCCCCAACCTTTATTTTTTTTCTTACACCCCACTTGCACCGGGTAAAAGAGTTAAATTGCCCAGAATATTCAGCGTGGTAAATTTTTAGAATTAGTGTAGTTGTGCGAAGAATTGTCCTTTTTACTACGGTGCTTGCTCTTCTAAGGAAAAAAAAGGAGATCCACCGTTATTTCAGCTTGGTTATTGGTTATTTGTGGTGATTTGCATATTGTTGGAGCGTTATAATAAATTCTTTTCCAAATTGAGTATAAGTTAATTCTTAATTGAGTAGAAGCTAATAAAATTTAGAAGTACCTTTTGTTGTCGTTTACTTGGTTACTATTTGTATGATTTCTATCAAAGGAAATAACTTTGTTGTTATGGAGTAATGTTTATTATTCTATACAATAGAGAAATTATATGGGATCAAAGTAATTCGTAAATATTGAAACTGGTTCATGAATTTTATTTGAATGCAAGTAATAGTTGTTTGAACTTTAAGCAACCTAGTCTTATTCACCATTATAAATAGAGGATTCTCTAAAGTTAATTTTTTTAATCCTTGCATTATGTGCATCTTCTGCTATAAGAGTCGTCCTCCACAAACCTAGGTTCCCTCGGGAAACATAATTAGGTTATGCTTTTAGGACTTCGCTTGAAATTCGTGAAGCCTGATTAGAATATCTTTTACCTTATGGATTTTTATTATCTGGATTCTTATATTGGCCATTATGGTTCTTACATATTATTAATGTTCGTCTCTGTTACTATATATCCATACAAGAACTATTGATCGAGGAATAAGATTGATATAAACCACAAGGAGTTCCTAATCTTGTATTTCAATGAGATCACGATCTAAACTTGACTCAAATAGATCTTGTGAGGTAAAATCAATTAGGCATCTTTATAACTTAAAGATATTATTCCCTAATTGTTTGAGGTTTGCTTGATATCCTTATACTTAAAGATCCCTCAAAGAAATATTTTCTTTTTTGTTTTTTGAAGGAAATTAAACAGGTGTCATGTTAGAGGCATAATAACACTACTTTTCATGAAGGACTGTGAAGCAACTATAAGGTGTGTAAAGGACATCCGCTAAAGGAATCAAGAGTCGTCTTGCAAGATCCAAGAGAGGTGAAGAGAATATATGCAACTGAATAGCTTGAACAGAATGTTCATTCTCAACAACATTCTAGTCTGAAGTTTGACAGTATGTTAGTATCTGTAGCGGCTTAATATAGTGTGGTGTTCAAACTAGACGACTAGTCTCTGTAGCGGCTTAATACAACGTTGTGTTCAAATTAGACGGGGTCTAGGGGTTTTTCTGCGAGATTTCAGTTCTCCTCGTTAACAAAACTTTTTGTGTCTTGTGGTATTTTCTTTCTGCGTTATATTGTTTTTCTATAATTGAAATATAAAGAGCAATATGTTAATATAGCTAGATACTTTTTAGCTTGATAGTAAAGATCCACAAGACTTGTTCTTGTTGAAATCGTATCTTGAAACATAGATCATACAAGACTTTCTCTTGATGAATTTGGATCTTGAAGGTTCAAATACATACTAGGTTGACCTTGTAGTTACAATCAAAAATAAAGATCGTGTTTATAAAGATCTTGTTTGTTAAGATCTAAACATATTGATTGTACAAGGATTGTACATACATTTATCAGACGAAAAAGTTTGTGGTATACTAGGTATACTTTCCTTTTCAAGAAGTGAATGACGTGACATCATTGCAACCATCGACGCGGAAACCTTATGTCCCAATACACCATTTAGCCGCTCGAATGGTGCATTATGTGAGTTTTTCATAGCAAGAATGCATACTAATTGCGAACTAAGTAACATCGAGATAGGCACAGTTTTGTGCATTACTTCTGGAAGTCTTGTGGCTTTTAAGAATTGAGCGTCACTTGTAAAATAAAATTGAGGTTAATAATGATTGAAAGTAAGTTTTCTTCTTCTCCTGTAAAATTTGTCTGTAAGTTCAAATTTCTTACGATATTGAGAAGAAGAAAAAAGGATAGAGGAACATATATTAGTATTGTATTTTGAATTTAATAGAGAAAGGATATTGAATGGAATATGAAAAAAATTTGTGTGAAACAGAGATTAAATACCCAAAATAATGATAGAAGATAAATTACTTGTGCTTTACCTCTGGCTTAACTTGTAAACATCTTTGAATAATTCTATCCATACGTTGATATAAACATGAAAAATCCGCAGCTGAATTATTTGGATGCTTGTCAACAATAATCTTAGGCAACTCATCATATTTGAAAATATGCAAAAAGTTTGAACTTCTAATAATTTTGATCTTGTGTATCTAAAAATTAAAAGTATATTAAATAAAGCCAATCAATCATCACACAATAATTTATACACTATTCTTCTTAAGTCATAAAAAATAAAAATTACTTATTTTCAGTAAATAAAGAAACTACTTGTACCTGTGGATGTCTTTAGACTGTTAAAACATACAAATGATAAATATATAATTGAATGAATCAGAAGATAACTCTGATAGAAGCGATAAAAATACCATGGAATGAACGATTTAAAAATTAGAAGGAAGTGATTCCAACTTTTAGATGGACAATAAAACACTCTAAGATCTTCACGGGAAGATAACCAAGTGTACGTTATGTATTAATTTGTCATAAGAAAAAGTTGAAATCAGTTTTTTACTTGACAATTGAAGTTAATTAGCTAGGTTGTGACCCTGATCATTATTGAAAGTAGGTATTCATTTTCTTTTGTACAAGTGCGTTTCTGAATTTAAATCCCGTATTATATACTAGTAGTAGATTCTTAATTCATAGAGAAAGATACTCCAGGGAATAAGGGGAAAAAATTGAAATAAAGATAAAAGGCCGAAAGTTCCGGTAAAGGAATAAGTTACTTGTGTTTTTACCTCTAACTTAACTTGTACTTATCTATGAATAAGTAAACTATTGGAAACACAATAAATGCAAAAAAAAAGGTTCAATAGGAAAGGTGGATTGCCTCTTATAAATAAAAACAAGAAATTAACTATTTTTACTTATATATATTTTTGGACAATGGGCTTTCTCTTTCATGTTACCTCATATAAGCACAAGAAACTTATTACTCACAATATTTAAAATTGTCTCCCTGAGTCCGAAATCTCTTCGCGGGGATCATTAAACTATATCATCCATAATGTTAGAGAATATTCTCGATGATTTGACTCTCAGAAATCTTTGAATTCTTGAATTCTTAGACAACAAAGGATATACTAAGGTAAGATTCAGAAAGTTTTCAATGAAAGCTTTTCTAGCATAAGTTTGGATACCATCTCACAATAAATAATATCAGAAAAATTTGAAACTTCCCTTGATGACTTAATTTCGTGTAGATTGATTTAAATATTTGTTTTCCACCAGAATTCACGAGATAATGACATAATACTCACCATTGTTTACAATGGAAGATTTTCAAACATCAGATCAACTACATTGGGGTTCTTGAAAACATCTAGTAAGCTTGTTTCCTCCATATTTTTCATTATATCTCTTTGAAAATAAAATCATCAAACTCTGCATAGGTCTTATCTTCTTTATATGATTAGAGAGAGTGAGAGAAAGGAAGGTTGAGAAAAGGAGAAATGACTTACTTAGTTAGATACATATTCACAAATGTCCAAACTCATACGAAAAGAAAAATCATACCGAAACAAACTATCTATACTACAAAAAATAATTTGCAAAAAAAATATATATTTGCTAATATACATATGTAAAAAGCAAATTCATATCATGAGACATCATGTATTTTTAACACATGAGATACATTCCATAACTAAGTTATTGTTACTACACATATTTAAGTCCATATCATCATATCTAAAAAATTGGATACAGTTTAAACCTCTACCAGTCGTGTCGTCTCTCTAAAGGGAATTAAAATGAGCCCATCAAATCATATAATAATTTTAGGTATCAAAATGAATAAGATAACAAGAAATTGAATAACATCCCAAAAGAGGTAGAGCGAGTCCCTAGCAAAAGCAAACGCCTCCTCAAATCGTTTCTCAGCAGACGTAAGTCAGCAAATGAAGAAGCGCTTTATACTTTCTTAGATGAATACTAAAAGAGACAATGAAGAACCGGTTTTCCTACTGAAATTATTAGATCTCCTGATTTCCTTCTTAGTTTGTTTATAACTTTATAGTTTATACTTTTGTTGAAGGTCATATCATCAAAGTCTGTAAATGACTATAGTTGAATCTCAATGAAGCAATGGTTCTCATTAGTCCCTAATTACGTAATTGTGTCAGCTGGTGCTTTATGGATATATTGGTTTCACAAAATGATCCAGAGATGAGTTTCCTGGAGAAACTGTCAACAAAACTGCGACGTTTCTGGAAACTCTCGGAAAAATTACTCGCCCGTTGTGGATTCTCTAAACCTATTCCGAGATAGAAAGCTCTCTGATTTACAAGATCTGAAGTTGAGATTGAAAGAGACGTATTTATATGCGAATTCGATTGATTCTCAATTCCAATTCCTTTCTCACCAGAATTCCGTCCGTCCGGTCCCAGATATAGAAGGCAGAAGATATAAGAACGAAAACTCTCCTCGAGTTTCTTCAGAGCATCCACATCGGGCGAGTAAACCCAAATATTTGATGAAATAGATTGACGCAGTAGGACAGAGTAAAGATCATATCCCAGACCAAACCCAAATTCCGGACTATATTTGGCCTAGGATCAAGACCAAAACCAAATCTGGTCGAGCGTAGGTATAAAGTGTGTTTGTTAATAGGCGAACATATAACTTACGCTTCATGTGAAGCGGTTGTATATTCCTCGTCCCATGGTGGTGCGTGAATAAAATGTCCGCTTCATCCAGACGAATATATAATGTACGCCCGTGCAGACGTAGGTATAATGTGCGCCCGGTGAGAAGCGTTGATATAATGTTTGTTTCAATCAGGCGGGTTTATAATGTACGCCTCATCAGGAGAACGAAATATCAACACCCCATGCGCCAGATGAACTTATAAAGCTCGCCCCATCATTCAAAAACAGGCGAGCATAAAATGTACGCCCCACGTGGAGTGGAAATTATACCTCCGCTCGAACTAAATTTTAGACAAAAATTTTTGAAAAATACTTATATGGTTGGTATTTCTGAAAGTAGGATAAAATTGAACGTTGGATATTTTGGAACGTTGGGAAAGTTTTAAAGATATTTTCGAACGTTGGAATTTCGAACGTTGAAGATTTCTTTCATACACCTATATATAAACATGAATTCCTTTAAAATTTTCTCACTTCAAAGAAAAAACTATCTATCAGAAGAAGAAAAAGAATAAGTATTATTTCGTCTTTCAAATCGTTTAGAATTTTTTCATTGAATCGGTTACAATGACACCACGAAACGCTCGAGTTCCACCACGAATAGTACGAGGTCCAAATTTTTCGAAAATCTAAGATGTAACGAAGTGCAGAATTTATTTATCAATATCTCAAGATCCTGGTGTTGGAACTGATCAACCCGAAGCGGCGTTGTGGACTCGTATCAAGGATGTTATTGATGTTCAATTACCTAATAAATCCGATCGCACTTGGAGTTCCTGGCAAAAACGATATCAGGGAATAAGTAAAGATGTGGCGTTTTTCTCAACAAAATAGGCCTAAGTGGAAAGTGAATATCATATTGGATGGGGTCCTGAAAAGAAGGAAAGTATTCTTTATTTTTTGAACAATTATTTTCTAATATTTACATGCCCATGAACTTAACTATTTTACAAAACAACAGGTTGAAGAAGTAAACAAGCGATTCAAGGAATGAAATGATGGAAAACAATTTAAGCACGAAGAGTGCTACCCAATTGTCTTACAAAATATAAAATATAATCAGCTATCTACTTTTGTATTTGATACGACGCACGATTTGGACAATTATGAGAATAATGAGGAAAATGAGGAAGGACAATGTCCAACAACTCAAGGCGAGTCCGTTAATGACACAGATAGGGGAGACATAGGGAACACATATCTTCGTAAAATGGGGAAAAAACAGCGAAACAATTGAAGAAAACATGGAGAGAGAAATCCACTGCACAAGAGGAATTGATGGGTATAATTATTAAAGAACAACAAAATTTTAATACTCATTACCAAGCACAAGCAAGATTGAAGATGGAACAAAAAGCATCCGAGTTTGCAGCAAAACAAGCTGAACATGCGGCAAAAATAGCCAAGCAAGATGAGGACGACGAATTTCGCATCATTATGATGGATCTTGAAAAATTAAATCCCGTACAAAAGGAGTACTTCGAACTTCGTAAGGCGTACATAATTCGGAATAGAAGATCTTAACACAAAGGCTCAATAGTTCATACCTTATTTCATCTCTAATTAGTGATTAATAATTTAAGTAGTTTAATTAGGTTTTAATATTTCTTATTATTATAATTAGTCGTATTATTATGTAATTTTTGGTTATGAAGTTTAATTCTGTTGAATTAAATTTAAACATTTTTGAAACAACTTACCTTAATTAAAACTTGATGATGATGACATAAAAAAGAGATAACAACTGTGTGTAGATATTTTGGAACAACAAATGTGGGATGGTTTTGCCTCCAATACCGCTCTCCGAGGTACATGTTATGTTGTACAGTTAGAACCAGCCATACCGAAGTAGTGAGTTAGATGTTATTTTAATAACCATTAAAAAATTAATAAACGTTGTTACTAACTTACAATGCCCTTATAAGAAAATATATATCCCGCGTCTGATAGCCTCGTAGTTGAGCATCCCATATCAGATGCAAGGACTTCTCTATATGATTCTCATGGGTGCCAAGTCACTGCTTCAGCAGTAAGCTTATTCAGTAAATTCCTACAACGGACAATATCATTCGTATTCCTCGGTACATTCCATCTAGAAGTAATAGGCCATTTTTTTCATTACTCGTCTTTGAGATGTCTGGTCGACATATGCCCAGGTATTCATACCCCCAAAACTACTCCACAATAATTAGCCAAATTATTAAATTCCCAACAAAATAAACATTGAAAGGAAGAAATAACGGGAGAAAAATAATATCTCTAATATATGGAATGGACCGCTTAGTGCCTTCTGTTTCCTACCAGCTAAACAGAGTGCCGCATACAATCTCGAAAAAGCAGCACCACCCTAGTCATACGTGGATACTACATCAAGATCTTCAAAAGCAGCTAACCATCCAGCATCAATATAGGTATTTGCATTAGAAAAGAAAAAATGTCCCAAAACATACATAAAAAAGGCAATTGCTACTCTATGAGAAAGGGTGTTATCATTTTCTGCCTCTACCAACTTTTCTTCTACGAAATAGGAACTTAAATATGTAATTGTAATTGAATTTGAAACCCACGACGCGCCTCTTGGCGAAAGCGAGACATCTTGGATATCCGAAAATATATGCTCACTAACATATTCAAATTGGTACTTCCCGGAATTATACGGAACGTCAGGCCCATCACCGATACTCAGTCCTGTCAACATGACCCAATCTAGGGGTGTGAACCCCATTTCACCAAATGGGAAGTGAAAGTGTTTGTTGTATCCCAAAAATGCTCAACAATATAATCAACCATGGAATGTTGGGTTTCCATACATTCTATGTTTAATAAACTTCCCCATATCGCTTTTTAAATAATATATTTAGCTCTAAGACAGTGTTTTGAAATTTGATGATACTGATGAATTACCGGTGCCAGGGAACCACGATGTTGATACTTAAATTTTTGTTCCTCTGCAAATGTGATGTCCGTAGAAGCGTGTTGTTTATCATCTTCCAGTATTGGAAACCTCCCTAACCCATGAATATCAACCTCATTGATTTGACCGGTGGAGATTAAGTTATAATCCTCGTTGTCTACAGATTTCTGTTTCTTGTTCGTCTTCATGCGACCATTGAACCTCGATGTAAATTTGTTCAACATCTGTGCACATACACGATAGATGCAATTTCATAATTAGAACACCAACCCTCAAACCAAAATACACATATATTTAACTCAACAAAATTTCATCGTACTTTCATATTTTTATAAGTCAATAAACATTTATACTCCAAATCTTATAATTCCTTAAAACAAATTGTTGTAATTTCAAATTATATAATTCCATAATTACACAAATTAAATCGTCTACATGTATTTCAACCAAAGTCAATTGCTTTTAACCACATTTACATATACAAAATTAGCTCTTCTACATATATAACACACATAATTTACATAACCACAATTTTTCACATAACCGCATGAATTTATAAAATACATATTAATCTATATAACCCATAAATAATGTCTTGTACATGTTTGTCAAAATTTCAAAAATTCTTTTAACCTATTCACATAAACACCAAAAATAATCCAAAAAACAACTCAAAAGTCCTCTTACCGGAAGTGATTTTCTATGGACTGAGTAGAGAAAGTACAACGAATCGGTATTCACACTTTGTGTGATCGTCTATGGATACGATATTGAGACAATACAACAAACAAAGTGTGATTATTCGATAATATGTTCGGATCACTATCAAGTAAAACGGAGTTAACGTTTGTGTAGTTTACTTTAAATATAAAAAACAATTATAATTACGGAAAACAAAAGTAAATGACACATCAAGATTTTGTTAACGAGGAAACTGCAAATGCAGAAAAACCTCGGGACCTAGTCCAGAATTGAATACTCTCAGAATTAGCCGTTATACAAAATCAAACCAACTTCGTATAGTTGAGACCCAGTAACTAAACCTATAGTTAACCTAGTTTCTTCAGTATCCATGCGCTTCCGACATTCGATAAGTGCACACACTGAAACAATTCCTTTGGTTCTTATTCCAAATAGTAAAGGAACAACAAATATGTTCGGTAACAACTCTATTCAATCTCAGTGATATGAGTTGGACAAAGGCTCTTATGTTTAATCCAATAAACTCATTTGTCAGGTTTAGATCTATCTATCCAAGAACTACCAAAGTAGCAGAGTTTATATTTTGCAATCAAATATATATTCTACCAAGATATTATATAGTGATGATGATCTACACAACTAATCAATCAAATCTATCAAGGATAAATCGATTATAGTTGGATCCCAGCCGATAAAGTTTTGTGCACACCAAAGATATGAAACCAATAATAAATCTTCTTTGTCTTCAAATCTTATTTAATCTTCAATAAAAACCTGCACACAACAACTTGAATCTCTTGTGATCAATCACGTACAAAACAGAGTCTGTTAACAATGGATTATCACAAGATGTATTTAGATCTGCAAACAGTTCTAAATATCCCGTCGACACTTCGATCTAGTTTGAGTGAATCTTATATCAGAAGAGAAGATTCTCAAGAATAAACAAACTAGGTGCAATCGAAGTTCAACAATCGTTAGTCAATCAAATCAAATCGAAAACTAATAATGCTGCAATTATCTAGTTTCCCACCAACGTTACTCGTAGAGGTTCTTGATCCCACAGAAGTCTTTAAACGAGCGGTCGTAAGAGATTTCTCCTAATTAGGGTACTTTCCTCTTCGAATAGACGGTTCCACCAGTAACAACACAACAAAGTAGTTTTGTTGGATCTTAGGATAGTTTGCTCGAAATGCAAACTTGGGTATTTATAGACCAAGGAAGTTTGGATACCAAGGAATTTCAAAAACCGAAATATTCTTAAAATATGCAATAAATGCCCAAATCGGTTTTCATAATTCCTGGGAATGCTCTGTCCAATATTATCGAAATCTCACTAGAAAATCTCCAATTAGTAAATGCACATTACCAATTTTTATTTTCCAGAGATATGCATTTTCATTGCTGGGAATTAAAAGCATATAAAACTAAGAACCTTAATTAAAAGATTCTCAATTTATTTCGGTCCGGGATCTCCTTGAGTTATTAAGGAATATCTTTGAACAATAAAAGATAAGAGTTACTGAACATGTTCAAAGTATGTCGACATCTTTTTCTTTGTAAATCCTTTTTCATATTTACAATCTTGGAACCAATTATACCACACTTCCAAACAAGTTTAGAATTGGTTCATATGTATTCCAAGAACAACTATGTGATTGATCAAATATCAATACACTAATCATGGGTTTACGGTTCCACCAAACACAAGGATCGGATCTACCTTAATATGGTTACTAGGACCGGTTACATCAGTTACCAGGATAGTTACGTCAATTACCAGGACCGGTTACCATATTCTCATGGTATTACTTGTGATCGGTTACACTAGTCACTAGGATTGGTTACACCAATTATCAGGACCGGTTGCGCCAATTACAAGGATCAATTACACAACTCTTTTGTGATTGGTCATACCAATTACCAGGATCTGTTACACCAATGACAAATATCGATCATACCATCTTAGGTGATTACTTAGGATCGGTTACACTAATAAAATTCATACCAATACATAAGTCAGGCATTATGACTATTTTTACCAAGATACATAACAAGTTATGATCGGTTCTACTTAATCACACATATTGGTAATCCAAAGATATGGAATGAATAACAATACCAATAAGCCTAGCGATTTCCCTTTTTATTTATAAAACAAGTTCATGAATGTACTTCCTTTAAACAAATGTAAACATTGTTTCCTAAGATGAAATCTTCACCTTTACCCATACACATAATCACAATAGCATTCATACGATTATGTCAATGTCTTATATACGAAGTTCAAAAGATAAGCATTATACTTCGTATTCTAATTCCTTAACACTATGTATATTAGAATATAATCATTCACAGCTTCGCAGTTATGTTTTCAATATAGCACGACTTGAAAGATACGTTAGGAATGAAACAGTTCAAGTCATAATATTACTAACCTCAAGAGGAAGGATGATGTCGTCGATGTAGATTGTTACTTCTTCACATTCTTCAAGTCTTCGAGTATTACTTGTATGTCTCATAATCCTAATTGTTCTAATCAACCTATACGAAGTTGTCTCTATTATATAATCAAGTGATTCTTTAATTTAGTTTTGATTCACTAAAATATGACAACCAAACTTAACATACCAATGCTTGGTGGGTTCAACCGAGCTATGCTCTAACATGTATCAGTAGGGTCGCGAGGAAACATCTTCAACGGCTGGGGAATGTGGTCCCCTTTATTGTTCTTTGGACCATCATTCTTACCATCTGTCTTACCATGTTCTTGAGCGTCTCCTCATTGGACTTTTTGTTGAACTTCTCCTTCTTGGACTTTTTCTTTAACTTCTCCTCCTTGGATTTTTTTTTGCACTTGTTTTTGCACTTGTTTTTTAACTTCTCATATCTCTTCATCAACTTCATTCTCACTTTCTTCTCCATCACCTTCATTCTCACTTTATTCTCCATCAGTTTCATTCTCAATTTCTTCTTCATCACATTCCTTGCCACCAATTTCTTCTTCATCAACTTCCTTGCCACGACTTTATTCTTCATTGATATCCTTGCCACCACTTTCTTCTTCACTAACTTCCTCCTCACCACTTTCTTCTTCATCAACTTCTCTATCACCACCTCCTTCTTCAGTAGGTGTATCAGATTATTCTTGTGTTGGTTTCTCCGCTTGAGGTGGGTGGTTCATTGATGGGGATCACTTTGGATTTACTCTCCGAATCCCTTCGGTGGGAAGCATTTATATTTTGACCACCCTCTTGATGAGGTCCCAAACTATGAGGAGAATCAAAGTTATTTCTCCTCTTATATTTCTTTTCGACTTGATTTTGTTGCTTGCCCTTGTTTGACCTGTAGAATACGGAAATAAGCGACAAAAAATAATGGAATTAAATCCATATTTTTGAATTCAAGGTATACAATCGGTTTACTCGATACACATGTAAAATACGTTTCCTAACATAACACACAACAATCAGATTATATAAGTGCTCATATAATCTGATTCTAACAAAAAAAAAGAACAACAAAATTGGGATTTTTTCTTACAAGAATCGGTTTACTCGATACACATGTAAAATCCGATTCTAGCATTACACATCGACAATCGGTTTTTATAAGTGCTCATGTAATCCGATTATGGGCTAAGAAATAAGAATTCAGAGGCCACACAATCGGTTTTTGTGGACACATATGTAATCTGATTCTAACAAAAAAAAGTTACAGAAAAACGGTTATCCCTACAGTAATTGAATCAAGCTATGTGGACATTAACATTGTCCTATTCTAGTTCAAATTTTTCGAACCAGATAACACATGCAGCACAATCGGTGTTTGTGGCCAAGAACATCAACCGTTTCTAAACACAATCAGTTCACAAGTACATTAACATCATCCGATTCTAAGAAACAAGGAAAATTCGTTTTTTTAGCAACTGCCTGTTACGAAAACCTAGTTTAGCGGATTGGGTTGATAGAAAAGTACCTGATTCGACCCATTTCCTCCTTTTGTGCGATAAAAGATGCTTCGTCTTCCTCAACCATTTTCTTCGTTTTGTTTCGAATCGCTTCAACAATTGCGGCATTATTTTAACTAGGAAATTTCCTGTTAATAGGATACTTCAGTCGCATTGGTTTCGACGACATTTTATAGAAAAAAAGCGACTAATCGTTTTTGGATCGTTTAATCAACGATGTTTTGGTTTCAAAGAAATTAAATAAAAGGGAGAAGAAGAGAGGAGATAATCGGTTCATAGAGGGAGATGAAAATGAAATTGATTTTAGGTTTTATTATTAAGAGTTAATGGGGGTAAATTGGTAGTATTAATATTTTTGGAGGATAAACTGATAGTTTCAACAAATTAAAAAAAATTATCATTTCTTATTGCGTAGATGAAGTAATTTATAGACCCCAAATAATTACACTAGGCCTCAAATTATCCAGGGAAATAAAAATGATAGTCAGCTGAACCTACTAAAGCTTCCCCAAAGTGTTAGTTGGGTGCATTTTTTCCCTCAAACCTATTAATTAGAAGATTAGAAGATGACAACATGTTGTACAACTTGTTGGGGAGTATATTTAAAAAACCATAGTTTTGTAATATTGTACCAAACTTAGAGAGATAGTGTGGTGGTAATATTTTGGGCTCCCACACTATAGACATGGGTTCAAGTCTCACCCCTTGCATTTGACTAGATATATACATACATCTATATATATTTAAAAATCCGGGAGAGCGGGGCCTTGGGGTCTTGGGAGGTCTGGTGATTTAAAAAAATAATTTTTTGCAGATTCAACGTTTCATTTCCAAAACGTTTTTTGTCAACTTAGTATTCTCAATTAATCTCATTTATTTTCTAGCCGTTTTCTTACTGTTACAGAGGATTTTAAGTATGCAGTTATTATTGATTTTATTGTCATAAAGCCGCATTGATTTCCTTTATGTTATAAAAGAAAGTTTTTTGGAGAAGATGAAATACATATCTTTTTCATCTATTGAGTTCTGAGCAAGTGAGAAAGAGTAAGAGTTGGTTCAATTTCTCAAGGTGCAGAGAAATTGAATAAGAGAGTTATCATATATTTTATCCCATAGGGTTTTCGACAAGAAATTGATTGCTAGCACAATCAAGAGGCATAGTCGCGAAACACCTTAAAGATAGCAACCTAGTCCGCGACTCAGCTGTTTGAGATTTATTTCTGTGAGAATTTTTATTATTGTTTCCAACAATTTTAAGGTGTTCGTTTCTGCTATGGAGAATGAAAGGAAGCGCGTCGATGATACCAACAAGACATTCAAGTTTGAAGGGATGCACTTCAGAAGATGGAAACAAAAGATGTATTTTTATCTCAAACTCATGAAGTTGCATATGATTGTGTCAAATGTTCATCCTGGAACCGTGGAACCTGTTGCTGATAAGACGAGTACCCCTACTGTTGCTGATGGTGGTGCTGCTTATCCTCCTCCTACCGGTGGTGCCAAAGAAGTTGTTTCTCAAACTCCTGAGGAGAAACAGAAAGCCATTGAAAAATGGATAGATGATGATTTTGATTGAAAAAACTATATTCTCAACGGTTTGTCTAATTATTTATATGAATATTACTCCACGTTTGGTACTGCTAAAGATGTGTGGGATGCTTTACAGAAAAAATATGACACTGAAGAAGCTGGATCGAAGAAATATGTTGTACGCCGCTACATGAAATATCAAATGGTGGATGATAGATCAATTGTTGCACATGCTCATGAGCTTCAGAAAATTGCCCATCAAATTCTGACCGAAGGTATGAAAATTGACGAACAATTCCAAGTTGCTGTTTTTATTGGCAAGTTACCACCTAGCTGGAAAGATTTTCGTAATTCTTTGCGTCATAAAACTAAAGAATTTTCTCTTGAAAGTTTGATTGTTAAGCTTAGAATTGAGGAAGAAGCTCGGAAATAATATAAGAATGAAGAGATTCTCATTGTTTCTAACAATAAGACTCATCCGAGTTTGAAACCTAAGAAAAGGGATATGAAACCTAACCCGAACCAGAAGAAAGGTGGAAGGCCTAATCAAAACAAGAACCAACACCCATCAAAAAATGGACAGAATTCCAATTCTGAGTTTCTTTGTTATCCATGCGGTAAACCAAACCACATGGCTAGGAATTGCAGGTTTAACAAGGAAAAGAATAACACACAATCTAATGCTGTGGGTGACGTTATAATTGCCATGGTTTCTGATCCAGAGTTCTACATGGTTGGTGGATCCGATGGGTGGTGGATAGACAGTGGTGCTTCGCGTCATTGTTGTTTTGATAGGTCCATGTTTAAGACTTATGCTAAAACCAAGGATAAGAAAGTGTTGTTGGGAGACTCTCACAACACTATGGTGAAAGGTTCTGGTACGGTAGAGTTGAAGTTTACTTCTGGAAAAACACTCATGCTGAAAGATGTCCTTCACACTCCAGAAATGAGAAAGAACCTTGTTTCCGGCTATCTTCTCAACAAGGCTGGGCTGTACCAAACTATTGGGTCTGATATTTACATTATAACTAAGAATAAGAGTTTTATAGGAAAGGGTTATGATACTAATGGAATGTTTAAGCTTAATGTTGATGCTATGAATAAAATTGATTCTTCTCCTTATATGGTTTGCAATTTTAATGTTTGGCATGGTAGGCTTTGTCATGTGGGTAAAAGTTAGTAAAAAACATGAGCAAGTTAGGTGTCCTCCCTGAATTTTATGAAAATGATTTTGAAAAATGTGAATACTGTAGTCAAGAAAAAATAACCAAGACTTCACATAAATTGTTGTAAGAGAATTGAAACCACTAGACTTAATACATTCTGATTTGAGTGAATATGAAGGTATCCTAACTAGAAATGGCAAGAGTTATATCATAACTTTCATTGATGATTGTTCTAATTATACTTATGTTTATTTGTTGAGCCATAAGAACGAAGCTATTGAAAAGCTTAAGATTTTTATTGCTGAAATTGAAAATCAATTTGGTAGGAAAATTAAGAGATTTCGTAGTGATAGAGGCACTATGTCACGCATTCAGGCGAAGTTAGATCATATTTTGCTTCAACTACAAAAGGATGAAATTCATGAGAAAATGCATGTTGTCCCTAATGAAGTGTCCAGTCCCATTCATCTAAATGATATTGAATATGAACCTGATTTAGAGGAACATGAATCGACTAAGGACACCACCACTTTTAATGAGGATCAATATGCATGTTACCATGATGATGATTATGATGATAATGATATGTTAGAAGAACATGTTTTTGCTGAAAATATTGTGGAACCTTTTGGTTCAATAACATATGGCTTCTCAGCCTCAACCTTCATGAATGTTGTTTCTTCTGATACTCATTGTAATTCATATGATTTTGATTCTAATATGGGGCTTGTACAATTCTTCTGTGAAGATGAACATGACATAGGAATAGTTGAATCTTTTGTAGACACTAATTTTATTTTGCATGAGGACGAATTTGATGTGTCTGATTCCTTGCCTAAGTCACAAAATGTTATTTCTTCCGGTGATGATTTGAGTACTTCGAACAATCATGATACTGATTTAGGTCTTGATGTTTTGTTCGATGAATGTAAGCATGTTTACCTGTTTCTGATTTAGGGAAAGTATGTGTTGGTACTATTGATCTTACCCATGAAAATAATTTAGATGTACCCACTTTCTTACCTAAATCTCAAATTGAGATTATTCCACCCAACCTAGATTTGGTTTGCAACAAAAAATTTAAACCAACTTTTCTGAAAATTCCCAATCTAGGATTGGAACTGTGTGCCTCCCAAGTCCTCTTGGACTATTTTTCTTCAAAATATAACACTTTTAAAGAGCCACAGTTGGAATGCATTTCTTTGCCCATCCCGAAAACAGTCCATTATGAGTTAGACCTTTTGAATCCTGAACCCCTAAAATTAAAAGATTTTGTGCTTAAAAGTAAACCTGTTGAACAATTTAGGTTTAGGGGTGATTCATTTGGTTTTTTCACTCTCACTCCCATTTCAGTCCAATTTTAGTGTTTTGAAACTGTCTATGTTTCAACACTTTGTCTTTTGGGTTGATCCTCAACTCTTTAGATTGTTAGTGTATGGTGAATTTTTTGTATATAATCCAGTAGATAAAAAATTTTAAAACTCTTTTGTTTCTTTTGTACATATTTTTGCTAATCCACTATGATCTCGGCTGACATACGTTGGATTTTTACCTTGAATAACGGAGTTTTAATCTTGCTTTCGCCGAAATCGGGTATTCTCTCTCCTTTTACTCTACTCAGCATGATCCTCTTCATATGTTGCATTATAATTTTGTTATCTTTTGAAACATTGAGGACAATGTTTAGTTTAGGTTTGGGGGTATGGAATGGATACCATGATAATATGCTATAATTGAAAACGAACTCCTTCTTCTTTTGAAAAAAATCGAAAAAATTCAAAAAAATTAAAAAATTAGAAAAATGATAAAAACATAAAAATGGAGCTCATTTACCTTGAAATGTTGACTCTTGTGCAAATATGTAATTATTAGGAGTCTTAGTCTAGATATTTAGGCACCCTGATTCTAGCACAATTCACATTGTGATAAGAAATTTGCACGCGCACGATCTACCAATACATGTATAGCCTCGATCTTCAAGGTGTTTGATAGGAAGTCACGATTGCCAATCACTTTAGAATACTGAACGAAACTTGACTAGCTTGTTCTTTGGTTGGTTGGGATAGAAGGTGGAGGTTACATTAAGAAAGACAACCATCGAATTTAACTGGGTGCATCAAAAAGGGCTACCTCTTGCAAAGTGTCATGTAATATTTTGTTTCCTTTTGTATATGTATCAAATGTGCTGTTGCTATCCAAAAAAAAAAAAAAAAAAGAAAAAGAAAAAAGAAAAAAGAGTCATGTAAATAGTATTTATCAATTCCATCCTCTCTTGTTCCAAAAATAAAAGAGAGTAGTCAATGTAAATAAGAGTCATGTAAATAGTCATTTTGTTGTTTCATTGTAATAAGCAAGGAGGGTGTATGCCATTGATGTACAACGCGAGTAATTGTGAAATACCTCCAACTCATTCACAATTCTCGTAAAGTCCGGACAGCTAGCTAGATTTCGACCTTGGTTCTTAGCCTGAGAAACTATCTCTTGGTGATTAGTAGTCATAACATCCGATCTTTCTTTACACATGTGTAGATACACTTTACACTCTTATCACATGTCTTTTTTTGTTATCAGTGCTAGGATTGTGCCTTTGATAGCTAGATTGACATCTCCATTTTGCTGTGAGCTTAAACTGACTTGCATATGTCACATTTGATGGAATCTGAGCTTATATTTTGACCTAGAACTTTGTAGGTACGTTCTAAGCAAACCTTCACGAGACTTAACTCGTCCACTAGGGACACTTAGTGGTTTAAAAGGCTTAGTGCATACGCTAAATGCATTCGAGAGACCAGCGACAGTGGTATAGTTAGGATTTCCTTAGTTTTGTTTTACTTGAGGACAAGTAAAATTCAGGTTTGGGGGTATTTGATGAGTGCTAAAAAGTGCATATTTTATATATTTTTCTTGGCATTTAACTCATCCTTTGTGCATTAATTCTACATTTTATCCCATATTCTGTATTTTCATTGTTTTCAAGAATAAATATTTTTCTTACTTAATTTTATTTTTTAGGTAATAAATAAAGTTTGGATGAATTGCGGAGCGGAATAGAGCAGAAAAGTAGTGAAAAGCCGGGAGGAGTTACGCAAGGAAGCCGCGAAGAACGTTGTGCACAAAACCAAGAGGCTAGGAATGGTCTTGAAGAAGAAGAATTGTCCTTAAAGAAGATATGGGCTTGGCATACCCAAGGCCCAAAACCCTTACTCAAACACATTTCCACTATCCAAGCCCGTCTCGGATTTCAGCCATCAGATCGAAGCATTTCAGCATCCTACGGTCGCTCCATCATCGCACATCAAACTCCGAAGCCCCTGCTTTACATCGCAACGCCCATCTCCATCTTGGGTCGTCCGTTTTGCTACATCCCTTCATCCGACGGTCGCTCCACGCTTACCTCCGTATCGCCGCTGGATCCACCTACCATCTTCCCATCCATCGCTCCTTGTCGCAGATCATCAGACCTCGCTGAACCCGCCTAACACCCAAGTATCGAACACCCTATACCCCTAGCCAAACACTCCCCTCCTTCTTTCCATCGACTCCATCTTCTCCATTCCTCTACAGACGCCATACCACCACCTGCTCCGCCACCAACTCTCTGCCACTACCACAACCACCACTAACTCCACTTACCACCAACCCTAAGTCCATCATCACCTCTATGTCTCTCAACTAGCCTTTTCAATTTCACATCGCCCCAAACCCTAGCCGTTTGTGTGTGAAATTGGAGAGAATAGTTAGTAGGCATCAATGGACAAATTGAAGGCATGGGAAGACACAGAAGACACAATAGAAGAATGGGTCGACGTTATTGAGTGTTTTCAGAAAGTAGGTATGATTTAATTTTGATTTCTTTGAAACCCTAATTCTGATATTTTGGGGATTCTAGGGTTAGACGTGTGAAACTATAAATAGAAGGTGTTGGGTGTGAAATTGGGGCATACCTGGACTAGCCAGTGTGTCATTAGGTTTAGGTTTAGTCTTTCTTTGTTTTCCAATTTCAATTTTTGCTTCACTGTTTAGTTCTTAGGTTTTGTTTAAATTTTAATATCTTTAATTCAATATCAGTTCATGTGAATGTATTTTTCAAATTCTGTCAATGTTAATCACCATGTTTGTTATGTTCTAATCCATGTTATGTTTGTGTTAAGCTCTATGTATGTAATGTTTCTTCACATGATCATGTAATTTCCCTGTTTAAACCTTAGAGAAGACCATTGAACCATGATGGTTAGCCATTAGGATAGTTTTTGTTGAACTCAAAATAGCTTAGGCTAGTTAGATTCCTAAAAGCCCAACTGACTTGTGATTAGTGGTGCTGTAAGAAGACCACTAATGCTAGGGGTCAGTGGTGGCCCTAAGGGGTTAATCAGCTACATTAGTTAGTAATCCATTGCCTAGTTGACCTGTGATTGCCTGTGCCTTAAACAGACAGCCAATACTAGGGGTTAGCTAAGGCTGTAAGGTTAGTTAACTAACATATGACAAAAACTTAACCTAGGTGAACTAGCTAGGTGAAGGGAATTCTCATCCATCTCCATACACTTCATTCCCATCCACAATTTCTTTCCCATGTTCTGTTTTGGTTAAGTTTTTCTTTGTTTCTTTGGTTCTTTAGTTCACTGCCTTAGGCTCACTGCCTTTGTTTAACTTCCACTGTCACTATCTCACTGCCACTTAGTTACTTGTTTAGATAACTTTAGTCTAGGAAACTTCAATACACCCCAAGTCCCTGTGGAATGATCCCTTGCTTACTTTCTATACTAAAACTTGGCCTTGTATACTTGCAAGAGTTTTTGTGTGTTTTCTAACCACACCAAAGGGCTAGGACTGACACAAGAGATCCTGATTTTGAATTTTATGCCGTAGAGGAAGAACCTTCTAATTTACTAGAGGCGTTCAGTTCTGCAGAGTCTAGTTTCTGGCAAGAAGCTGTAGATAATGAATGTAATTCTCATATGTCTAATGGAACTTGGCGTATAGTAGATTTACCTCATGGTTATAATCCTATAGGTTGTAAATGGGTTTTGAAAAGGAAACTAAAACCGGATGGAACAGTAGATAAACACAAAGCTAGACTGGTTTCTAAAGGATTTAGGGAACGAGAGAATGTAGACTTCTTTGATACTTATTCTTCTTTTACTATATTAACATCTATACGTGTTTTGATTGTTGTTGCTGCTTCTTATAATCTTGTTATTAAAAAAATGGATGTTAAAACAGCCTTTTTGAATGGTGAACTAGAAGAGGAAATTTACATGGAACAATCTGAAGGTTTTGTAATTCCTGGACAAGAACAGAAAGTATGTAAGCTAGAAAAATCTCTTTATGGTTTAAAACAAGCTCCTAAACAATGGCATGAGAAATTTGATAATTTAATGATTTCAAATAACTTCAAAATAAATGAGGGTGACAAATGCATCTACTATAAACCTGAGAATGATGTGTGTGTGATTGTTTTCCTGTATGTGGATGATTTGCTGGTATTTGGTTCCAATTTATCTGTTGTCAATGAAACTAAAAGCATGCTTAGTTCGAATTTTGACATGAAAGATTTGGGTGAAGCTAGTGTAATCTTGGGAATCAAAATAACTAGAACTGGTAGTGGTATTTGTTTGGATCAATCTCACTACATTGAAAAAATTCTGAAAAAGTATGAATATCTTGATTGTAAGCCTGTTTGTACTCCGTTTGATCCTAATGTGAAATTGTTTAAGAATACTGGAGAAAGTGTTAGACAATCAGAATATGCTAGTATAATTGGAAGTCTGCGTTATGCAACTGATTGTACTAGACCATACATTGCATATGTAGTGGGAGTTCTGTGCAGGTTTACTAGTAATCCTAGTTTGGAACACTGGGATGCCATTGAGAGGGTTATGCGGTATCTGAAAAGAACCACAAACCTAGGATTACACTATAAGAGGCATCCTGCAGTCCTTGAAGGATTTAGCGATGCTAATTAGAACACTCTTTCAGATGATTCCAAGGCCACCAGTGGATATGGTTTTACTATTGCTTGGGGAACTGTATCTTGGAGATCAAAGAAACTGACAATTATAGCCCAATCTATGATGGAGGCTGAATTGATGGTACTAGCAGCAGCTAGTGAAGAGGCAGGATGGATGAAGATGGATGAAGAATCTGTTGTCAGACATTCCAGTATGGGAAAAACCGATACCAGCCACTTTGATCCACTGTGATAGTACCGCGGCTATCGAAATAGTAGGGACCTATTGTAATAACAGTAAGAATCGACAGATACGTCGAAAGCACGACACGATTAGAGAATTCCTCACAACTGGTGTTGTTAGAGTAGATCATGTAAGGTCTGAAGGAAATATAGCTGCTACTTTGACGAAAGTATTAGCAAAAGAAAAGGTATGGAATATCTCTAAAAGCGTGGGACTTTTGCCCGTTAGAAGTTGAGTCGTTTGTAATGGATACCCAACCTAGAAATAGGTTCAAAGGACTAGACGAAGTTACAAATGATATGATAGAGTCATGCATTCCCATAGCATGATATCCTGAAGTGGGAAACAGGCTGAGTGTTTAAACTCTTAATGATGTCTATATCTCTTAACTTAATAGTGGGATACACAAGAGTATCCTTGATAGACTCACCTATACGAATGTGAAGGTGTGGCCGCCTTCTATGAGAACTTGGGCATTTCTCTAGATCGTTCGTTAAGAAAGGGATAAGCACATGGCCTTAATGTGCAAACTTAAGGACATTACTCTAGATATAGTTGTGTGTGCTGAATAATCTAATATTAGATAGAGTTCAAGACGCGAGTCACTCTAGTCACCTAGTACTTAGAAAGTTTAACACTATGTAGAGGTTCAAGTCGAAAGGCACCTTTACTTACGCACTAATATATATAACACTTGCTCAATGTTTTTGAAATATAAGTGGGGGATTTTTGGGGAGTATATTTAAAAACCATAGTTTTGTAATATTGTACCAAACTTAGAGAGATAGTGTGGTGGTAATATTTTGGGCTCCCACACTATAGACTTGGGTTCAAGTCTCACCCCTTGCATTTGACTAGATGTATACATACATCTATATATATTTAAAAATCCGGGAGAGAGGGGCCTTGGGGTCTTGGGAGGTTTGGTGATTTAAAAAAATAATTTTTTGCAGATTCGACGTCTGATTTCCAAAAAGTTTTTTGTCAACTTAATATTCTCAATTAATCTCATTTATTTTATAGCCGTTTTCTTACTGTTACGGAGGATTTGAAGTAGGCAGTTATTATTGATTTTATTGTCATAAAGCCGCATTGATTTCCTTTAAGTTATAAAAGAAAGTTTTTTGGAGAAGATGAAATACAAAAAAGTTTCAACTATTGAGTTCTGAGCAAGTTAGAAAGAGTAAGAGTTGGTTCAATTTCTCAAGGTGCAGAGAAATTGAATAAGAGAGTTATCATCTGTTTTATCCCATAAGGTTTTCGACAAGAAATTGACCGCTAGCACAATTAATAGGCAGAGTCGCGAAACACCTTAAAGATAGCGACCTAGTACGCGACTCAGCTGTTTGAGATTTATTTCTGTGAGAATTTTTATTATTGTTTCCAACAATTTTAAGGTGTTCGTTTCTGCTATGGAGAATGAAAGGAAGCGCGTCGATGATACCGACAATCCATTCAAGTTTGAAGGGTTGCACTTCAGAAGATGGAAACAAGAGATGTATTTCTATCTCAAACTCATGAAGTTGCATATGATTGTGTCAACTGTTCATCCTGGAACCGTGGAACCTGCTGCTGATAAGACGAGTACCCCTACCCCTGCTGATGCTGGTGCTGCTGATCCTCCTCCTACCGGTGGTGCCAAATAAGTTTTTTCTCAAACTCCTGAGGAGAAACAGAAAAGCCATTGACAAATGGATAGATGATGATTTTGATTGCAAAAACTATATTCTCAACGGTTTGTCTGAATATTTATATGAATATTACTCCACGTTTGATACTGCTAAAGATGTGTGGGATGCTTTACAGAAAAAATATGACACTGAAGAAGCTGGATCAAATAAATATGATGTAATCCGCTACATGAAATGTCAAATGGTGGATGATAGATCAGTTGTTGCACAGGCTCATGAGCTTCAGAAAATTGCCCATCAAATTCTGACCGAAGGTATGAAAATTGACGAACAATTCCAAGTTGCTGTTTTTATTGACAAGTTACCACCTAGCTGGAAAGATTTTCGTAATTCTTTGCGTCATAAAACTAAAGAATTTTCTCTTGAAAGTTTGATTGTTAAGCTTAGAATTGAGGAAGAAGCTCGGAAATAAGATAAGAATGAAGAGATTCTCATTGTTTCTAACAATAAGACTCATCCGAGTTTGAAACCTAAGAAAAGGGATATGAAACCTAACCCGAACCAGAAGAAAGGTGGAAGGCCTAATCAAAAAAAGAACAAACACCCATCAAAAAATGGACATAATTCCAATTCTGAGTTTCTTTGTTATACATGTGGTAAACCAAACCACATGGCCAGGAATTGCAGGTTTAACAAGGAAAAGAATAACGCACAAGCTAATGTTGTGGGTGACGTTATAATTGCCATGGTCTCTGATCCAGAGTTCTACATGGTTGGTGGATCCGATGGGTGGTGGATAGACAGTTGTGCTTCGCGTCATTGTTGTTTTGATAGGTCCATGTTTAAGACTTATGCTGAAACCAAGGATAAGAAAGTGTTGTTGGGAGACTCTCACATCACTATGGTGAAAGGTTCTGGTACGGTAGAGTTGAAGTTTACTTCTAGAAAGACACTCATGCTGAAAGATGTCATTCACACTCCAGAAATGAGAAAGAACCTTGTTTCCGGCTATCTTCTCAACAAGGCTGGGCTGTATCAAACTATTGGGTCTGATATTTACACTATAACTAAGAATAAGAGTTTATAGGAAAGGGTTATGCTACTTATGGAATGTTTAAGCTTAATGTTGATGCTATGAATAAAATTGATTCTTCTGCTTATATGGTTTGCAATTTTAATGTTTGGCATGGTAGGCTTTGTCATGTGGGTAAAAAGTTAGTAAATAACATGAGCAAGTTAGGTGTCCTCCCTGAATTTTCTAAAAATGATTTTAAAAAATGTGAATACTGTAGTCAAGCAAAAATAACCAAGACTTCACATAAATCTGTTGTAAGAGAATCGAAACCACTAGACTTAATACATTCTGATTTGTGTGAATATGAAGGTATCCTAACTAGAAATGGCAAGAGGTATATCATGACGTTCATTGATGATTGTTCTAATTATACTTATGTTTATTTGCTGAGCCATAAAAACGAAGCTATTGAAAAGTTTAAGATTTTTATTGCTGAAATTGAAAATCAATTTGGTAGGAAAATTAAGAGATTTCGTAGTCATAGAGGCTCTGAATATGAGTCTGCTCCGTTTACTGAAATTTATCAAACTAATGGCATTATACATGAAAGAACTTCTCCATATAATCCCCAAATGAACGGGAAAGCTGAAAGAAAGAATCGTACTCTTACTGAATTGTGTGCTTGTTTTTAGCTCTGGTGCTGCTTCTCATTGGTGGGGTGAATGTTTGCTGACTGTTTGCCATGTTTTGAACCGCATTCCTAATAATAAAACCATGATATCTCCTTATGAACTTTGGAGAAATAGAAAACCTAATGTCTCTTATTTTAGAGTTTGGGGTTGCTTTTTTTGTTAGAAACCTGATCCTAAAAGACATAAGTTAGAAAGTAGAGCTTATGAATGTGTTTTTATTGGTTATGCTCAAAACAGTAAAGCTTATAGGTTTTTGATATTAATAATAAGGTTATTATTGAATCTATTGATGTTGATTTCTTTGAAGAGAGATTTCCTTTTAAATCTAGAAATAGTGGGGGTAATAGTGGGGGTTCTTTATCTAGTGTTTTACCTAGTGCTGATTCTGAACATAGATTAGAAGAACCTAGAAGTGCAGAAACTAGGATCACTGAAGTTGAACCTAGAAGAAGTAAAAGAGCTAGGACTGACACAAGAGATCCTGATTTTGAATTTTATGCCGTAGAGGAAGAACCTTCTAATTTACAAGAGGCGTTCAGTTCTGCAGAGTCTAGTTTCTGGCAAGAAGCTGTAGATAATGAATGGGATTCTCATATGTCTAATGGAACTTGGCGTATAGTAGATTTACCTCCTGGTTGTAAGCCTATAGGTTGTAAATGGGTTTTGAAAAGGAAACTAAAACCTGATGGAACAGAGAAGCACAAAGCTAGACTGGTTGCTAAAGGATTTAGGCAACGAGAGAACGTAGACTTCTTTGATACTTATTCTCCTGTTACTAGATTAACATCTATACGTGTTTTGATTGCTGTTGCCGCTGCTCATAATCTTGTTATTCACCAAATGGATGTTAAAACCCTTTTTGAATGGTGAACTAGAAGAGGAAATTTATGGAACAACCTGAAGGTTTTGTAATTCCTGGACAAGAACAGAAAGTATGTAAGCTAGAGAAATCTCTTTATAGTTTAAAACAAGATCCTAAACAATGGCATGAGAAATTTGATAATTTAATGATTTCAAATAACTTCAAAATAAATGAGGGTGACAAATGCATCTACTATAAATCTTAGAATGATGTGTGCGTGATTGTTTGCATGTATGTGGATAATTTGCTGATATTTGCTTCCAATTTATCTGTTGTCAATGAAACTAAAAGCATGCTTAGTTCGAATTTTGACATGAAAGATTTGGGTGAATCTAGTGTAATCTTGGGAATCAAAATAACTAGAACTGGTAGTGGTATTTGTTTGGATCAATCTCACTACATTGAAAAAATTCTGAAAAAGTATGAATATCTTGATTGTAAGCCTGTTTGTACTCCGTTTGATCCTAATGTGAAATTGTTTAAGAATACTGGAGAAAGTGTTAGACAATCAGAATATGCTAGTATAATTGGAAGTCTGCGTTATGCAACTGATTGTACTAGACCATACATTGCATATGTAGTGGGAGTTCTGTGCAGGTTTACTAGTAATCCTAGTTTGGAACACTGGGATGCCATTGAGAGGGTTATGCGGTATCTGAAAAGAACCACAAACCTAGGATTACACTATAAGAGGCATCCTGCAGTCCTTGAAGGATTTAGCGATGCTAATTAGAACACTCTTTCAGATGATTCCAAGGCCACCAGTGGATATGGTTTTACTATTGCTTGGGGAACTGTATCTTGGAGATCAAAGAAACTGACAATTATAGCCCAATCTATGATGGAGGCTGAATTGATGGTACTAGCAGCAGCTAGTGAAGAGGCAGGATGGCTGAAGAGTCTGTTGTCAGACATTCCAGTATGGGAAAAATCGATACTAGCCACTTTGATCCACTGCGATAGTACCGCGGCTATCGAAGTAGTAGAGAACTGTTATAATAACAGTAAGAATCGACAGATGCGTCGAAAGAACGACACAATTAGAGAATTCCTCACAACTGGTGTTGTTAGAGTAGATCATGTAAGGTCTGAAGGAAATATATCTGATACTTTGACGAAAGGATTAGCAAGAGAAAAGGTATGGAATATCTCTAAAAGCGTGGGACTTTTGCCCGTTAGAAGTTGAGTCGTTTGTAATGGATACCCAACCTAGAAATAGGTTCAAAGGGACTAGACGAAGTTACAAATGATATGATATAGTACAACTATGGCCTTCAGTCACGGTTGGCTTTGTCTCGATTGTATCTATAAACGTGACTAATACATTGATTGTCCCAGTTAAATATGTTTCCGGGTCCATTGTATATCTCTTTGGATACGGGTATATTGAATGCGTGTCTAATTTTCATCAATTCCCGTTTTTTAAATCCGATCAAGGGTAGAAATACAACTGCTTTGATTTTTTAACCCACCACCTGCACTTCCAGTCTCCCACGATCTATGAAAACTCCGCCCATCTTCTTAGGTTTCAAGGTAATCATTCCTCTCAACTTCTTCTCTCCGTCGTTCAGTCCCAAATAAAAACCATATTTTATCTGTATTCACTGCTTGATCTAATTTCTTCTACCTATGGAGTTTGAATCTGAATTTCCAATCAGTCAGTCAATGTTTTTGTTTCTTAGTTTTTCTCTCAACGTGTTTTGCTATTTGATGGTGACACTGGTGTTCGATTAAGTGCAAGTGGCTTGGCATTTTTATGGAGTATGAATCGGAAGTTCCAATCAGTCGATCGATGTTTTTTTGCCTATCTCTTGATCTCAATCACATAGTTTGAAGTTTTTTATGGTTAAAATTGGTGGAAAGCCAGTAAACATTGAGCTTTCTCTTTTGGTGTTCAAGGTAACACTGCTAGTATTTATTTCTTGGTGTTTAATTGGATCTACACCAACATTCTTGAGATTTTTTATTATTGTGCAATCTTGGAATTTTTTATTATTGTGCAATTAGATTATCCCTGTGAAAACTATATTTTTCTTGTAAATTATCTTTTTAGGGCAAACAATTTTACTGGGTTCGATTAAGACCAAGCTGATTATCTGTTTTCTTTTTTCCGGTAAGAGTTTGAAATCGTTGTCAATTGTTTGGTCAATAGATATAACATTTTGCTCAAGTATGAAATCAGGGAGAGTTTTCTTATTTGAAATCATAGTGAATTATTTCTCCAATTTTGATTGAATTATAATTTTAAATGTAGGTACCCTAAAGATAAGCATTGCTAGAGTGTGAGAGATCCATCCGTTCTATCTTTATGTGAAATTGTTTCTTTCCTGGCATCATATTTTACGTTGATACCTATTTTAAGGATGAATTGGCTTTCGGTGTTGTTTTGTGTGTTGAGACTCGGATCATGGAGTCTGGCCAATTGACGCATTAATATTTTACTGTAAGACGTTGTTTGCAGAATGCAGCATGTGTTTTGGTTCTTGGGGGATTCGGAAATCGTGGTCAGGAATGATATTGGTTGCAAATTATGCCAGCGAGAATCACATCCCATGTCTTGTATATGCTTGGGAATGTAGATCAATGTGATCGGTTATGCTATATATCTGTATGTGGTCTTGTATCTTCTTAACAGCTCTTTTCATTTTCCCCATTCTAGTTAGTCTTCCTGACATCAATTATTTATTTACCTACCTTTGGTGGTTATGATTTTGATTAGGTTATGCTTCTTGAAAGAGCTAACAGTGCAGAATTCGACCCTGATACACCTAAACCTCTTATAAATTTTATGCCATACGTATGTTTTATGTTCTAAGATAAGTTTTGTGGGAATTTATATATCGAACAAAAACCTCATAAGGGATACTTCTATGATTGCAGGGCTCACGAACACATGGGAAGTACAATGAGGCGAGGATCACGAAGAACATTATTTCAGACAACTAATTGTATCACCTAAAAGATATATGATACGTCTGTTAACTCTCGGTCAACAAATACCTTTAATTACTTTAGTTAGTTGTTTACATTGCCTATCTTTTTTTCTGAATGAGTGCTATATATATTTGTTCAATTTATATAGATAATTACTCTCACGTGGATCAGCGCAATTGTCATCGGTATGAGGTCAGTCTGTAAAACTGTTGTAGCGTTAAATTTGGTGGAAATCTACCCATTGCAGCCAAATTGTCTTTCATTACACTAGATTATATGGAGCGCTAAATTTCCTTTTCCAGTGCTCATTTACCATACAAAAATTAACTGATTGCACTATATTTTGTGGCGCTAAATTTCCTTTTCCAATGCTCGTTTACATTATTTTGACTTGTATATGTAAATCCAGAGTAAACTGACCAGTTTGAGGCAGCTGACCTGAGATTTTTCGATTGGGATGAAAGTGGGAAAAAAATGGAGGTACATAATTTGGTCAATAAGGACCATCCACTTTAGTTCGTTTTAGTTTTATGATGTTATAATATCTGGAAAAAAATGTATCGGTTCTTTTGCAGATTGTAGAGCTTCCAAGTCACCCTTTTTTATGTGGGAATGCATTTCCATTTCATGTACGGCCTCCTAGGTACCTTTTGCTGAAGCAAGAAATTTTTCCAGTATGGATAACGATTCTTTCACTCCTGCTAATCCCGGTGAAACCATTTAGAACTGCAAGTTCATTTTTTATATTTTAAATCTCTCTTAACAGTAAAATTTGTGCAACTGTAGGTCTTATATTGGCAGCAAGTGGGACAGTTGCAAGCGTACGTTGACAAGCAGCAAAATGGAAACTAGGACAGAAGTTGATTTTCTTGGGTCATCGGCTGATACTTTTTCATGGTACACTAGCTAGTTAGCAGTTTCAATTTCATACGTTTTGGATTTAGGAAATATCATTGGTGCACTACAGACAACACTAAAGGCACCCATGAAACTGGTGGATCCAGAAAGTAGAATTCTGAGTAATACACTTCGTTTTACTTTCTCTTTCGCATGGCCAAGCGACATGCTAGAGATAGTTTGGAGGAGCTCTTGTAGTGTGAATGAACATTGGAGTAGGCATGCAATGGAAATTCAGCTGTCCTTTGGAAGCTTTGTTGGAGATCGCCCTTTCTTCTGTTCGATCCGAATTCATTAACATGTTTTGACACTTACGGGTTATATTGATGTCTTTGTTATTAACTCTAGTAGAATCCATATATCATGATCATGATAAAATGTAAACCATGTTGATTTTGCAAGATATTATCAGATCCAATGACATTAATTTCAATCAAAATTACTGTGCCTCCATTTTCTTCTTTGTAAGACACATAGATGTGCCTATACATCCAAGTATATCTTGTATATTAATATATGTGTTTAACAATTCACAAATTAGTCACGGTAACAATAGAATTCGTGTCCAATGATGAGGTTTGGTCACGATGTATTCCATCATCCCGTGACTAAAGAGAAAACTTGTCACGGTGAATAATAACAACCGTGGCTGTTGGAGATGTGGTCACGGTAATTTCAAGAAACAGTCTCGAACTAAACCGTGACCAAACGTTAGACTTTTGGCCTCGCAGGCTTTCGTCACGGTTTTAAAAAATGAGTCACCATGACCATAAATATTTGGTCACAGTAAATTAGCGTGACGAAAGGGCATTTTTGTACTAGTGGATAGAGTCATGCATTTCCATAGCATGATATCCTGAAGTGGGAAACATGCTGAGTGTTTAAACTCTTAATGATGTCTATAGCTCTTAAGTTAAGAGTGGGATACACATGAGTATCCTTGATAGACTCACCTATACGAATGTGAAGGTGTGGCTGCCTTCTATGAGAACTTGGGCATTTCTCTAGATCGTTCGTTAAGAAAGGGATAAGCACATGGCCTTAATGTGCAAACTTAAGGACATTACTCTAGATATAGTTGTGTGTGTTGAATAATCTAATGTTAGATAGAGTTCAAGACGCGAGTCACTCTAGTCACCTAGTACTTAGAAAGTTTAACACTATGTAGAGGTTCAAGTCGAAAGGCACCTTTACTTACGCACAAATATATATAACACTTGCTCAATGTTTTTGAAATATAAGTGGGGGATTGTTGGGGAGTATATTTAAAAAACCATAGTTTTGTAATATTGTACCAAACTTAGAGAGATAGTGTGGTGGTAACATTTTGGGCTCCCACACTATAGACTTGGGTTCAAGTCTCACCCCTTGCATTTGACTAGATATATACATATATCTATATATATTTAAAAATCCGGGAGAGCGGGGCCTTTGGGTCTTGGGAGGTGTGGTGATTTAAAAAAATAATTTTTTGCAGATTTAACGTCTGATTTCCAAAACGTTTTTTGTCAACTTAATATTCTCAATTAATCTCATTTATTTTCTAGCCGTTTTCTTACTGTTACGGAGGATTTTAAGTAGACAGTTATTATTGATTTTATTGTCATAAAGCCGCATTGATTTCCTTTAAGTTATAAAAGAAAGTTTTTTGGAGAAGATGAAATATAGAGTTTTTTCATCTATTGAGTTCTGAGCAAGTGAGAAAGAGTAAGAGTTGCTTCAATTTCTCAAGGTGCAGAGAAATTGAATAAGAGAGTTATCAGCTGTTTTATCCCATAGGGTTTTCGACAAGAAATTGACTGCTAGCACAATCAAGAGGCAGAGTCGTGAAACACCTTAAAGATAGCGACCTAGTCCGCGACTCAGCTGTTTGAGATTTATTTCTGTGAGAATTTTTATTATTGTTTCCAACACAACTATATTGAACTCTCAAAATAAAACTTCGACAGTGATCAAAGTGGTAAGGATGCATTGTGCTTATATCTTTGGAAGCCATTCTCTTTCTGTCCTTTCATTTCTCATCCCCACTTCTCCAAAATTTTACCACGAATGATAAATCTCAGAGCATTAGCAAGTATTAAAATATGACATAGGAAACTTAATTTTGCTAGTATGTTCAAAGAAATCAATTACTCTACTGGACCGTTGAATACCCTCAGAATACATATCAGTACATTTTACATAGTAAAGATCGTGACGTAATAGGAAAGTTACAACAGGATTATCAAAGAAACGAATCAGTACTTTATAAAAGAGAGTTGATAGGAATCCATTTTCCTATTAGATCACGGGTAAAGAACCTTAAACTAAACAAATTCAAATTTAATCAATTTGGGAAACTTCCAATGAATATGGAGAAAGTACGAACGCAAAGGGAAAAAGCTTGAAATTCCGAGCTAACGAACTTTAATCTGTATGTGTGGTCACTGGGAGGTCCAAGAGAATTTCATAAGATCTATTGATTGCGCCAACACCTAAGAGGTAGAAATTTAAATATGGTTTGTTACATTTCGGGCTAAAAATAAATAAATAATAAAGAATCAAACAAACAATTGAAAAGAGTGATAGACTAAAACATCAATGAAGGCATGACATGTCCAAAATTCACCGTAAGTTAATCATACCCACCCAAGAGTTTTGAATATCTCAATATGTAATTTTTGTTTTACAAAACATCTCAATGAAAGGAATCAGAGTTACTTTGCCTATTACATGGTATCAATAGTACTTCCAAATAGACATCATTGGGGACGGTTTAAATTGTGTACCGTAGTGATTAGTGTTTGCAACCAAACCAATTAATTGACACTCAGCTGCACCTTTAAGCATCAGTCGCACTATTACCATTGCATATTTCTCTATGCAACGACTATTCTTTTGGTACAAAATATTCAACTCCAGCATCAGTAAGGCAGCGACTAACTATATAAAGAAAACAATAGTCTGTAATATAAAATAAAAAAAATAAAACCCCATAAAAAAAGAGATGAGCATAAGTATATCCAAAGAGTATTACTTGGACAAAATTCGATCCAGTAGGTCACCAATCTCGTGTAACCTGATATAATAAAGAGACATGAGGAAACAACATTTTTTAACTAAAGCATAAAAACATAACATCGACGAATTGGTAAAATTTTGATTTTCATCTAGTTCCAGCTAAGTAAAACTTGGAGAGTCAAAGGCTGATAGATGATATCAGCGGGATATAATGTGAAATATACACATCTATCCTGTGCTTGGTAGCAGAAGAATATTCGAATAATGGAAATGAGAATGGATGCCTTGATATTCTATGGAATAACGATAATCCTAAAATTTCAATTGAGATCGATTTAAAGGAGTGGTATATGAGGTATAAGCACAACTAGCCAATTTTCTTGACCCTGTAAAATTTCATTTTCTTTAGTCCTTAACCTATAATGGGCTTGATTAGGTAGTGAAGCACCAGGGATGAAGTCAATGCAATGTTGTATATCTCTCAAAGGTGGTAAAGTCACGGACAATTAATCGGGAAATAACTCATTATATTGTGACGATAAAGGTTGTACCTGAAAAGAAACAGATATCATTGGCTTGTAGTGAGAACTCAAAGTATGAGTTGAATTCAAATACCGTGATATTGTACCCACCAAAGCACTAGTCTTGTCATTACTATGTTCTTTGATCAAAGAAGAAGATTTGGAAGGATGAAGAAATTTTTTTACCATCTTTATAGAATGTGTATGTGTTTTCAAAACAATTGTGAACTGCACGTACATCATATTTTCATGGTCTTCCAAGAAGAAGATGTGTGGCATTCATATCTATCACATCACATAAGATGAAATTTTCAAAACCAACAGAAGAGAACATTATCACACATTGATGTGTAATACGTTAAGTAGACTCACTTATTACCCATCCTACAAAATAAGGATTAGGATGTGGAGTAACAGGTAGACCTAATTTATCAACCACTATTGAATATATGTAATTATCGATACTACCACTATCAATAATCATGTCACAAACCTTTCCTCCAATAAAACACTTGGTTTTAAAGATGTCATGTCTTTGAGAATAACAAGGTTGAGTAAGCATAAGTGGATGAATCATACCTACTAAATGGTCACCATATACTTCATGTAAGTCGGGATATTCCTCTTCTTCATAATCTTCATCCTTTAATGGTCCCTTGTCTTTGGATTCATGTTGTATAGAGTTGTCTCCAATAAAATCATTGAACCAGCGATAATCAGCATAAGAATCACCGACTTGATGACATTTATTGCACTTATCTCCTCGAAATTTAGAGTACATATTTGCTGGTTTAGAAAGAGGAGGAAATTGTTGTTGGTTCCTATTAAAAAACCTAATACAAAGAGATTTAGTTGAATAAGTGAATTCTCAGCGGGATTTGGTAAAATGGGTGAAGAATTTGCAGGTAAGGTGTCTGAGAAAAAGGAAAATTCACTGGTGGTTGTTGTTGTCGTTGAGGTGGAGGTGTATGTACTTATGGATAATTATAACTTGGAGAATAAGAATAGTACTGATCCTGGTAGTTACGACCTGAGGATTATTGTGTAGAGTAGGTGTTATTTTAACGATGCCGACGAGGTTGAGAAGATTTAGAAGGACAAGAAAGATGTTTCTCAATCTTGATAGCCTGTTGAATAGCTTCAACCATAGTAAAAACAGATTGAGTCATATTGTATTGAATCAACCTATTTAAACCCTCAATCAAACGCGCCACCAATTGTTCCTATGTTTCATGAATTTGATTACGAGCAACTAAATTATAAAACTGAGCAACATATTCTTCAACAGAGCGATCTCCTTGCTGACGATTCTGCAGCTTAACAAAGAGTTGTTGTATAAAGTCTTGAGGTAAAAATTTATCTCGTATCAATTTGCGCATACGTGTCCAAGTACGTACTAGAGGTTTATGATAATTGAGTCTATCTTCACAAATCTTTTCCCACAAACTACCAAGCATCAACTCCACATTTTAGTTTATAAGCCACTAACTTAACTTTTAAATCATTTGGTACATCCATAAACTCAAAGAAGGCTTCAACTTCGTAAAGCCAATCCAATAACTCTTCAATTTTGAAACTTTCATTAAAAGTAGGTATATCTGCTTTCAACTTGTATTCTGGTAAAGATCCATACGGTGTCTGGCCTGTGCGAAGATGTCTATCTTCAATCCATCTTCTGTGTTGATCATCTTCCTTAGAGTCTTCATCATCACTGTCCTCTTGTAAAACGAGAGGCTTTCTATTTGGATTGACAACATAAACTTCATGTTTCTTTGGTTTATGCATTCCCGCTAAAACGTTCCCATGTATACCAGTAGAATAAACAAAACCATATGGTTTAGATGTTGATTCTCCTTGCTTGACATAGGACTCCAACTCTTTTGTAGAAGGCTCAACAATCTCCTTTGGTTGGATCCCTAGGAACTCCATAATTGAAGCCAATTGTGTAGACATGTCTTCCAATTTAGCAATCCTTTCGTTGAAATCTTTTTGCATAGTTTCAACATTATAAGATAACTTAACAAGCCTTGTCTCAGTAGTATAAACCATGAAATAAAAGTAGGGTTTGAGTGACCTTTTTTTTGGTAATAGGGTTGAGGAAGCAAAAAACATGATCTAAGAAAAGAATACAAATCTAATCTACTGTCGAATGATACCAACTAATGTATAACAGATAGAGGAAAACAATACGAAGATTGAGGATCGAAAAGAGTTTAAGAAACGAAGAAGAATGATGAACTTGAAGAAGAAATTAAGAATTAAAATATAATAATAGTTTGATAATAATAATCTTGATAACAATATACTTATCTTCAATCAGAATGTTTGTTTATAAAGGATCTAAACAACCGACTAGAAACCTAAATAAAGAAGTTAAACTAAAATAGAACTATTAAATATGGAATATACTCAAAAAGAGTTGTGATAGAAATAGGAAACAAAACAAAGACAGAAGCTTTTGAGATTAGTATGAGAATGATAAGGGATGTCCTGCATCAACTTGTGAGATGAATAAGAATCTAAGATGCTCTTCGGGAGTCATAAGTTAAGGTTAGCTAAACTTTGTCTATTGCTATCGACTTCCAGTCTCACCTTGATCTTTGATCAAAAAGGAAATCACATATATGCTTATTTGTGGGAGGCAGATTGGTTTAAAGTCTTCAATTGAGTTGAAGCAACTCTTAGGCTGTAAGGGGCGTCAGCTAATTAAGGGAATCATTTTGGCGGAGCCCTGTTGGGATTCAAGAGGCGTAAGGAGGACGACTATAACTGAATTCTTGTGAGGTTTTAATTCGGTCTCACTACATTCCAGTCTGAAGTTATATGTAGTAGGCTAGAGTCTGTAGCAGCTTAATACAATTTGGTGTTCAATCTGGACTAGGTACCGGGGTTTTTCTGCATTGCGGTTTTCTCGTTAACGAAATTTCTGGTGTTTGTGTTATTTATTTTCCACATTATATTGTTTATATATATATAATTGAAATATCACAGTTTGTACGTAAATCAATCAAAGTAAATACATTCATCCTTGTTTGTTCGACACGAGTTGATTGATTCTTGGATATTTTGAAAATAAACACATATTTTTTACTAGGTATTTATGGTACTTCTATTAACATTATGACGTGCATAATAAAAAAATCAGTAGATATTTTGAATTTTTAATTAAATTTTTATACTTATTTTTCTCTACAAATAAGCAAGACTCTTTGCAACTCTCATTTTTTTGTCTTTACAAGTCACAAAGACTCACTACAACACTCTCATAAAATCACTAAAAATATTTATATTTCCAGAGAATTTATGGGAGTCACTCAAATAAAATAATTTATGCAAATTTATATAAATATCATTTGACTACCTCTATGTTAGTTCATTATACTCCCTCCGTCCCAAATTAGATGAGCTAGTTGGTTTTAAACTTTGTCCCACAAATAAATGAACTATCTTACTAATCAAGAAGATATTTCTAAAACTACCCTTTTAATTGATTATTGTTACCATAAGAAATGTGTATAATTTGATAGTGATATTTATATTCGTTAAGTAGGTGTTTTGAAATGCTTTTAAACGGTATAAAGTTTACGAAAAACCATGGAATAGTTTAAGAGATAAATCATTTTTAAGTTCTACTAGTTGTTGTCCATAAAAGTATAATTATAGAAAAAAATACTTAAAATGAAAAAAATAAAAACAGAAGTGAAAATGACTCAATGAGATATGGTGAAACTATCATGTTATTTCTAACACCTGAGCTCTGTGCTTTTATGAATAGACTCTTATAGATGTTTCCATCTAGTCAGATTGGTCCCTCAACTCCTAAAACCAAAATGTTTCTATCCACTTAGATTGGTTAGTGCCATCCTTAATAAGCATAAATTTCTAAGCTCTGGAGTTTATGCATTATGCAACTAAAAAGTTTCACCCATACTCCCAAACTTAAATCTAACATTGTCCTCAATGTTCTAAAGATAAAATTAAAAGCATGAACAAGGAGAAACTGTTAACATTTGAAGCAAAAGAGTTAAGGAAAGATATTACCTGGTCACATGAGAATGGGTTACGTCCCAAGAAGTGCTAAGTTTAAAGTCTTCAGCCAGACTTTAAAAAGGATTAGTCACCTCGAATCGTATAACTGTGGGTCTTCAAAACCAAATAGAGCTGACCAAAGAAAATTGCATCGAACCAACGAAATGAACAAGACTAGCCTGCCCTTACCTAGTTTCCTGATTAAGAAATTTACATCTAATTGTGGTTCAGGTTCAGGTTCTATGAAAGGGTCTAAATAGAATATTTTCATTGGTTGCGTTTCCTCAAAAGTGAGATCCGAAGTATTAGGTCCTAGAGTCTGGAAAAACTCAAATAGGAAAGGGCATAATAATAACCTAAATAACTGAGGATCTTCTAAGTCAATCAGATTTGACTTACATAATTGACCACGATGAGAGTAGTGGTCATTCTTAAGAAAATGTGTCGATTCTATTAACCTAAAGTACTTAGGCTTAGTCTCAGAACTTAATATTCGACTCATTTTAAATATAAACGTTCCCACATTTGGAAGAAAACTATTTGGTGGGAAAACAAAGTCAATCTGGGTGCTATTGGCTGGGCTAACCACATCAACCAGAGGATGGGTTTTTAACAGTTGAGATTCTTGTTGGATATCATTCGGTTCATGAAATCGAGTATGAAGATAATCTTGTAAAATGGTTGAGGCATTGATGTCACCTTTATAAGAGTTAAAGCACATGGAGAATGATAATCACCCCCAAACTTAGAGTTTTCAGTGTCTCTAGTTAGACTAGTCACAATTTCCCTAATTTATAGGTCAGATTCCTGAAAATGGACATTTGCCTCTTCTAAGTCAGGTTCATCCTCACTAATATCTACGAGTTCATTTGAGACTATTGTTTCTAAATCGCACGACTTTAAAATAGTATTCTCAGGATAAAACCGTTCCTCAAAACCATCATTGACTACTGTTTGATAAATCGTTCGACTCGAAAACAATATTCTCAAGATAAACTGGTTCCTCTAAACCATTATCGGCTTCGTAATCTAAAGGAAATACTACATCGTCTAAAACGTGGGTATCTCTAATCAAATCCTCGTCCTTTTGAATAGGTGAACAATTATTAAAATTATTTGCATTTGAACTAAAAATATCATTATCATTGTAAAGCTCTATTGGAGTAACAAATTCCTGATCACTGTGCCTACATGTTTCAAATTCTTCATCAACACTATCGTCATCATAATCGTCATAATAGCATGAAAATGGTTGAACCTCATCTAAAGTAGTGTCACCAATTCTAACCTCGTCATCCTGATCATGGAAATAACTATCCTCAAGGGTATTATCAGAAACACTATATTGTAAGTTAAGATGATTTTGAGAAATTCCTTTTTGGACCTCTAACAAACGCTTTTGAGTCGACTCACTTGAATTCCTCGCGGTATCTAGGAAAGAAGGCTCACTCATGGCTGCATTTTGTTTATTCATTTCTAACACAAACCTATTTGTATTCTCAGTTAATCGTTTGAGAGACTCTTCTAGAGAAAGGACAGGTTCAGAAGGATCGTAATAAGGACTAGTTTTCAACATTTTCATTATATTGTCCAAAGACGAAGAACTGGTACTATATTATTCCTTACTTTCTTGCTCGAATGACTGTTGTGTGTGTGGATAGTAATTAGGCTCACCATGGTATGATCCATAACCATGAAAAGGTTGGTGTTCCCAACCACTATTTACACTATGGTCGTAATGTGGATGATGTCCATTTGAAAAATCGGTCGGATATTCGTTGTATTGGATATCGTCATACCAGTTCGACATTCTTAATTGCAAGGGAATTCACACAATCACAAACAAGGCTGACTCAACCAAGTCAAACCTATAGAATTTAGCAAACAAAAAGCATGATGGCTCCACTTAGATTGTTTCTAGACCAGCTTCTATCTTTCGAAAGGTAATTTATTGCAATTCGAGCACACCTCTCTGGATCAATCCGAGTTAGTGTAAGCGAAGCAGAGGCGAGGGAAGCTCAATGGAGCTTTGATACCCAAGGCCTCACCGGCGTTACAAGGCGGCGCGCTTCCTTATAATGACCATCATGAACTTCGAAGTATGCTTTAAGAGCGACCAATAATTTTCGAACGATTTTCCTACCAAGCTCGTTACCCTATCGGTCTTGTTCTATTCAAATTTTAGGATTGGTTCGCGTTGGTATCGTTTTCCTAAGGCGTGCAAGAAGAGAACGGTGATGAAATCCGAACCCTTATCTTATATGGTCTGGCCTTGCCCTTTACTAGGAATTTAAAGCAGCCGTATTCAGTCCTCAACAGATATGCACCTTAAGGAATACAGTAACTCGCTGACAGGAGATTCACGAGTGTTCAGATTCTTACCTCCCGTACCAGACGGGGGATGAACCGTTGCAGTCGACTCGGGCAACCGACTCCGATGTCAGTGTGCGAACCCGAGAGGCCGATACGATATCGTAATCGTCATCCTTCCCTGCAAACAGTTTAATATTTAAAGATACCCTTCCGTAGGGTATAAAATAATAATGTCCAATGTCCAAGTCCAAAAGGGATGTCAAAGAGCACCACAAAGAAGTGACATGCTTTGCGCTTTTTGAACCCGAAGGCAGTCTTTTAAGTGGATCCAGTGATAAAACTATCAGGGTAAAAGATTGTTGTCTTTGTTAAGGCATGAGTCAGAAGAATCTCTTAGGATACGTCTGAAGTATGTTTGTTCCTTCTATATACAGGTGTGGAAGATGGTCAACCAGAAACTGGAATGCATAGAAGTAATAACTACAACAGAACCAATCCACAAAATCGAGACATGCGGTCAGCAGACCTTTCTAATTACTGAGAGTCGTGGACTAAAGGTAATCCTCAGTAGCAATGCCGACACCAACACAATTAGTTTGAGACAATCACTTAAAATGTAAGTAAAGGGGTGTGAAAACCTTGTTTCAGTTGTTTGATGAGTCCAGAACTGCCAAAGTTATTTGCAAGAGTAAACAAGTGAAATGCTTGACAGTAAATCAGAGAAAACTTTACCTGGGATGCACAGATTCATCTATCCAGGTTGGTTTCCAAATCTGCTCCTTCACGAAAACTTGCACCTTACAGAACATAAATATTGTTAAACCTCATGTTTAACATTTCTGTTTAGGAAGTGGATGTACCAAATGATCAACATCGAGAACTTAAATCTCCGGCAAAGAGATGGCTCAAGCAAAAGAAGCCAGCAAATTCAGTGGTTGTTTATCGAGACTGGCTTTATGTTGCAAGTTCCATAGTTGAAGGTTCAAACTTCAAGGTATGCACTGAAGTTTGACTATAATCTTTTACTTGTACTGCCCACAATTTTTGTACGTCTACGTGATGGTTCTTAATTGTCCAGGAATGGAGAAGGAAAATTGAACCCCAGATGTCCATAACAGTCGGGAAAGGAGAAAATGTGAAGATAATGGGAGTAGTAGAGGACTTCATATACTTGACCTGCAGCTCGTCTCCAAGCATCCTTCAGGTAATGCATTATAGTCTTACCTACACCAGACCGGCTGCACTTAGTACCCCCAGCTCCTAACGGTCTGTCAAAATCAATGTTCCTGTAAGCAGATATGGTTAAGAGGGACACAACAAAAAGTGGGAAGGTTATCAGAAGGCAGCAGAATAACGAGTCTACTCACAGCAAATGACGTTGTTATATGTGGTACAGAAACCGGATTGATCAAGGTACACATATGTCTACCAAACTTAACTCATATCCATAACTGATCTACTGACATAAATTATCTTAAACTCAACTAGGACTTCCATTTTATACAATTGGCAGGGATGGATTCCGTTCTAGCTCACAGCACGTAAATAACAGCTCCAGACGGGGAGTTCTGTACCATATGATCGAGAATGAGTATATAGAGAAAGAATTTCAATGGAATCCATATACAGTTATAATAGTTCCATATTGTGCATAGAAACAAGCTCTTTTTGCTTGAATATTTGTAAAGTCCAAATCCCAAATTCCATGGGGCATCGAGAAGATCACACAAGTGAACAACAACCTATAATATCAATTGTTTGTACATACTAAAACGGTACATGGATATTGGCTTATTATTGAATCCCATTTTGTTTATGAACCCTCTTAGGGCATACTGAATAAAAACAAAAAAGGGTTGGAAATAGTAAAATCAAAAACCCCTTAACCAAATATTTTTAGTAATGGCAAATCTGAACTTTTAGTATTAGTGTCAATAATCTTGGTTAGTGAATAACAATCTTGATTAGTGATTTAGATAATTTAGTTATAAAAGTTTGTGTAAATGAAAAATTTTGAGGAAAAATAAAGTTAGTTCTTTTTTGAGAAGGAGAGGGTGAGTTTGAGAAAAAAAAATTGTATCTTGATTGAATGGATGAGGAGGGTCATTCTTCATCTAAAAAATCTAGGAAAATACATATCATCATCGCGTACTCAAACTCAAGATGATGATTTTTATAAGCCAAACCCAGATGATGAATACATAGATGAGGAACTCAATGCTTCTAATACGCAGGTATACTTCTATCTTATGTTTAATCTCACTTTTGTAGATTGAAATCATCAAAAGTTTGAATTTTCACACCATGGTTCGGCTTATATTTATCAGCCGAACCTACATATTTCTATATAAATAAAGAACAGTGCAGCTAGCTGTAATTTTTAAGTTAGTCGCCGAACCTCTATTTTATAATTTCGCGCATATTTGCTAGTTCATGGTTCGACATATTTAGAAGTTTCATAACAAGTCGAACATATTCCTGAGCGTTTTGGAAAAAAAAATGTTAATGGTTCGGCTTATTTAGTGAATATCGTACGTGCCGAACCTCTTTGAAATATCTGGTTCGACTTGTTACTTAAGCACTATACATGTCGAACATCACCATTAATAAACCCGAGATTGTCAGGTTCGGAATTTGTTCATGGTTCGTCACATATTGGGAACATCGTAATAGCCGAACCTTCTAAATGTATTAGGTTCGGCTTGTGTTTTAATTACAAAAATACTTTCAAGCCGAACTCAAATACTTATACGATTTATGAAAATGAAACAACATATGTTTGACGTAAAACAGTTTTATTGAATACGCCGAACCCCATATGAATCTCTAATTGTGACTAGGTTCGGCTTAAAATTTCTTGAACTTTCATGCCGAACTGTTCATATACACGTACATGAAGCTTTTGTGAAGAACAGTTCGACTCAAACGTAACTTAATTTCGAGTCGAACCCAGCACTGTAACCGTCAAAAACTCTATTTTTTTTGGAATTAAACCCATTTAATCGATGAAAAGCAGCAAATAAGAGACTGAGTTTCTAAAACTTAATTTCTTATCCTCATTTCCGGAGTTGGAGATGCAGTTAGTTCAATTTCTGGTTCGATTGGTGGTTGATTTTGAGTTTCTACACCTTCATCTTCAATTGGTTCTTCTTTTTCAATTATTGGATTATAAGACGAATTAATTTGCCTAGCCCCTGCTTTTTCTTTGTACGAGTCATTATGTAGTTGAATTTAATCGATGATCAAATTTTTATGAATTGACGATGAATCACAGCGATGAAATTTTTTTTCGCGCGAGAGGAAGAGTTCGACTAGAGGAGGAAGAAGAAGAGATGTTAGGAAACTGATTTTGAATAGAAAACTGATTTTAGGTTTTTGGTGGATAAATTAGTAATTGAAACGGTTCAAGGGTATATAGGTAATTGAACTACCCATAGGGTACCCCTTATAATGTCACCCAAGATGGGATTATTGTTTTGTATCCTCTGAAAGTTTTATGTATGCCCTAAAACAGGGTTCTGTTTGTTATGGAAACATAACTGGCTTATTTTAAAAGCCCAGTTGCCTTATTAAAACCCATTTTGTTAATTATGGAAACATAACTGGCTCATTTTAGAAGCACAACTGGCTTATTATTGAAGCCCATTTTGTGTATTATGCCTCATTTTGGAAGCCCAATTTGTTTATTATGGAAACATAATTGGCTTATTTTGGAAGCCCAATTGGCTTATTATTGAAGTCCATTTGGTTTATCCTAGAAATCCATTTTTGATTATTATGGAAGCCCATCGCATGGGTGGAATCTTAAAACCCATGGTTTGATCCGTTAATCCATTTTAGTGTCATTTTAAAAAAGAGGATCAGGATATTTTAAAGATTATATAGTGTTTGGAGTTAATCATAATTATCTAAAATAATTGTGGTTATTTAAGAGTATAATTGCAATATCCTAACAAAAAAGGATAATTATCTTAATGGTTATAATTATTATTCAAGAGAATAATTATTTTAGATAATTACAAAATCCTAACAAGAAAAGGATAATTATGGTTATAGTTATTATTCAAGATAAATAAGGATTATAAATTTGGTTGTTTTAAGATAAGGGAAGTCATTAAGATGACTATGAAGCCCTAAAGCTATATTACTTTTTGCCTATAAATAGAGGCTAAATCCTATCTCAAAAGGTACAAATTTCTAACCTTTCTACACAAAACACCAACTAAGAAACTCTTTGTGACTTTAGCATCAAATTGCCACTATTCAACATCAATCATATTTTCATGAACGATTTCTTGTGGAGTTAAATCAGTAGTTGAAGATCAACCGGTCACCATCAATCTCAGTCTCTTCATTTCTGGAGGAATTAAATCAACGACAGAGATTTAATCCATCTACACGCATCTCGAAGAGCATTGGGGTGAATATTTTTGCACCAACACCAATTAAATGAGGAAGTTTGCAGCATTGGTGTTCTTGTTTCCGAGGAATTACCATTCTAAATTCACCTGCATGTGGATTAAATATTAGTTAGTTAATTACTATTACAATGAAGAAATTAAACATTCAGGCTAGCTTCTGGTTTGGTAAAACCAATTTAGGATCAAGAACATTGGTTTTTTGCGGGTTTAAGATATTCAATCCAGATATAAATCACTGAATCGAATTTTGGGTATTTTGGGTACTCTATTTCTCACTTGGAAAACACCATTGAAAAGAGAACAGTTGTTTTCATTGGTTTGGTCATTTTCGTCGTTTGTAGTCTTTTCCTTTAATAAAATTCCATTTTTTTATACAAAAACAGTAAATCACTTTTTATCAAGAAGCTTCACATAAAAGATAAGAAAATACTTGATATTATTTGAAGGTGAAAAACCAAACTTAGAATCTACCACATATTCAAATGACACCAAGAACACATCCATGATCAAAGAGGTGCGCGCAACACAAATCTAAACATAAATATACGTGATATACTAAAAGCAAACGTAAACATAAACATCTTCGACATTCGAGATCTTCTTTCCAAGAGCTTGATTAGCAATCTTTTCGTCATTCAGTTCGCTGGTAAGGATGATAGTCTTGTTTTTCTCCCCTTTGATTTCACCTTTGAGAGCAGAGTTGTTCTATTTAAGAGCTTGATTAACAGTTTTTTCGGCATTTAAGTCACTAGTAAGAGTGATAGACTTGTCTTTCTCCGTTTTGAGTTCACCTTCTAGATGGGTGTTCTTCCCTTCAAGAGATTGAATAGCAGCCTTTGCTCGATCCCGTTCTTAGATAATGACCTCCTTATCATCATTTGCTCTTCGCTCTTGATTTCTAAGATCTGATATGGCTGCTTCTAAGCTGGGAATTTATTCCTTCCGAGCTTTACTGCGAGTCTTCTCTCGTTTTAATTTAAAATCAACCTAATAACCACCTATATATAACCACCACCACCGACCATCACCTTCCACCTCCGACTACCACCACCACCTCTACCACCACCACCACCTATAACACCACCACCACCAACCACCACCACCTATACATGTATAGCTTAATTTCATTAATAAAGATATTCTTACAAACCCATCACTTGTCTTTCGTTTTTGGTTGAAAAAAATGAGAAATAATCATCAAAATGAGTTGAAAATAAAAGTTGCAGAGAGAAGTTCGGCTAGGAATTATGTGAAAAATTTTGTCGAACTAGCCGAACTCAACTTTAATGGAGGTATTTTCTTGTTTTCAGAGAACAGTTCGGCTGTGTCGCAAAAAATATGTCCCAGCCGAACCTTTGGTTCGGTTTGTCGCAAAAAGTTCGGTTTCGTCATAAAAAAGTTCGGTTACTCGCAAAAAAATGTCCAAACCGAACTTTTTAGTACGATTTCATCGCAAAAAGTTCGGTTTCGTCACAAAAAAGTTTGGTTTTGTCACAAAAAGTTCGGTTATGTCGCAAAAAAAATCAGTTTCGTCGCAGAAAGTTCGGTTACGTCGCAAAATTTTTCTCCTAACCGAACTTTTCTATGAAAGAAAAAACTCCATTAAAGCTGAGTTCGGCTACCTATGTTTTCAGAAACATTCGCCGAACTACACGTGCAGATGATTTCAGCTACCTGTTCTTCAGATGTCGTAGCCGAACTTTTTTAACCAAACCGAAATCAATTTGTAAATCGTTCACTTTGAGGAATGTTTTGGCCAATTCAAGCACCATTAACTAAATTTGAAGTATCCGTGAGTACCCAAAACATCGTATTCTTGTTGTGGCTCTTAAAGAAAAAGATCTAACTTTTTTTCTTCCAAAACCCTCATCTTCATTATCATCTTCTTCTTCTCCCACTCAATAATTCTTCTTTTGAAAAAAATTAACTTATTGATTTAATCTCACTAATCATTAATTATCTCACTAATCATTACACTGACTAATTTTATTACCAAGGGAAAGTTTGGTATTAAAAAAACTTAGATAAGGGGTGACTCAAAATTACTTTTAATATCCACTCAAAAAAAGGAGAGTAGCCCCTTCCATTTTCGAGTAGTGCCCAAAAAATCATTTTTGTTTTGGTTTGTTGCTGCAGTTTTGATATGATAAATGCCCGTTTTGGGTCTCTTCACACTGACAAAGAAGGTTGTTTTTAGGCATACCAAATAATTTCTAGGCATACAAAGTAGTTTTCCTATCTAGGGTATCCTGATAAAGGGTATCCCTTCAAGGCTGTTCAATTACCTATTTACCCTTAAACCTTCATAATTACTAATCTGCCCTTGACCTTAACCTTAATATATAAACCTAAATTCTAAATCCCTTAACCTCAATTACCCTTAACCTTAATATATAAACCTAAATTCTAAATTTCCAAATCAGTTCATCTTCTCTTCTTCTTCTCCTTCTCAGCCGAACAAACCCCTTCTCCATCAAAAAAAAAAATTCATCACCGTAACGAAAAATTTTCATCGTCGATTCCTTCTTCCTTTAATCGTCGATTAATCTCCACTATATAACTATGGGTCGTGTAAAGACTAAAGCATCGCGAATTAAAACCTTTCAATCAATTGAAGAACCAATTGAAGATGAATATATAGAAACTGAAAATCAAACCGAAATCGAACGGGAAAATCCTCCAAGTCAAGAACCAACTCCTGAAATGAGAATAAGAAAGTAAGTTCTACAAACCCATCTCATATTTGATGTTTTTGATTGTTATAATAGGTTAATACGTCAAAAATTAGTGTTTTTCGGTGCTTACAGTTCATGGTTCGGCTCACAATTAAGTCTAGATGTGCGCCGAACTGCTCCTGAAATTGATTTCTGAAAGTGTAGATGAACGGTCGGCTTAAAAGATTAAATTAGTTTTGAGCCGAACTTCGTTAAATAGCACCCATGTATGTAGATTCGGCTTATTCGACACTTTTAGTTTTGAGCCGAATATGTATTGTTAGGTTTCCATAAATGTATATTCGGCTTATTCCATGATTTAGTTATGCGCTGAATATATGTTTGAATGCATAAGTGTTAGCCGAACTTCATTAAATAGCACCCATGTATGTAGATTCGGCTTATTCGACACTTTCCGTTTTGAGCCGAATATGTATTGTTAGTTTTCCATAAATGTAGGTTTGGCTTATTCCATGATTTCGTTATGCGCCGAATCTATGTTTGAATGCATAAGTGTAGATTCGGATTGTTAGATACTACTAGATTTGAGCCGAATATGTATTGTTAGAATTTCTCATAAGTTGTGAAAGTGTAGGTTCGGCTTATTCCATGATTTCGTTATGCGCCGAATATATGTTTGAATGCATAAGTGTACATTCGGCTTGTTCGATACTACTAGATTTGAGCCGAATATGTATTGTTAGAATTTTTCATAAGTTGTGCAAGTGTAGGTTCGTCTTGTTCCATGATTTCATTATGCGCCGAATATATGTTTCATTTCATAAGTTTAGGTTCGGCTTATTCGACAGTATGAGTTATGAGCCGAATATGGAGGTTCGGCTTGCAAGTGTGTTGTACCTATAAGCCGAACCATTCTATGTGTATAACAAATCAAAATTTAAAGACATAGTTCGGCTCATTTGTGTTACTTTGTGTTAGCCGAACCTTGTTATTTTTTGACAAGGTTTTTGGTGTTTCAAATTTATATTTCATATATAGTTTGTTTTCTTTTGTTGTTCGAAGTATTAGGCTTATAAGTTTTATACGTGTGTCAGGAACGTTGCAGCTAAAAGTAGGAAGAAGATGGAGGTAACTCCTTCTACTTCTAAAACTCCCGAACCTCGAGGAGTAGGTAAGAAAAAATTGGGAGCGGGAAGTAGAGGAGGACTTTTAGAAGAAGAAGGTGAAAGACAAGAAAGAGTTAAAAGACAAGAAGAAAGAGTTGAAAGACAAGAAGAAAGAATAGATGATGATGATGATAAAGAAGTTGATGATAATCAAGAAACATAACCCCAACGAAAACCCGATAAAGGGAAGAAGGTTGCCTAACCCGAGAGAGCGAACAAAGTTGCAGAACAACGGGTTACAAGTTTACACATTCCAGGTGAAAATGACTTAATTTCACCTAGATCGGATGGTTTGCCTCATGGTCTTCCGGAAGATGGTGGAAATATGTTGATTGGGTACGCCGAATATCGTGCAAAAAGAATTTATGAGACTCATGATCACAACCGTGCAGTCCGATTATTGAGACACCAGGGGGCAGCGGAATGGAAACTTTCTGAAGAGGTTCATGAGGTGGTTGCTTACGTACAATCCTCTGCTTTATGGCCTATCATTGAAACTGGACATCAGGAATACGATAGTGTGACAGCGTCCGCTTTCGTCGAGTGATTTTGTCCAGAGCCTTACACATTTCAATTACCTTTTGGAGAGATGACAATCACTCCTGATGAGGCGAGTAAGATTACAGGCCTTAAGGCAAGGGGTGTAAGCGTGGTAGGTGATTATTATGACATGAGTTGGGAAGAGCTATACAAGTTGTTCGAGGAATTTTTTGGTTGGAATGCATACAAAACTGAGTTGGAGTTTTGTCGATCCGTTAAAGATATCGATTCCGTTTTCACACCCGCAAGAAATAAAAAGATTAAGAAGATCAAGCTAACTAACTTGAAAAGGGAATTTGAGGGCATAAAGGAGGAAGTAAAGGAAGGGCTGTTGGTAATGGATGAGATCGAGTGAAGCAAACCGGAACCGCCTACTTGCTTTATACTCTTGGCAGATATATCTTTCCAGACCAAACAGGAAACAAGGTGAATGTTAATTATCTCCAATTGGTAAAGAATATTTCTACCGTTAACAAGTATGCTTGGGGAACGGCTTCGCTAGGTTACCTGCTGGATCAACTTGCAGGCGCCTCTAGGTTGACAAACACAAACATTGGAGGAAACTTCACTATGCTTCAGGTAATTCTCGACGAACAAACTTGAAAATTTTTGGGTCATCAGTGTATGGTTCGGCTTATTACTATGCTCACATATAAGCCGAACAATAAATTTGGTCAGGTTCGGCTTATAATACTTGTTACTATTTAAGCCGAACAATGCACTGAGTTTTCAAGTTAGTTAAATCTTGTCACGTTCGGCTTATAATACTTGTGGTAGGCCTTGAAAGGGGTATAGAAATTAAGCGCAATAAAAACGGGGGCCTACAGTAATACCGCAAGTGCACGGTCGTCGGTTGTAGCTCGTGCAAGTACGGGTCGATCCACAGAGATCGGGTGTGTTTGAAAAGTGTTTTAGCTAATTGGGTTCCTAGATTTGCTTTGGGCTTAGAAGCCTTTTGGCTTAAATTGGGGTTTGAGTACTAATGGGTTTGTTCACAATAAAATGAACTGAGCTTGGGCTCAGTTGGTCTCTGAAGTGTAAATGGGCTTTGGCCTTTTGATTGAGCTTTGGGCTCAATTTCACTCTAACAGTGAAATGGTCTTTCACAGTAATTGGGCTTTGGGCTTCTGGAATGAAATGTATTGGGCTTGGCTATTGAACTAGGCCTTTGGGTTAAACAACTGGGCTTTGGTTAAGCCTGAATTGGATTGGGCTCAGCTTGATGGGCCTTTGCTTGGCTGCAGGAAGCAGCAGCAACAACAGCAGCAGCAGCACAAGTGCTGCACAGCAGCAGCAGCAGCTTGGCAGAGGAAGAGAGCAATGCAACAGTGGTGCTGCAGCAGACAACAGCAACAGCAGGGGTAGCAGGGCAGCTGCAAGGGAAGAACTGGCAGCACCAGGTAGCAGTACTGCAGTGAAGAAAATGCACAGCAGGAGAAAAGCAATGCAGCAGCAGCACAAGTGCTGCACAGCAGCTGCAGGGCACAAGCAACAGCAACAGCAGCTGCAGCAGCAGTGCAGCAGAGAAAGCAGCAGCAACAGAATGTACAGGCAATAAAATGCAGCAAGAAAAACAAAGCAGAGGCAGTGGGTAACTAAACAGCAACAAAAGGGAAGACACAACAAGGCAACAACAAAGATCAAAGCAAGTTAACCAAGGCCTAAGGCCAAGGGCAGGGATGATAATGAAACTAAAATGAGCAAGGCTAAGGCAAGAATACAGGCATTCCTATAGAATGGGAAGAGAACTAGCTTGCTATGAGCACTAGCTTCTCCCAATGCTCAATCAACACAATGCACCTAAGCATACAAAAGGAATGGCAAGATAATCAGCTTGCTATGAGCACTGATTTCTTCCATTGCACAATCAAATCAATGCTTCAAAAGTATCTAGCCTAGCATTCCATCAAACTAACAACAAGTTTAACATAACAGGAACATCAACAAATTAACAGGATATGAAACCAAGCACATTAACAGGAAATTAAAAGGATATTGCACATACATTAGGAACATTAACAAGATATTCTAAAGTCTAACAGAACTTTAACAAAATTGAACTAACAGGATACTAACAGGACACTAACAGGATATTGCACATACATTAACAAAATTGAACTTAACTGAAATTGAACTGAAACTAAAAACATTAACAGGACATGAAAGTCCTGGATGCTGGCTATTCCAAGCATAGTTTTTACAACAATCCCACAATACATATTTATACCCACAGACAATTATGGTTCTACCCAATTTTCCCAAAATAACAGTAGGCTAGGGTTGGTGATTACTCACCTAATTTGATGTAGCAACATCAAATTGAACTCGACCCATGCTTTGTAATTGCTCCTACTCCATTCCCATGCTCTAATTGCAACTCTAGGTTACCTAATTTATCAATTTTTTCACGCCTAGGGTTTCAGGCAGAGAAGCGTGAAAAAATGAGAAAATAGGGAACTAGAGGGCTAGGGGGAGATGGGTTTTGGTGATAGGGTGATGATGGTGGAGGTGTGGTGGTGGCAGTGAAGGTGAAGAAGGTGGTGGTACGGTTGCAGGGGAAGGTGATGGTGGTTCTCTGCTGTGGAGAAGTGAGGGAGGAGAGGTCGACTGTTTTGGGAAGGAGGGTATTAGGTATTTGGGTGTTAGGCGGGCGTATCTAGTTTGATGTTCTGCGACGCTGAGTCACTGGATGCGAAGCTGATAGGTGGATCGGATGGTTCCTCCTGATGAGGTTGGTAGCGACCGTCAGATTTTTTGATACAACGAAGTTAACGGCTCTAGATGGGGTTAGGTGTTGTAGTGTAAGGCGGAGATATCAAACGTTGATGCACAACAAGGGATCGACCGTTGGATTCAACTACCATCTAATCTGAAGGCTTGGAATTTCAGCGCTGTGGTGCTCGGCAGAGACTTCAGATTTTGATGCTCTATGAATGAGCGACCGTCGGATGCTTCTGATAACTGATCTGATGGCTGAGAAAGGAGGCGCTTTTGTGTGTAGAAAATGAGGTTGTGCGCACCATTCTTCGCGGCTTCCTTGCGTAATTTCTCCCGGCTTTTCACTACTTTTCTGCTCTTTTCGCTCCGTGACTCATCCGAACTTTATTTATTACCTAAAAATGCAAAATTAATTAATAAAAATATTTATTCTTGAAAACAATGAAAATACAGAATATGGGATAAAATGTAGAATTAATGCATAAAAGATGAGTTAAATGCCAACAAAAAGGGATAAATATACAATATTTGGCACTCATCAAATACCCCCAAACCTGAATTTTACTTGTCCTCAAGTAAAACAAAACTAAGGAAATCCTAACTATACCACTGTCGCTGGTCTCTCGAATGCATTTAGCGTATGCACTAAGCCTTTTAAACCACTAAGTGTCCCTAGTGGACGAGTTGAAGTCTCGTGAAGGTTTGCTTAGAACGTACCTACAAAGTTCTAGGTCAAAATATAAGCTCATATTCCATCAAATGTGACATGTGCAAAACAGTTAAGCTCACAGCAAAATGGAGATGTCAATCTAGCTATCGAAGGCACAATCCCAGCACTGATAACAAAAAATGACATGTGATAAGAGTGTAAAGTGTATCTACACATGTGTAAAGAAAGATCTGAAGTCATGACTACTAATCACCAAGAGATAGTTTCTCAGGCTAAGAACTGAGGTCGAAATCTAGCTAGCTGTCCGGACTTTACGAGAATTGTGAATGAGTTGGAGGTATTTCACAATTACTCGCGTTGTACATCAATGGCATACACCCTCCTTGCTTATTACAATGAAACAACAAAAATAACTCTTTACATGACTCTTATTTACATTGACTATTCTCTTTTATTTTTGGAACAAGAGATGATGGAATTGAACAATACTTGATTTTTTTTTTTATTTTTCTGATATATATATATATTTTTTTTTTTCTGAATATATACATCGTTTTTTTTTTTTTTTTTTTTTTTTTTTTTTTAAGGAAACACTTTTGATACATATACAAAAGGAAACAAAAGATTACATGACACTTTGCAAGAGGTAGCCCTTTTTGATGCACCCAGTTAAATTCGATGGTTGTCTTTCTTAATGTAACCTCCACCTTCTATCCCAACCAACCAAAGAACAAGCTAGTCAAGTTTCGTTCAGTATTCTAAAGTGATTGGCAATCGTAACTTCCTATCCAACACCTTGAAGATCGAGGCCATACATGTATTGGTAGATCGTGCGCGTGCAAATTTCTTATCACTATGTGAATTGTGCTAGAATCAGGGTGCCTAAATATCTAGACTAAGACTCCTAATAAAAATACATATTTGCACAAGAATCAACATTTCAAGGTAAATGAGCTCCATTTTTATGATTTTTTATTTTTTAATTTTTTTTTGAATTTTGATTTTTTAATTTTTTTTTTTTTGGAATTTTTCAATTTTTTCAAAAAGAAGGAGTTTTGTTTTCAATTATAGCATATTATCGTGGTATCTACTCTATACCCCCAAACCTAAACTAAACATTGTCCTCAATGTTTCAAAATATGGAAAGAATTAAAATGCAACATATGGAAAAGGACATGCTGAGTAGAGTAAAAGGAGAGAGAATACCCGATTTCGGCGAAAGCAGAATTAAAACTCCGTTATTCAAGGCAAAAATCCAACATATTTCAGCCGAGATCATATTGGATTAGCAAAATATATACAAAAGGAACAAAAGGGTTTTTAAGAAATTTTATCTACTGGATTATATACAAAAAATTCACCATACACCAAAAGTCTAAAGAGTTGAGGATCAACCCAAAAGAAAAGTGTAGAGACATAGAAAGTTTCAAACACTAAAATTGGACTGAAATGAGAGAAAAATAATTTTTTTTTTTTTTAACAAAGAAAATAAAATTTGGTTTTTGAATGGGAGCAGAAGAAAATTTTGGTTTTTTTTTTTTTTTTTTTTTTTTTATTATTATTATTATTTTTTTTTTTTTAGAAAAAGAAAATAAAATTTGGTTTTTGAATTGGGAGCACGCCCACTGTTGTCCTCTAATGGAATGGAAGGAAGGCTGCAGCCCACGAAACACTAAGTTTTAATTTGAAAGTTTAATTTGGCCCAGTTGGTTAAGGCCCGACGTTTGTTTTAAAACTTTGGTTTCGAGGTCCACTCTTGAGTGGAAACAAGCCCACAATCGGTTACAAGCTCAGCTGGGTTTAAAACCCAGAATACAAATTACCAGTCCAAATTAAACAAGCCCACAAAAATTAAATACAAGCCCACAAATTAAACAAACAAGCCCACAAATAAATTATTACAAAACCCAACAGAAATAAGAGAAGCCCAAAAATTGGCTTTATATTACATGCCCACAATTAAAAAAATTGGAAGCCCACAATTCGGGTTCTCTTAAATGGGTTACCTTTAAGCACAGCCCAGCTGCTCTGATATTGTTGCAAAAACCCAGTTGGGCTTTGGTTCTTTTCCTTGGTGGCGTCCCAGCAGAGGAAAAACAGGTTCAGAACAGCAGGTCCAACAGCAAATGAAGTGAAGCAGATGCAGATGCAAATGCTATGCAGTGAAATGCAAAAATAGCTAATAAAACAACAAGAAAAACACAACACCAATCCCCGGCAGCGGCGCCAAAAACTTGGTAGTCCCCGGCAGCGGCGCCAAAAACTTGGTGGGCCCGGGGAAGTGTGTATAAAATTTAAGCGAAATGAAACGCGGGGGCCTACAGTAATACCGCAAGTGCACGGTCGTCGGTTGTAGCTCGTGCAAGTACGGGTCGATCCACAGAGATCGGGTGTGTTTGGAAAGTGTTTTAGCTAATTGGGTTCCTAGATTTGCTTTGGGCTTAGAAGCCTTTTGGCTTAAATTGGGGTTTGAGTACTAATGGGTTTGTTCACAATAAAATGAACTGAGCTTGGGCTCAGTTGGTCTCTGAAGTGTAAATGGGCTTTGGCCTTTTGATTGAGCTTTGGGCTCAATTTCACTCTAACAGTGAAATGGTCTTTCACAGTAATTGGGCTTTGGGCTTCTGGAATGAAATGTATTGGGCTTGGCTATTGAACTAGGCCTTTGGGTTAAACAACTGGGCTTTGGTTAAGCCTGAATTGGATTGGGCTCAGCTTGATGGGCCTTTGCTTGGCTGCAGGAAGCAGCAGCAACAACAGCAGCAGCAGCACAAGTGCTGCACAGCAGCAGCAGCAGCTTGGCAGAGGAAGAGAGCAATGCAGCAGTGGTGCTGCAGCAGACAACAGCAACAGCAGGGGTAGCAGGGCAGCTGCAAGGGAAGAACTGGCAGCACCAGGTAGCAGTACTGCAGTGAAGAAAATGCACAGCAGGAGAAAAGCAATGCAGCAGCAGCACAAGTGCTGCACAGCAGTGCAGGGCACAAGCAACAGCAACAGCAGCTGCAGCAGCAGTGCAGCAGAGAAAGCAGCAGCAACAGAATGTACAGGCAATAAAATGCAGCAAGAAAAACAAAGCAGAGGCAGTGGGTAACTAAACAGCAACAAAAGGGAAGACACAACAAGGCAACAACAAGATCAAGCAAGTTAACCAAGGCCTAAGGCCAAGGGCAGGGATGATAATGAAACTAAAATGAGCAAGGCTAAGGCAAGAATACAGGCATTCCTATAGAATGGGAAGAGAACTAGCTTGCTATGAGCACTAGCTTCTCCCAATGCTCAATCAACACAATGCACCTAAGCATACAAAAGGAATGGCAAGATAATCAGCTTGCTATGAGCACTGATTTCTTCCATTGCACAATCAAATCAATGCTTCAAAAGTATCTAGCCTAGCATTCCATCAAACTAACAACAAGTTTAACATAACAGGAACATCAACAAATTAACAGGATATGAAACCAAGCACATTAACAGGAAATTAAAAGGATATTGCACATACATTAGGAACATTAACAAGATATTCTAAAGTCTAACAGAACTTTAACAAAATTGAACTAACAGGATACTAACAGGACACTAACAGGATATTGCACATACATTAACAAAATTGAACTTAACTGAAATTGAACTGAAACTAAAAACATTAACAGGACATGAAAGTCCTGGATGCTGGCTATTCCAAGCATAGTTTTTACAACAATCCCACAATACATATTTATACCCACAGACAATTATGGTTCTACCCAATTTTCCCAAAATAACAGTAGGCTAGGGTTGGTGATTACTCACCTAATTTGATGTAGCAACATCAAATTGAACTCGACCCATGCTTTGTAATTGCTCCTACTCCATTCCCATGCTCTAATTGCAACTCTAGGTTACCTAATTTATCAATTTTTTCACGCCTAGGGTTTCAGGCAGAGAAGCGTGAAAAAATGAGAAAATAGGGAACTAGAGGGCTAGGGGGAGATGGGTTTTGGTTGTTGGGTGATAGGGTGATGATGGTGGAGGTGTGGTGGTGGCAGTGAAGGTGAAGAAGGTGGTGGTACGGTTGCAGGGGAAGGTGATGGTGGTTCTCTGCTGTGGAGAAGTGAGGGAGGAGAGGTCGACTGTTTTGGGAAGGAGGGTATTAGGTATTTGGGTGTTAGGCGAGCGTATCTAGTTTGATGTTCTGCGACGCTGAGTCACTGGATGCGAAGCTGATAGGTGGATCGGATGGTTCCTCCTGATGAGGTTGGTAGCGACCGTCAGATTTTTTGATACAACGAAGTTAACGGCTCTAGATGGGGTTAGGTGTTGTAGTGTAAGGCGGAGATATCAAACGTTGATGCACAGCAAGGGATCGACCGTTGGATTCAACTACCATCTAATCTGAAGGCTTGGAATTTCAGCGCTGTGGTGCTCGGCAGAGACTTCAGATTTTGATGCTCTATGAATGAGCGACCGTCGGATGCTTCTGATAACTGATCTGATGGCTGAGAAAGGAGGCGCTTTTGTGTGTAGAAAAGGAGGCGCTTTTGTGCGCACCATCTTCGCGGCTTCCTGCGTAATTTCTCCGGCTTTTCACTACTTTTCTGCTCTTTTCGCTCCGTGACTCATCCGAACTTTATTTATTACCTAAAAATGCAAAATTAATTAATAAAAATATTTATTCTTGAAAACAATGAAAATACAGAATATGGGATAAAATGTAGAATTAATGCATAAAAGATGAGTTAAATGCCAACAAAAAGGGATAAATATATACAATATTTGGCACTCATCAACTTGTTACTATTTAAGCCGAACAATGCACTGAGTTTTCAAGTTAGTTAAATCTAGTCAGGTTCAACTTATACTACTTGTTACTATTTAAGCCGAACAATGCACTGAGTTATCAAATTTCCTTCTTACTTTGTTGTCATTTTAAGTTAGTTATGTGGTTATTTGGATGTAGGTGTGGGTATAAGACCATTTCCCAATTTTTAAATTGGCCAAAACGCTTGAAAAGTATGTCGAGTGGGTTGATACAGATCCAACAGCAGCAAGGTACGAGTATGAGGACTCAAAGAAAAGGAACAAAAAACAATTGGTGGCCAGTTTGAGGGAGAAGTTAGATACAATGGGTGTTGATGACGTCCTTTTTCAACCATATGTGAAGGAAGATGAAGAAGATGAAATTGTTGAAGATGAGGATATGCCGGTGGCTATGTACCATGGTCCATTGTTTTATCCCGGTGGTTATGTCATATACGATCCTCGGCGAATACTCCGTCAATTAGGATGCATCCAAAAGATTCCTTTGTTTGACGAGAAATTCAGGTTGTTGCCAAAGGGTGCTAATGGAACTAAAATCACCACTTCATCATGGGAACCAAAGTATGATCCCGACCCTACCCTTGAGTATTGGAAGACTTTAGATACTAACAAATTAGATGCTTCCAAGTTAGTACCTTTAGGTGATGATCCATGTGAAGAGGATCCGGGCTACATGGATTGGTATAACCAGATTTCTCATCCCTTCATCATCAATAACAAAAGTTAAAAGAAAGATGATAAGGGGAAGGCAATCAAAATCTCTGCCAAGTCTACTTCAGAAGAACTAGTAATGGCTTTCAATATAATGGTAAGAATGATGTCGCTTTATACTCTTGCATATATTAGTTTATGGGAAAAATGTCTTCGTACTCACGGTTGGAAGTTGTTGTCAAATGAAAATAGGTTTCCGCGGGTAGGGAGATGTTGGAAAAATGAAGACCAAACTTGGTTGCAAAACACCTTTGACTGTTGAAGAACAAAAATACCTCTACAACAAGTGGGATGCAATTATAAACCAAGGACAATGACCCGAGGAATCCGAGGTACCCTCACAAAGGTATACCACTAAGAGGTCTCGACAAGTTGGTGAAGGTACAGGTGGAGGTGGTACTAGCGGCCCATTTTGAGATGAACGCCAAGGAGGAAGAAGAGGTGGCCGTGGAACTAACAAGAAGGGTCGTCGTTAACTGCACTTTTAAGTTTGCAAGTTCTTTGACTTTTAGGTGATGAACCATCTTTTTCATGTTTGTGTAAGTGCACTGGATTCGTGTTATGGACACCTTGAATTTCATTTTTATTACTGTTCATGTTTTCATGATTTCATCTTTTTCAGTTTTAATACTGTGCAAGTTCTTTGCCAGGTTCAACTTTAATGTGAATATTGTTATAAGCCGAACCTGACAAACAAACTGTTTTTTTTAAATTTTGCCAGCTTCGGCTTTAATGTGAATACTGTTATAAGCCGAACCATCTCCTGAAACAAACTGTTTTTTTTTTTTAATTTTTCCAGGTTCGACTATTGTGTAAATACTGTTATAAGCCGAACCTGACAAACAAAGTGTTTTTTTTTTTTAATTTTGCCAGGTTCGGCTATTGTGTAAATATTGTTATAAGCCGAACCTGACAAACAAACTGTTTTTTTTTAAATTTTTCCAGGTTCGACTTTAATGTGCATACTGATATAATCCGAACCTGACAAACAAACTGTTTTTTTTTTTAATTTTGTCAGGTTCGGCTTTCTTTTAACTAATGTTACAAGCCGAACCATCTCCTGTGTTCATGATTCTGGTTTCCTTTGGTGGTTCGGATTTTTATATCAGTTAAATACAAGCCGAATTTCTCACTAGTAAATCATTCAAGTATTTCATTTTGATGGGTACATGTAATTACAACTCATTGTTGTATCATCCTCATCATACAAGAAAATCAAAAGACTAAGGAGATCCTAAACGAATCTCATCCTCTTCAATAACCTCTTGCTTATCATCTTCATCCTCAATACTTGAAAATTCGATTACTTGTCCACTTGGTATCGACATATTCAAATCTTGCCAAATATTCATTTCTGTTTCATAATTTGCACACCAATCCATTGCGTAATTATTTTCAAATTTAGGCCAAAAGGCTGCACCAATCAAGGGTGGTAATGGGCAACCAGGTCTAAGCTTGAGGCCGATAAAATGAGAATTTTGAAATAAATCCCATAACAAGTCTTCTATCTTTTACACCATCATGGCAAGGTGTTGTTGGAGGCGCGTAAGTAAAACTACTACCCGTCCACCCGAAACAATGTATGACGCAATCGAATTCCTCCGCTATTAAAATCCCACAAATGGGCATTGACATCCAATGATCTTGGGTGATTATTAAATCCCCATGTAGACGACGTTCAAATGCAATGTAATGTGCTGCCACCCCTGCATCTCCTCTTGGACCTCCTCTCATCATTGTCTTGTAGAATTCTTTGTTTCGGCGTAGCGTTTGTAACAATCGTTGCCTAATATAGTTGACTTCATTTTCATGGGGCACTGGATTGTTCCCTTCCTTAAAAGGACCAAGTTGTTCCGCCGTGACATAATATCCACATTTCCATCACCTTTTACGTCGTCCATTGTTACAATATGCTCATGAATTATCGGCGATAGATCTTCCAAGTAGTTATCGTATATAAAATTGATAGGCCTCAAATAGTTACCGTAATTATATCTTCTTGGCCCTCTCATCCTACCAATTTCATGTACGGTCCTTTTCTCCTTTATGTTGGTTTGTGAAGGATACATCTTACTCTTGCCCTTCATATATTCTTTAATATCCTTTGCTTGTGACGGACAATCATTCTCATCGACCTCTTTGTTACTTGTTTCGGCTTTTTGAATACTCGGACGACCACGTTTTCTTGGAACTTTCACTACTTCCTCCTTCATCACCTTCTCAATTTCCTTCTTTGTCTTCTCATATCTTGCATCATGGTAGTCAACGCCGGATGGATCCCTATGAGTAGCCAATAGTTCCTTGTTGGCTTGTCTAGTTTGAAAATTATTCATTTTCTTACTCTTCTTACCTTTCGGTCCACTCTTCTCTGGTTCCAAAATATTTTCTTGGGTGAAAGGATACATGACCGGCATCATGTTGTGCCATAGGATTTGTTTTTGAGCTCGGAACATCTTCCTATACATCTCCGCCAACTTTTTCTCATTTGTCGTGTCCCAAATTTCTAGATCATCCTCGTCGTCTTCGGTTGGGAGAGGATCGAAGCTTAATTGTTTCCAAAAATGATCAATATCCTCAAATGGTATAATACCCTCCTTGTACCGAAGTATGTCGTGGCGGCATGGAAGTCCCATAGATGTATTCATTTTACAAACACACTCTTCCTCCAAGTTTGCGCCTAATATCTCAATCAAATCTACTTCTTTTATCAATTTTTCAATGCATAGATGGGAGACTCTATGAATTAATCCCCGTAGCCATTTACTATTATAATTTTTGTGTCTGAACATAAGGTTATGTTCGAAATCCGTTTTAATTCTCATAACATCACTTTTGAATTATTCATCAATTGCGTTAAATACCGTGACAAACCTGTCAAGACATCCAAAAAGGTTCTTCTTCAACCGATAATGAGCCGACTCTACCGTACTTGTGGCTTGGTTGTCGAAGTGTTTGTGACGATTTGTGAAACAAGACACAAACTTTTCTTTATTAGGTTCCAACACATCTTTGAGCAAGTAAGTAATGACGTCAGGGTAGTCGGTCCTCCAATGGTTAATAAGCATTTTTACATTTACTTCGTAAACATCCTCGGTGATTGACCATACCAAAGCGTCCCATTCGCCATGGAAAGAATCCCACAACTTCTCATTATGTTCATATTGTTTCAAGAATTCCTTATTTTTCTTTACTCGTGTCTCCACCGGTAGTTTAGCAATATTCTCGAATTCTTTCATCTCAAGTGGTTGAATTATCGATTGGCATTTTTTCCTAACATTGCACCATATATGAAACGTACAAAGAAAGTTGAATGCTTTTGGAAATACCTTGTTAATAGCATACATCAACGATGAATCCTGATCGGAAACGAACACTGTAGGAAGAGAACCCTCCGGGAATATTAACTTCAATTGTTCTAACCCCCAAACATAACTTTCGTTCTTTTCGTTTTTCAAGAAACAAAAATCCACGGTGAACGGTGCCTTCGTCGACGTATGCCCCACAATGTTCATCAACGACATCTCATATTTGTTAGTCTTATACGTGCAATCCAATATAAGTATTTGTGCGAAGCATAGAGCCAATTGGACGCATTCAGGGTGGGCGAGAAAAAGGTGTCTGACTTGACCAAACTCATCCAACTTCTTTTGGCAAGCATAGTTATGCTTCACCCCTAACCACATCACTTGTTGCATCACCATCCTACCTTGAAAATTGAGTCTTCTAATCTTATTTCTTGCATTGTAGATAGTTTGCATAGTCGACTTGTTATTCTTGTCTTCCTCCTTCAATTTACTAAGAATCCTAGACGGTGGCATATGTGCTCGTGTCATTTTATCCACTTTTAGAATCTCGTTGGGTTTGAGTCGCGCTACTTTTGCATGTCCATGAAGGTCACGTGGACGTGGGTGGTTATGACTACAATTCATTTCTTTATTCATAACCCAATATTCATCATCTTTGTTCAAAGACTTATTCTTGTTCTTGAGGTTGAAAACGATCTTGAAAGGGCACTTTTTTTTCTTCGTTTTTGTCCTATTCTTTCTCTCGGTCTTCCAGACATATACGGAACCCTTTTTAACCTTGCTATCGCCGGTTCCACTTCGCTCACAAATCAATTCAAACCGATCCCCTCGGCTTTGTCGTCCTTTAACTAATATGCAACTTATCTTCATCGCGTGCTCCTCAGCCCAAGCCAGTGCTTCGGGTTTAGTTTTCCATCTCTACATTCATTCAAACACAAATAATTAGTAAGAAAAACTTCGGAATATTCCTACAACATTAAGGTAAACAACAAGTTCTTACATACCAAATCATTTTGGAAGTGATCCTTAGTATCTTCGTGAATTACATCTACTGGATCAGGTTGATTTTCCATCGGTACAGGTCCGGTAAGCGCGATCTATAAAGAATATCACAAGGTTAAATACTACAAAGGAAAATTAATAGTTAGATTCGGATTATACGATAATCATAGAATGTGTTGAACCTTGTACATGCAGAGGTTCGCCTTATACGATATTCTAAATATGTTCCGAACCATCAACAAATTATGTACCCAACGATTTTCAATGGTATGTTCGGCTCATACGATTTTCATTATATAAGCCGAACCATTAACATTTTTTATTCCATAACTCTCAGGAATAGGTTCGGCTTGCTATGAACATTTTATACAAGCCGAACTAGTTTCTAGCAAATGGGTTGGAAGTGGAAAATATATGTTTGGCTTATACGATAATCACAGAATGTGCCGAACCTTGTACATGCAGAGGTTCGGCTTATACGATATTCTAAATATGTGCCGAACCATCAACAAATTATGTACCCAACGATTTTCAATGGTATGTTCGGCTCATGCGATTTTCATTATATAAGTCGAACCATTAACATTTTTTATTCCAGAACTCTCAGGAGCAGGTTCGGCTTGCTAGGAAAATTTTATACAAGCCGAACTAGTGTCTAGCAAATGGGTTGGAAGTGGAAAATATATGTTCGGCGCATACCTAAAGAGATTCAGCTAGCCGAACTGTTCATCAAGAGATTGGTTCAGCTCATAGATGTAAGCCGAACCTCTTCCTGGTTCGCCAAACCTCAATGAAAAAATAAAAACTTTGGATAATTTCGAGCTATAAAAGTGAGATTAAGCATAGTATAGAAGTGTACCTATGTATTAGAAGCATTGGGTTCCTCATCAATGTCTTCATCATATGGATTTGGCTCATAAAAATCATCACCTTGAGTTTGTTCTTGAGTTTGAGTTTGAGTTTGAATTTGTGTAAAATCATTCTCATAATCTAAGAAATCAGCCATTTGGGAATCATTGTTGTAGTTGATGTGTATTTTCCTAAGTTTTTAGATGAATAATGACCCTCCTCATCCTCCATTGAATCAACAAATAAAATTTCTCACTTTCTCCTTCTCCTTCTCCTTCTCTCCTTCTCAATAAAATTTTTTTTCCCCAAAATTTCTCCTACATAAACAAACCTTATAATTCTGAAAATTATCTTAATCATTAAACAAAAATTTTAATCACTAATCCAGATTATTAACACTAATCCAGATTATTAACACTAATACATAAAGGGCAAATTTGTCATTATAAAAAATTTGGTTAAGGGGCTTTCTGATTTTGTTATTTGACATCCCTTTTTGTCTTTACTTTGTATACCTAGAAAGTTTTTGGTATGCCTAAAAACAGCCTTCCTGACAGAACATCTTACTCTAGCTGCTTAGCTACTTCTGGTGCTGTTTCTTCTACTACTGGGCTTGTTACTGCAGTTTGATTCATACTACTGATGGGCTTGTTTCTGCAGTATTAAACTATTAATTGTTCTTTTTTTTTTCTTTTTTTTTTGACAAGCACTTTGTAATTGTTCTTTTCTCTCTTGACTGTTGTTGTTTAACAGCAGTTTAAGGGAGTGATTGTTCTTTTCTTTTCTTATGCCAAACTGACTAGTGTGATGTGTTCGATCAGTTTGAAGAGTTCTGTAACACGTAAACAACAGCTCCGGACAGAGAGTTCTGTACCATATGATCGAGAATGAGTGTATATAGAGAAGGAATTCCGATTGATTCCATACTAGAAACAAGATCTTTTTGTTTGAATATTTGTACAAGTATCCAGACCCCAATTCCAGGAGCATCGAGAAGATCACACAAGCACCCTAAAGATCCAATTAAATGAGGAAAATTTGAAGTAGTGATGTTCAAAACACTTCATTATTTGCGAAGAATTACCATTCTATGTACTCTCTATAGATGGATTTGTAACGTCAATGATTTGACCGGAACATGTGATGACGCTTATAATTTGCTGCAGTTTTTCTGCTTTAAGTAAACATCCAGAAGAGAATATCTATTGATAAATGAAAGGGAAATACAAAGCTAGGAGGGGGACTAAGCCAAATGCTCCTAAGAAAGCAAAAAACAAATTACACAGAGTTGTACTCTCCTCATTCCAGTATCCATTATACCGGAGAATCTACTGATCGAAGGTAGATTTCTTGACGTCACTGCAACAACAGTAGCATATGTATTTGCCCTTATCTGCTCCTTCTGTTTGCAAACTGCATGAACTATACTCCTGCCTGTATTTGCTGTCTTCACAATTCTTGAAGCAATTCAACAAACCGCTCCGGGGAGAGTTGCCTTTCGCCTCATTTATCCTTCCCCAAGCTCCCCCATCAAATCTGCAAGTTCGGTCTGCATCATCAAAGGATAATAATTAATCTGCAAAATGTAAACTAAAAATCATCAAGTGAACTAAAAGCGTACGTACCGCATATGTACACATACCAGCAGAAACAGATACGGTAATCAACAACAAGAGAAAAGCAGCAATGGAGACGGGTGAAGCGCAAAAAAGCTTAGCCATTATAGTATTAGCTAGTTTATCAATCACTCCGATGCAAAATTCTGTTATTGCTCATGAGCTTACTCTCAAGAATTGATGGATATGCTTTATGTCCTGAGAGCTGGGAAGCACGGACATTGACACGGGGCACAGACACGACACGACACGGACACGGGGATCGGCAAAAATCCAAAATCATCAGGACACAGACACGTCTATATATACATTAATAAAATGGTTTTTATATACTAAGATCATAGTGTTATAGTATATCAAATACATTAATCACGCAAATACATGAAAAAAACTCAATTTTATGCCGTTAGGTTAGCTCACATATAGAAAAATTAACTATTATACTGATTTCTTTGACACACTAGGTCACCAAACTACTAAAATGGAGTATAGATTTCTTCACGTCTGTCGTGTCGGTGTCCCACGTGCATCGTGCGTCCATTGCGCATCTGACGCGGTCACGACGCCAATACCGGTGCGTGCTTCACTGCCTGAGAGAATAAGCTTTATATAGCAACCTTGGTATAGGGGCGGCAAGGAATGGTAGAGGGGCGACAAGAAATAGTAAGACAAAAAGGGTCATTAGGTGGTAATTGAAGTGCCCCTTATCAAATAAAATTTGGAAATGACCAATTAACCCTTATTGTTAATAATCAAGATTAGTGATTGATAATCAAGTTTAGTGTTTGATAATCAAGATTAGTGTGATAACTAATTTAAAATCAGATTTTTAGAGTTATGAAAATTTTAATAAAAAAATTAGAGGAGAGGAAAAACAACTTATGTGATATTTGTGAAACCCTAGATTTTGATTCACTCAACCAAAATGAGTGATTCCAGTGGCAACTTTGAGGTGGGTGATCAAAATTAGTTCCCATTAGCTTTGTATGAAAAATTAGGGTTTTGGATCGAAATTGAAACTGGAAATTGAAACTTGCATGTGAGGTTCAGTTGCAAATAACCCACATACCAAACGTACCTGCAAATTTTGAAGAACATACGGTTGAAAATAACCCACATACCAACCGTACCTACAAAATTTGAAGAACATATGGTTGGTTTCAACCCAAATACGAACCGTACCTTGAAAAAATTGAGAATTAGGTTTAGGTACGGTTCGTATTTGGGTTGAAGCCAACCGTATGTTCTTCAAAATTTGCAGGTACGGTTGGTATGTGGGCTATTTCCAACTGAACCTCACATGCAAGTTTCAATTTCCAGTTTCAATTTCGATCCAAAATCCTAATTTTTCATACAAAACTAACTTAAATCAAACACAATAGACTCCCTAACTGGGTTTAATTGAAAAGGACGATAAAAAATCAGTTTTAATGGTGGTCGAGAGGAGGAGAAGAAGATGAAGTAAAGTTGAAAAAAAAAACTGTTTTGATTTTCAGTTTGAATTGGGTTAATAATGGGGAAGGACAATTCAGTCTTTTCAACCACAAAAATAAGGGTAAATTAGTCCATTTGAGATGAAAAGGGTAATCTAGTCAATTAACTGTTGGGTATATTACTAATAAAGTAACTGAGAAGAAGATACTTAGCTCAAAATAATGTTGCTGATGTTGCTGCACAGAAAATGTAGAGGCACGTAGACTACGCTGTCCTAAAGGCAATATCGCCTGCCACTCCTCTGAGATGCTACAGCAGTTGGCGAGTCACCTCCTGGATACAACTACAGTTAGTACCCCTCAATGTAGCATACAATGAGGGTACCCTTAGAGCTTGGCAGAACTTAAAACAGTAGAAGAGATGTTTACAGAAAAACTGAGGGAGAGTAGAAGAGATATTTCTCTGTGGTGTGTATTTTCTGAGATTACAACTACTCTCTTATATAGTGTTTGTGTAGTTACAAACAAGAAAGAAAACCCATGCGTATGACAGAAAAAACTGGTTATGTTGGGTTAAAGATAGTGCAACAAAAGTTGTTTTGTCAGGCATGGAGCAGTGTGTTGCTGCCAAGCCAAATACGTACATACAAGGGAGCCAGGACAAAACACGTACAAACAAAGAAGCCAAGACAAGCACGTTCAGACAAAGAAGTCAGGACAAAACTCGTGCAGACAAAGAAGCCAAGACAAGCACGTTCAGACAAAGAAGTCAGGACAAAACACGTGCAGACAAAGAAAAGATTCTTCTACTTGTGTGGAAAACACGTACCAAAAATTTCAGCAAAAAGATAGGATCTAATACACCCACACCCACACCCGAACCCGAGCCCGAGCCCGACCCGACCGACCGACCGGACGGACGGCGGCAGCGGCGTGCGTGCTTCTGTGCGAAGCACCGCGCGTACGGGAAAGGCAACCTTGCCCTAGTCTAAGCCTCCCCCCCAAGCACAAAAGTCTAATGACCCAAGGGCCATGCCCTTATAGCCAACTCTATGGTATTTATGTCTAAAACTCTTTAGATTTTAGTCAATGTGGGACTATTGTTTTATCTATTCAAAAGAAAAAACAATAATGGGCAATAGGTCTAGGGATCAAAACATAGTCCATGGAAAAATTGGTAATTTTAAAGCGTTTTTTCTAACAATCCCCCACATGAATGATAAAACATATCGACGAAATACGAGAAAACATAATACATCAATATTAGGCTAAGGTGTCCCAGAGATTGAACCTTAACATAGTGAGAGGTTACCGGAACTGCTTGTTGTTTCGGTGAACACAATGTCTTGAACCGTCAACAGTGAGTGCAATTCAGAAATAACAACCACACTTTGATGTCTCAAAGAAAAAGAAAGCTGCCAAGCTCTTGCCGTTGTGCCCGTTTTGGCCGTGGGCTAAATCCCGGACTTAATGAATGTCTCTAGAGAAAAAGCTCAAATTCTCATAGGAAGCGGCCCCACTTCCAACATCCACATAGGTGAGTCCATTAAGAGTGTCCTGCCACACTCCGCTTTAAGCAAAGCCATGGAACTCATTAAGATCCTGACAGATCATCCTAAAACATGCAGGCAGCACTATCATATGGTTACACCATAGGGAGGGACAAAGATAGTGCTTTCTCTCGACATCACCAAAAATTAGTTATCTCATTGAACCTTGATCTTGGAGCTCCATTCACAAGGTTGAGTGTCCTTCATGGCGATTTATTCTATGAGCTTGAGTCCCATCCCCTTCGATGTGGATCTAACTACCTCTCTAGATAACCCTTTCGTCAAAGGATCTGCAATATTCTCTTTAGACCTTACAAAGTCTATAGAGATGATGCCAGTAGAGAGTAGTTGTTTCACTGTCTTGTGTCTTCTTCGAAGATGTATAGACTTTCCGTTGTATACACTATTCTTTGCGCATCCAATAGCAGCTTGACTGTCACAGTGGATTGCGATCGAAGACACAGGCTTGGGCCAGAGTGGAATTCCACCCAGGAAACCTCGTATCCATTCAGCTTCCTCTCCAGCTTTCTCCAAGGCTATAAACTCAGACTCCATGGTGGATCGGCTATACATGTCTGTTTGGTAGACTTCCATGACACAGACGCACCACCAAGTGTGAAGATGTACCCGCTAGTGGATTTGCACTCATCTGAGTCTGATATCCAGTTAGCATCACAATACCCTTCTAGCACAGCAGGATACTTCCCAAAACTTAGGCAATAGTTTGAAGTTCCTCTCAGGTACCGTAGAACTCTGTAGAGAGCATTCCAGTGATCCTGCCCAGGGTTGCAAGTGTACCTGCTTAATCTACTCACAGTATAGCAATATCAGGTCTTGTACAGTTCATTAAATACATAAGACTGCCAATAACACGAGAATACTCAAGTTGATAAATACCCTCACCCTTGTTCTTTTTCAATTTGCAATTGGGATCATAAGGAGTAGTTGCAGGTTTAGCATTTTCATGATTAAATCTCTTAAGCACAGTTTCAACATAATGAGATTGACTAAGACTATATCCATCAGACATCTTTCTGATTTTCATCCCTAAGATTACATCAGCAGGGCCTAAGTCTTTCATGTCAAAGTTTTCGTTAAGCATGCTTTTAGTGGTATTGATACTATCAAGGTTACTACCTAATATGAGCATATCATCAACATATAGGCACACAATAACATGAGAATCATCCACAGATTTAATGTAAACACATTTATCAGATTCATTAACCTTGAAGCCATTAGATATCATTACATGATTAAATTTTTCATGCCACTGTTTAGGTGCTTGTTTTAAACCATACAAAGATTTTTTCAGTTTGCATACTTTATCTTCAAAACCTTTCACAACAAAACCTTCCGGTTGGTCCATATAAATTTCTTCATTCAATTCACCATATAAAAAAGCAGTTTTAACATCCATCTGATGTATATGCAAATCATAAATAGAAGCAATAGCAATCAGCATCCGGATAGAAGTGATTCTAGTGACCGGTGAATAGGTATCAAAGAAATCTAATCCTTCCTGTTGTCTGTACCCCTTAGCTACCAACCTAGCTTTGTGTTTTTCTATAGTTCCATCTGTTCTAAGTTTCCTTTTGAAGACCCACTTGCAACCTATGGTTTTACTACCAGGAGGTAAGTCTACAAGCTCCCAAGTTTCATTTTGTTGAATGGAATCCCACTCATTATTTGAAGCTTCTTCCCAGAAGGGAGCTTCCGGAGAAGTCATAGCTTCCTTATAGGTTTGGGGTTCAGACTCTACCGTAAGAGTCACAAAATCTGGACCGAAACCTTTCTCGGTTCTGACCCTCTTACTTCTTCTAGGTTCGGTTTCAGCATCTAGAGACGGGGGTTGACTAGTCGAAGGAACATCTGAGAGATCATCGCGGACCCTTTTATGAGGTCCAGACCCTAAAGGGAAAATGTGTTCGAAAACACTGCATCTCTGGATTCCATTATGGTGTTCTCACCAATTACCATGAACCTATAAGCACTAGTGTGCTCAGGATATCCTAGGAAAACACAATCTACAGTTTTAGGTCCTATTTTGGTTTTCTTGGAACGAGGAGTGGCCACCTTGGCCAAACACCCCCACACTTTAAAGTATGCATAGGACGGTTGTCTTCCTTTCCATAACTCATATGGAGTTTTGTCGGATTTCTTAAATGGAACTCGGTTCAAGATATAGCAAGCAGAGAGAATTGCTTCCCCCCACAGGTTCGAAGGTAGCCCTGAACTAGCTAACATAGCGTTCACCATATCTATGAGTGTTCGGTTTTTTCTTTAAGCTACTCCATTCGACTCAGGTGAATAAGGTGCAGTAGTTTCATGAATGATGCCATTAAGTTTGCAGAATTCTCCTATAGGTATCACATACTCACCGCCTCGGTCCGACCTAAGAGTTTTAATAGTAACACCTCTTTGGTTTTCTACTTCAAGTTTATATAATTTGAAAGCGTCTAGGGCTTCATCTTTACTTCTAAGAAGATAAACCTGACAGTATCTTGAGTGATCATCTATAAAAGTGATGTACCATTTTTTCCCACCTCTAGTTGGTGTTGATTTCAAATCTCCCAAATCGGAGTGGATTAGTTCTAGGGGAGTTGTACTACGTTCAACCTTTTTGTTAAAGGGTTTTCTAGCATATTTAGATTCAACACAAATTTCACATTTATGACCTCTGTCAAAGTTTATTCTAGGAATGCAGCCTAATTTAGCAAGTCTTTCAATATATTTGAAATTAACATGTCCTAGTCTATCATGCCAAACATGTGAGGAGTCACAAACATAAGCAGAAGAAGATGCATTATCATTCAAGTTCAAAGAAAGTACACTAAGCTTAATCATGTTATCAGTGACATATCCTTTTCCTACGAAGTCACCACCTTTAGAGATTACAACTTTGTTAGACTCAGCTACAAATTTAAAACCTTTTCCAAGTAAGATGGTTTCTGAGATAAGATTCTTGCATATGTCCGGGACGTGATACACGTCATTCAATGCGAGAGTTTTTCCTGAAGTGAGCTTCAATTCAACCTTGCCTTTTCCTACCACTTTAGAGGTAGAAGAGTTTCCCATAAACAATTTCTCATCGTCTCCTACTTTGTTATAGGAGGAGAAAGCATTTATGAACTTACAGACATGCCTAGTGGCTCCAGAATCAAGCCACCAGTCTCTCACATTGGCCACATTAGAGACAAGGTTGACTTCAGACACCATGCCAGTAAAATATCCAGAATCATCTACTACGTTTGCCTTATTTTTCTGTTTAGGATCATTTTTGGTCTTTTTAGGTGCCCTACAGTCCTTGGCCATATGACCAGTTTTCCCACAGTTATAGCAGTCGCCTTTGATGGTGTTTTTGGAGACACCACCCTTTGGCTTAAGATGGTTACCTTTGGAGTTACGCTGTTTGTTACGTTTACCATTTTTGCTGGATTCTCCGTGCCTTTTCTTTGACGCAGCATTATCGTCCAGGACATGAGCTTTGTTTGACATGTCTTTGCTCAGCATCAGGCTCTTGTCTTTGCAGCACAGAAGTTCCTCCACCTGGATCTTTTTCCCCAGCTCCACCATGGTGATTTCACGATTCTTGTGTCGCAGCCTCCTCTTGTACTCGTTCCATGAGGGTGGTAGCTTTTCAATCACTGCAGATACTTGTAGAGATTCATCAATATGCATGCCTTCAGCAAGAATTTCGTTGATGAGTAGCTGGAGTTCGACGAATTGTTCTACAACAGGCTTTTCATCAGTCATCTTATATTCCAGGAACCTAGCCACCAAGAACTTCTTGCTTCCAGCAGCTTCAGCAAGATATTTTTCTTCTAGGGCTTCCCATAAATCAAAAGCAGTAAAATTCTCTTTTGCATTATAAAAGTCGTACAAGGAGTCATCCAGACAATTAAGAATATGGTTTTTGCACATGTAATTTTTCCTAGTCCACCTATCCAGTCTATCTTCATAACCACGGTCATGAAGCCTTCTTGAGGGTCTTTCTAAGGCAACTTCATCTAGCCTTTGGTCTTTTAAGAAGAATAACATTTTGGACTGCCATCGTTTAAAGTCTTTGCCACTAAACTTTGGGGGTTTGTCTACAGTACTCTTTCCCATGTTGTTACAAAATATAGTAAAGAGGATATTGCCTTTAGATTGTTGGGTATATTACTAATAAAGTAACTGAGAAGAAGATACTTAGCTCAAAATAATGTTGCTGATGTTGCTGCACAGAAAATGTAGAGGCACGTAGACTACGCTGTCCTAAAGGAAATATCGCCTGCCACTCCTCTGAGATGCTACAGCAGTTGGCGAGTCACCTCCAGGATACAACTACAGTTAGTACCCCTCAATGTAGCATACAATGAGGGTACCCTTAGAGCTTGGCAGAACTTAAAACAGTAGAAGAGATGTTTACAGAAAAACTGAGGGATAGTAGAAGAGATATTTCTCTGTGGTGTGTATTTTCTGAGATTACAACTACTCTCTTATATAGTGTTTGTGTAGTTACAAACAAGAAAGAAAACCCATGCGTATGACAGAAAAAACTGGTTATGTTGGGTTAAAGATAGTGCAACAAAAGTTGTTTTGTCAGGCATGGAGCAGTGTGTTGCTGCCAAGCCAAATACGTACATACAAGGGAGCCAGGACAAAACACGTACAAACAAAGAAGCCAAGACAAGCACGTTCAGACAAAGAAGTCAGGACAAAACTCGTGCAGACAAAGAAGCCAAGACAAGCACGTTCAGACAAAGAAGTCAGGACAAAACACGTGCAGACAAAGAAAAGATTCTTCTACTTGTGCGAAGCACCGCGCGTACGGGAAAGGCAACCTTGCCCTAGTCTAAGCCTCCCCCCCAAGCACAAAAGTCTAATGACCCAAGGGCCATGCCCTTATAGCCAACTCTATGGTATTTATGTCTAAAACTCTTTAGATTTTAGTCAATGTGGGACTATTGTTTTATCTATTCAAAAGAAAAAACAATTAATGGGCAATAGGTCTAGGGATCAAAACATAGTCCATGGAAAAATTGGTAATTTTAAAGCGTTTTTTCTAACATTAACAACTCCCTAGGACACCCTCTAACCAATTAGAGGGACATTGCTATCACCCTTGCCGCCCCTCTACCATTCCTTGCCGCCCCTATACCGAGGTTGTTATACAGAGAAAAAACACATCAAAATGTTCAATGATAAAGTACACCCCTTAGCTTATTTTAATGGTGCAACAGTGAAACAACGTGTAGTAGGTAGCATCTAGTACTACTTGCCATTTCGTTTGCACGTTGTTGGCCAGAGACAAGAGGTTCTATTTTATTAAGTCCACGCTACAAGACAGATGGTTCTATTTTAATAGCATGTAGGACATTTTTATGTGACCAGGAATCCTTTTCCAATGTTGATGAGAATCTTGTGGAAAAAATGGGATTAAAATGTTTCTATTTTTGGGAACCCTATATGTGATCACAATCGGGGTTAAAAATATAATTAGATATGACGGTTTTTAGTTTTCGAAATTTTTCTGATTGATTCACTTGAGCATGAAATTATCTTTTTTCAAAATTAATTTGATAATGAAAACATATAATTTCCAACTATTAATAAGTATCAACAAATCGGTATAAATTCTAGTTGGTCGTCAACTATTTCGACCTGAGAATCTTGAAGACATCGTGGTCTAATCTAATTTTTCACAGTTATATTCAAGTTTGTTCAGCCATTTTAGATCGATATTTATTGTTGTTTTCCAAAATGGGTTTGATAATCAATAATTTGGGTTCCCCAATTGTATTCCAATTACATCAAATAAAGTGAATCAGTTTTTTTCTCAATTTGAAACCTAAAAACCCTAGCCGTTTTGAGATTTTTTCTTCTCGGATTTGCTCCTTTGGAGTGGATCTGAGTTGAAAAAATCTCAACCATCTTCTTACTCAGCAAATCTGAGAAGAAAAAATCTCAACCATCTTCTTCCTCGTATTTAATTTCTCTCATGCTTTGTTACAATTGTGTTTTTTATGTTCATTGGGCTCGGATCTGTCTTTTTAGATTCAAATCAAAATGCTTTGTTAGTTTATGTAGTGATTTAAGTTTACATAATAGTTGTTAGACTTGGGTTTCCGATTTTTTTGTGTTGATCAGAACTTGGGTTACTGATTTCTTCAGTTTATCCATGTTCTTCTCTCTTTACTTTTCGGTTCAGGATATTTTAGTTTAAGCTTCCTTTTTCCTTTTCTTTTCTTGGGTTTGGATGATTTGAAAAGTCTTTTTTTTCTGCTGAGTTTCAAATTTTTTCAAGGATTTGTTATTCAAAGTGGCTCTTCCTGATGAGGGTTGAAATTCTCATCAAGTTCCTGTTCAAGTCCTTATTGATTTCTCAAAACCAGTGTCACAGGTACCTTACAACAAAGATTGTTTCAAAGGTTTCAAAACCAGTAGCAACAACAACAAAGTCTCTTCATCAATATCTTCAGGCTCTATGACTTAGGTTCCGCTTCTCACTCCTTAAACAACAACAACAATTCCAAAGACTCAGACACGAATAATTACGAAGACACCAAGACCGATTTCGAAGAAGAACCTAACCTTCCAGACCGATTCAGCAAAATAATTACTCACTACACCTGTTAATTGTGTTACTGCTACTATGAAAAAATCACTGACAAAAGGACGGATCTATGGATTCTATTATACCATTGTCACTTGTGTTACTGTGATTTTGAGATAACCCTGAGAAATGGTTGGATCTTTGGATCCTAACATCTATACAGTTTGTAGAGGTGATATATGGTTTGGATGACTTAATCTTGCTCCAACCAAGACCATTTAAACTTATCATGTTACTTTTTATACTTTGAAATTGGTTAGGAATGGTAGGAATCAATTTTTCAGATTTGGGATTGGGACTATGATGTAAACAGGTACAGTTGTTCTTATTGTCTGTTAATTTTTTTGGAATTTGTTGTAACATATGGAGACCGAGTCGGTCATGTAAACACTTCTGATTTGGAATCAACTCATGAATATCAATATTTTCGAGGCTTGACTCTTTTCCTAAAAAAAATGTTTTCTCCTCAATTGCTTCAAATTAAAACAAAAATTGAAAAAGTGTGGTGTCAAAAAAAAAATTAGCAATGCATATAGGGCACATGTGGGAAAATGATTTATATCCCGCATGTTGAATTCTACGAGTTATACCTACAGACAGAATGGGTCACATCCAATAAATCACCGGGTTGGAAGAATCTAATCTCATAGTGTCTGCCGATATGAACCGCATAATTCAACCCTCGAGATGTGTAGCGGTCATATAGTATAGGCTTAATTAATCTGAAATTTTAGGTGCATCCGAAAATATGAATAACCAGAGAGACAAGCACATGGTTCCATATAATTGATCAAGTTCATCGGAGAGACTAATTGGCATTTGTTATTGAATCCAAGCTATAGACGAAGGGTTCGAGTCATTCTAAATTGGCTCGTTATCACTAGATTTATCTGCTAAAATTTGTCGTAAAAAATGATATTCTAAATGTCATTAAGACCCTTAGCTATGAAGGACAGTAACAAGAGGACCTCGTTACAGTCGGGAAAGATCAAGATTTGGATATGATGTGAATTAGGAAATGATTCTAGCATTGGGATTCGTAATGGGTAGAAATGAAAAAGGTGATCAAACATCTAGATTAATTGTCATAGATTTGGGTCCACGTTAGTTACCCACTTTTAGAGTTTTTCGTAACAAGCAACCTGTCCGGCTGGTGGATGTGCCAGCCTTAGAAAAGACTATTTTATGAAGTCCACCCCTAGAAACAAACGGTAGGATAAATTAAAAGTTACATCTAAAGAACTAAAGGTACCCACCCGATCCGAAGCAGATAATCTATAACTCAATCTATAATGCAAAAGCTGGGACACTCAAATTATTAGAAAAATAAAAGATTCATAAGAAATTCTTGAAGACCTGTTAGTAGTTCTTGACTTGTTGGTAACCAAAATTCGTAACCGGCATTCAAAAACCAAAAATCCAGACCGAGCAGCGGTCATTTGAACCTGTATGCTTTTTCTACTCATATAAATTCCTCCCAAAACAAGCTTATCACCAAAAAATAAAATAAGAAATGTCTATGTTTAAAGGAGGCACAAAAGAATAATGAGTAATCTAGTAACACAATTTTGTGCACATTTTCTTTACAATTGTTGCTCGATATCATCGTTTGATTGGTTAAGTAGTTAATAATTGGTTTCACTATTTTACTTGTTAAAATCACTCAGCTGCACAACTATCAAATTCAAAATAAAAGTTGAAAAATAAAATGTCATATGAAAGCTCCTTAGAGATTGTATACAAAATTTGGACGAAACCAGCTAAGAGTGTGCACTTACATCCCTAGCCTAGCTAGCTCAAAAGCGTGCTTTGGCCCCAATAATTAATTCTAAGATCATTTATAAGTCTGGTTTCGCTTTTTGCACCCCTAATATTTTTTTTAAATCTATTCAAACCAAATTTTTGAATCCCATTTTAGAAATCTTTGCACAAATGGCTCTTTAGAATCTCCAGAGTAAGGGTTATTCTCGAGAATTTTGTTTGTGATTTGGTCTTGATGTAATTAACGTTTGAAGTTGTATGAGGTGTGATTTTGCTATTAAGTTCTGATGTTTGTTGTTCAGCTTTAATTCTTTGGTCTGAGAGCTTCTTTTTTTAGAGAAATTGGATCAATTGCCAAAATATTTTTAAAACATGGTTCTAATGGACGAGTAAAAATTAGTATGGCTGAAATGGACAAAAAAATAGTACGAATAAATCTGGATTCATCCTGGCTTAAACTTAAAAAAAAAAAAACGAGGGTGAAACTGAATGAATCCTAATGTAAATTAAAAATAAGAAAAAGTAATTGAAAATGGGTATGATGAAACTGTATACATCCCAGCTATTTTTACATTCTCGTCTATTTAAACAGTATCAAATATTACATGTCTTTTTCATCCGGGAATTATTGTTATCGGGTTAATCGACCAATTTTATACTTTTTTTATTCCTTTAATTCTTTGCTCCGAGAGCTTCTCTGACTTTGGGTTACTCAAACTCAAATTTCGTACGAAAGGTTATCTTGATTTCGGCTGTTTTTCAAACAAAACGATAATTAGTGTAGAAACATGAAATAAGAACAACACCCGGTTCACACCAGATTGCTGTGACTTTATTATCAGAAATAAAAAGCAAAACGAAAATAAGTAACAAAAGCGAAAACATCCAAGAAACAAAAGAAAAGCAAACAAGCCCTCCGTCGTACTAGCTAGTACCATTTTTGGATGATCTATTGGCCTGCTTCAATGATGTTGAATAATTTCTTTGCCAAACTACAACAACATAGACATGCGTTTATGTTCCCGGGCATAATATCACATGTGGGCTGGTACACTTGCCTGTACTTGCTCTCCCCACAGTTCTTGAAGCAATTTAACATACAGCTCCGGCAAGACGGGCCTCTTCCTTCGGTTATGGTTCCCCAAGCTCCACCATCAAATCTGCAAGTCCGGTCTGCATGGTCACAAAATAAATAGAAATTAAGAAGAAAAAAAATGGTAATTTCGCAATACTTTTAAGTACATAGTGAATGAATTTCTTACCAGCAGAAACGGAAACCGTAATCAACAGCAAGACAAAACAAGCAACGAAAACGGGTGCAGCACAAAACAACTTAGCCATTATATGATATTGGATCTAATTACTACTTGGCCCTTTAATTTCTTACTTCCTACTTGAGAAATTCAATGGGATGTATATATTTAGATTCTTAAACTCTTTACATAAGCTTCCTTTATATAGATGAACTCATCCATTTAACAATTATATCCAGCCGATAGGGATGAGAGTTACCTCAACTTTAGAGTGCAACTTGCAACAGTAAAATAACGTGTGCATTATACCCACTGCTTTGTTTTGCTTGTGCTGGCAGAAAACAGACTTTAATTTACCGAGTCCACGCTAGAGACAAATGTTTCTATTATATCATTAAATAATTATTTTTCGTATGATAAAACTATTTTTTTATTTGCCGGATGGTAGATCGGAACTTTTAGATCAAATGTAACTTTCAAATAATAGCAAATGGGAGACTGTCAGATGTTCGGTAGTACACTCCTTTTTTACAAGAGGATTGTATGGAAATGGCTTTTTATGCTAAGGAAAAAAAAAAAATTCCCAAAGAAAATGTTTAGAACCTCGGTTACGATGCAAATCCATAAATATATTGCCATCAGGCTTATTCCTATGATATGCCAAACATCATATTTTGTCATATATTCATTATACGGGTATATCAAAGTGCCAAATCCATATGGTTATATGTCAATTATTATATATCGATAACAAAACTACTGACAAAACCCCAAGGTGAACAAACTCCTGATACAAAAAATCCGACCATATTATTTTTAATAAATGAAAACCATTTGATTAAAAAGTGACACAAAAACCCCATGTCAAATAATAATGAGTAAATTTAGTTTTTATTATTTTTAAAAAAACCAAACATACCCTTTTGTATCTTGATTTCTTCTTCTTCTTCTCTCCTTTCTTTTTTCTTCTCTCATCCGCCTCTTTCTCCCCACCACCATCACCACCAGCAACAAAAAATAGCTCCGCGAACACCAGCAACAACACCTCCGTTACCACCAGCAGCAACACCTCTATCTCCTCCGTGAACACCTTCGTCTCCTCGACGAACACCTCCGTCTCTTTTTTTTTTACTTTTATGTTCAGATCTATCACCAACAGTAGCTCTGCCATCACCAAACCAGTCGTTATGTCCAGATCCGTCACCTACAACACCTCCATCTCTTCCACGAATACCTCCTTCTCTTTTCTTCTACTTTGATGTTCAGATCTATCACCAACAGTAGCTTCGCCACCATCAAACCAGCCGCTATGTCCAGATCCGCCACCAATAGCATCTCCATCTCTTCCATTAACACCATCATCACCTTCTTCTCTTTCTACGTCCTGATTTTCCATCAACAACACCACCTCCTCTTACTTTTGTTTTTTCCCACCACTACATGTCAGATCCGCCACCAACACTACTTTTACATCCTCCTTCTATCATCTAAAACCACCACTAATACTTTCAAATCGGCCACCAACAACACCAGCAAATGATGATACATCTTCATTGTCGAAATCAATATTGTATTGGGGGAATGACAGATTTATGATGAAACCAAAACGGTTTCATCAAATTCTGAAAGTTTTTGTTGCTGAAAACAGTAAACTTATGATGAAACCAAATTTGGTTTCATCATAAACTTGCCTATTTTCTATCATGAAACCAAATATTTTAATGATGAAAATTAAGTTTATGATGAAACCAAATTTTGGTTTCACCTGATTTTTTCCTAGTTTATTCGGCATGACTTGGAAGTCGGCGTGTTTGGTTTCATCATTGAAGTTATGTTGGTGAAATGACAATATGTGGAAAAATGATGAAACCTAATTAGGTTTCATCGTATTTCTTTCATTTTGTTGAATATTGATCTCTATGAAACCAATTTTTGATGGTGAGACACGTGTGGATTGTTTTTTGTTGAAACTAGTTTTAGTTGAGGAGGTAATGGTAGTAGTGAATTTGGTGTTGATGGTTGTGGTGGTGATGAGGGTGGTGCAGTTGATGGTGGTGGTAGGTTTCATCTTACTGTGTTTCATTTTTATCTTCTTTCTTCCTTCTCCTTTCTTTTATGATGAAACCAAAATTTTGGTTTCATCTAATTTTGGTGAAACCAATTTTGGTTTCATCATTTTTTCTATTTGGTTTCCTCATTTTTTTCTCATTTTGTTGAATATTGATCAATGAAACTCATTTTTTGTGGCGGTGGCGGCTAGTTGGTGGTGGTGGTGGCCGACGATAATGGTGGTGTTGCTTGGCGGCGGTAGTGGTTGTCATAGGCGGTGATTTGTGGTGGTGGTGGTGGTCGGCGGTGCTGGAGAGGGGGTGGTCGTCATTGGCGGTGGTCTGTGGTGCTGGAGCGGGGGTGGTCGTCATCGGCGGTGGTCTGTGGTGGTGGTCGGCAGTGGCGGTGGTGGCGCGGTGGTGGATGGAGGTGGAGACGGTGGTTGGCGGCGGTGGTGGTTGAGGGCGGTGGTGGTCGACGATGATGGTGGTCGGTGGTGTTACTAGTTGCTGGTGGAGGGTTGTTGTTGTTGGTGATAATATAATAAAAATTAAAAGTGGGGTTGATTTTTGTTTTTGTTGGAGTGATTTAATCTAGAAGGGTAATATAGACAGTTTATGTTAAATGGGGGTTTTTGTGAACATTTTGTTTTATTGGAGTTTTTGTCTATGGATAGTGACACCTTTGGGGTTATAACTCGCGTCCCGTATCTATAATACAAAACCCAGTTTGGACAAGTTAGGCAAGATAAAGAGTGGTCACGATTTATCTAGGGAGAAGATAAATTATGGTCATGGTTTGTCCAATTTTTTTATTCAAATTAAATATTATAATTGTTTTATTAGTTAGTGCCCAATTAATTCCTCATAATAAATAATTTTTTAATGTTTCATCATAAATGTCCCCTTATTTAATCTATTAATACATATTTCCATCAATAAACTATTTTCATAAAAATTATTTCAATATATATTGGTGCTGGTGGTGGCAGTGGAAGAAGTACAAAGCGCCGTCGGGTGTAAGTGAGTGGTGGAGACGATAACATTAGTAATAGTGGAAGAAATACTAGCGGTTGATGGATTTAATGGTGGTGGGTATTGTGTTTTTTTTCCTGAAGAAAAAAAAACATCTTCACATAACAAGTAACATTATATTGTGCAAGATATAATTGTTGTTTTGACGCCATTAATAAATCCAAGTACCAAATATTTCGTGGATGATATCAAATTATATAAGACAAAATGACCATGACTATCGGATCAAATTGTATCCCTGCTATATTTGGTAACCGATTGTATGAATCACGGTTTACAGTATTATAATACAATTAGTTTTTTATAGAAAAGAATATAACATAAAAAAAATATAGTTGGATAAATCAATTGATGCCCTAAATTTGTTCACTCTAACCTTTGCACTTAAAAAGTATAAGTACGCCCAATACTCTACGAGGGACGGGCGTTGGTTTTGGTGGAGAAAGAAGTGGTATGTGGTGGTTTTGTGGTAGTGATGGGTATTGGTGAGTAGTAATAGACTATGTTAATGTTGTGCCGCTACAAAACGGGGAACAATATAAAGTAAAAGATGTGATTTATCTTCTTAATGCTAAAATAAACTCGGTTAAAATACATGACAATTATACAAAAATACTTGGATGTCGCGTTGTATAATAACTACTAAAAATTATATATTTTGAATCGGCAATATTCCATCTGGTCACCTGTTTGCGCGGGGGAGTAGGCTTGGTGGCAACGCTGCCAAGGGGTAGGACAGGCGTATTCCAAGCTTTAAAAAAATAGTAAGGTTTTTTAAGAAACGGGTCGAGTTTGCTCAGGGGAGTGGGCTCGGTGGCTACGCTATCAGGGTAAGGACGGGCCTATGCTAAGTTTAAAAAAAAAAGAGTTTTTTGAGAAATCCTACATCGAAACGTTTCAAGCCTACATCGAAATGATTGTATCACACAAACCATGTAAGATGTTACTCTACAATTTTCTCATGATATAAGATGAACTTGGTCGAAGCGAAAGCTTACCAACACATATTTCGAGAAATACGTGAGCGGAATATAATCAGCTCGAAATCTCAAATGTGTATAGAGAAAACTATATCGTAACACGACTTATGTCTCAATATAGGAGATAATAGAAATATACTTTCCAAGTGATAGATGAGTTCAAGTCTCCACATACATTTTGTCAAAAAAGTTCCACAAGCTCCCCTTAGTAGTTCTTCGTCTTCAAGAGATGAACGCCGAGAGATCTAAGCTGAACTAAACTATCTACGTCCTAGTACGAGACATCTATAAATAGGCTAGAAATCAAGACTTATAGTTTTGATCACTAACATTGACAAACATGCTTGAGATAGCAACGCATGCGAGTTCGACCGAGCAATGCTCTAACAGATCACAAGAGATTCAAGTTGATTGTGTGCATGTGTTTATTGAAGGTCTAAGAAGATTTGAAGATGAATAAGATTTCTGATTTGGGTTCATAATCTTTGGTGTGCACAATACTTGTTTCGGCTGGAAAAAGATCCAACTATAATTGGTTTATCTTTGTGATAGATTTGATTGATTAGTTGATTAGATCGTCATCAATACGTTTCTTTGTGATTCAAAGTATTGATTGCAAAATCTGGACAATTACTTTGGTAGTTATTATAGGATAGATCTAAAGACCTGAAAAAGGAGTTTATTGGGATAAACGGAAGAGGATTTTGTCAAACTCATATCACTTGTTTGAAAATAGTTGTTACCGAACAAATTTGTTGTTACTTTATTGTTTGGGATACGAACCAAAGGAATTGTTCCAAGTGCGTGACTTAGTGCAAGTTGGAGGCGTAGGGATACAGACGGAACTATGTGAACTATAGGTTTAGTTGCTTGGTCTCAATTATGCGAAGTTGGTGTAGATTTTGTATGTCGGCTTAATCCTGAGAGTATTCAATTCTGGACAAGGTCCCGGGGTTTTTCTGCATTTGTGGTTTCCTCGTTAACAAAATATTGCTATGTCTTTTACTTTTCTATTTCTGCAAAATTATAATTGTTTATTATAGAAGTAAAATACACAAATGTTAATTTCTATTTACTTGATAGCAATCATATTGTGTTTGGTTAAGTCCGAACCTTTTATCAAGTAAACATACTTCGTTGTTGTATTGTCTCGATCTTGTATCCATAGTGAATCACACAAGTTATCTTGTTTTCGTATTTTCTCGATCTCGTATCCATAGACGATCACATGAAGTGTGAACCGATTAGTTGTATTGTCTCGACTCAGTCCATAGACAATCACTTTCGGAGAAAGGACTTATAGGTAGAAATTTTTTAGATTGACGTATATTTGGGTACCCTTGTCTTTTCATTCTTGATTATCTTCACTCATATGTTTGGGGTTCTTCCAAGAATGCATCGTTGGGAGGGAAACATTGGTCCGTGTCGTTTATTGATGACTATTCTCGGCGCGTATGGGTGTACACCATGAGGCATAAAATTGATATCCTAGAAGTATTTGTGAAGTGGAAAAAAGGCAACTGAGACTCAAACTGGCAGAAAGATTAAGGTACTACGTTCGGACAATGGTGGAGAGTACAAAAGTGATTCGTTCTTGCAAGTATGTCAGTATGAGGGAATACAAAGGCACTTCACAGTTAAGAAGACACTGAAACAAAATGGGGTAGCTGAACGCATGGAGCGTACTTTACTGGAGAAGGTACGATGTATTTATCTAATGCTGGATTAGGTAAAGCATTTGGGGCTGAGGTAGTTACATATGCGTGCTTCCTCATTAACAGGTTTCCATCAGCTGCGTTAGAAGGTAAAACTCCGATGGAGAAGTGGTATGGTAAACCAACTTATGACTATGACCCAATTCATATCTTTGGTTTCCATGCTTGGTATCATGTTAGTGGAAACAAGCTTGATAGCTGTGCTGTTAAAGGGATCTTTATGGGTGTGAAGAAAGGAGTTAAAGGGTTCAAAATATGGAATCCAGTAGAGAAGAAGATAGTCATGAGTAGAGACGTTACATTTGATCATGAAGCGTCTATGGTGAAGTCTTGGGGTTCTCGACAGGTGGAGAGCACTACCAGTACCGGTGAGCCTTTTCATCAGGTGGAGATTAATGCAACCCCACTAATTCCAGCAGAGTATGTGTATGTTATGACTACTTCCGAAGGCGTGTTGTCTACAAGGGAGGTAAATACTGAAGTTCCAAATGACAGTGACGATGTTAATGAAGAGGAACATGAAGCAATGAAAGATACAAAAGTTATGATCACTGAGACCATACCAACCAGCAAACCGAGAAAATCAACCAGGAAACCTGGTTGGATGAATGATTTTATAGCTTATGCATTACCAGTTATTGAAGAAGGCATTCCTAATACCTATTTTGAAGCTATACACAGTGTAGAGCGTCAAGAATGGGAAGCTTCTATGCAGGATGAGATGGAGTCTCTTTACAAGAATGACATATGGGTTCTTACGAAGCTTCCGAATGGTAAGAAGGTCATTGTGTGCAAATGGGTATATGCTAATAAATAAGGATCTCAGGCGAATCAAGTAGGCTACGAGGCAAGGTTAGTTGCAAAAGGTTATGCTCAAAGAGAAGGGATTGACTACAATGAGGTGTTCTCTCCAGTTGTGAAACACTCATCAATCCGAATTTTATTGGCCTTGGTAGCACAATATGATTTAGATCTAGTTCAGCTAGATGTCAAGACAAAGTTATTGCATGGTGAAATAGAAGAGGAGATCTATATGACTCAACCGAGTGGGTTTAAAGTTGCTGGAAAAGAAGATTGTGTATGCAAGATGAAAACATCGTTGTATGGGCTGAACTAGTCTCCAAGACAGTGGTACAAGAGATTTTATCAGTTTATGATTGACCAGACATATACAATAAGTCACTATGACCATTGTGTATACTTCAAGAAGCTACGTGATGGGTCTTTCATATATTTTCTCTTGTATGTCTATGATATGCCGATTGCATCGAATAACAAGAAAGAGATTGATAATTTGAAGCACAAGTTGTCATCTGAGTTTGAGATGAAAGATCTGGGAGAAGCTAAGAAGATTCTTGGCATCGAGATTCATCATGACAGAGAGAAGGGTAAAGTTTGTTTGTCTCAAAAGGGATACTTGAAGAAAGTGTTACAAAAATTTGGTGTTTGCGAAGGAACTAAAAATGTAAGTACTCCCCTTGATCCTTATTTTAAGTTGAGTTCCGATATGTCTCCTACTACTGAAGAAGAGCGTCAGTATAAGGCCCAAGTCTCATATGCTAGTGTTGTTGGTAGCTTGATGTATGCGATGGTATGTATGAGGCCAGACATCTCACATGCAGTAAGTATGATCAGCCGTTATATGCATAATCCTGGTAAAGTACATTGGCAAGATGTAAAATGGATTTTGAGGTATCTTTATGGTACTGTTGATGTTGGCTTGGAGTTTGTGAAGGAAGATGGGAACAATCATCTATGTGTTGGTGTAGATTACGATTATGCTAGTGATTTGGACAAGAGGCGTTCAACCACATGGTATGTATTTACCTTGTTGGAGCACCAGTTAGTAGGAGATCAATTTTGTAGTCTACTATGTCTCTCTCAACTACTTAAGCGGAGTACATGGCAGTGACATAGGCATTTAAGGAGGCTATATGGTTACAAGGTCTGCTCGATGACTTGGTTGTTGTGCAGGATCAGCTTCCTGTGCATTGTGATAGTCTTAATTAGTGCAATTTACTTGGCTAAGAATCAAGTGCATAATGCCGGAACCAAATATATAAATGTTCGATTTCACTTTGTTAGAGAAATTCTAGAAAAAGAAGACATTCTACTTGTGAAGGTCGATACCAAAGACAATCCAACTGATATGTTAACGAAAGTAGTATCTGGGGTCAAGTTTCGTCATTGTTCGAAATTGATCCACATTCTTCCGGTTTGATGAGACCCTTTTGGGTAGAGGTTCTTAGGAACCTGGTGGAGGCCTTCTAGTAAGGCCATTGAGTGAACTACGATCGGGTTGATTCCTTGCAGAGGATACGTAGGCATCCTATGGCGCAATTGACGTTGGAAGACAAAGGTGATTTCCTGTATTGGTCGTCTCATGCCTGAATGCATGATCCGAGATGGATAATTCTTGGATATAGATTAATGGGCCTGCCTAGTCGGTGGTGACAATTTGGGATAAACCAAAACTCTCATAGTCGGTGAGATTGATTTTGGGATTAACCCAAGTGTGGTCGGTGATTAAGAGTTTGATAATTCTTGTTAGTTTGCTTATTCCTAAAGTTTAAGGAATTCCTAGTTAAGTTATGAAACCCTAGTCTTATAGGCTAAATAATGTACCTATATAAATAGCATAGTAGAGAACCTAGAAAAATACACCAAAAATTCTTCTTTCTCTATAGGGTTTATATGTTTTCTCCTAAACGATAATATATAAAATATCTTATTTTTCCTGAGGATTCAACCTCGTTAAATTATCGTCTCTTTTCTTTTCTAGTTTGTGTTCTTTGCAGTATTTAGAGTACTATGTTATAGCTGTGCAAATCGCTTCCGCAAGGTTTTAGCGCAACACTTGGAAGAGACCCCAAGTTGTAATATAAATGTGCATCCTGTGAGACTCAATCTTATAATGGTAAGCTTTTAATTTGGTTTGCATGATTGGATTACAAAGAGGAAGACTAGTTTCGATTTAAACTTGATGAAAAATAAGTGTAAACAAAACATCTAAGCACTCTCTACATTCTCTGGTTAAGTATGTAAGGTGAGAAATGAATCGTCTCTAAAAAGAATGAGAAAAATAAGTGTAAATAAAACATCTACATCCTATAGGCAAGTTTACTTTACAGATAAAATGGTGAATGGTGTGATGTTCACTTTATAACAAATATCTTAAGAGTTTCAGAACAAAAAGAAAAAAAAGAAAAAAAAAATCTTAAAGAGTTCTGGTGACCAGATTGGAGGAGTAAATGTTCGACATATGTCATGTTCCATCAGTTTTAAAGCAATATATGGACCTGAGTACAAATTAATTTTGTTAGTTAGACTTGCCTCGGAAAGTTTGAGAGTTTTGTGCACTTCAATTCTCCTGTGTTGATTTGATTTGATTTGATTTGATTAAAAAGGTAATACGATTTATAGCGTATTTCAAAATCGATAACTAGATCTTTCTTACCCTGTGTGCTAACAGCACTTTGGCTTAGATCGGGCAAATGGCAGCTAGTAAGTTTCATCCTTGTTGTGGTCCACGTACATCACTATAATAAATGGTTCTACTCTACCTTCTACTTCACGAGAGACTCACATACTTTACCTGCACACTCTCACATGTTCATGGTACGAATTGCAACCTACAAAAAGTCCCAGCGGTCTGCTGGACTTCAATAATTGCAGCCACCCATTTCTTGTGCAGTTCTGGAACAAACCAGTAAACCGTCCAAAAGGTTTCTCTCGCTAAAACCCCTATAAATATACTACATAATAACTGTCTTCTACTTCCTGCATATACCATTTGATCATAATAAGAAACTTTAATACAATGGCAAGTCCTTTAAGACTTGTTCTAGTGCTAATCTTCATATCCATTACATTTTCCATATCTAAAGGCGATGAATCATCTGAAGACGGAGACGAATACGTGAGATCAGCGTGCAGTGTTACTAGATATCAAGATATCTGTATCCGTTCGCTAGAATCTTATTCTAATACAGCAAAATACGATTCCCGGAAATGGGCTCAAGCAGCTGTGGCTGTAACACTGGAGGAAGCTAAAAACGTGACACATTACTTGAAAAAGTTGAAACAAAAGAAGAGTATCAGAAAGAGAAGGCAGAGAATAGATCTTTCCGAGTGTATAGACTGTTTTGAAGAGACGGTCGAAAACCTTCAGGATTCTCTCCATGAACTCCGGAAACTGGACAGGAAGACGTTCGACGTGCAAATGGGAGACATCCAGACGTGGATGAGTTCTGCATTAACTTATGAAGATACTTGTATTGATGGGTTTGAAAATAGAAAGGGGAAACAAGTTAAGATACTTCATAATAAGATTTTGAAACTCTCATATATCACTAGTAATGCATTAGCTCTTGTTAGTAAGCTTGCATCTGCTGGTGACGAAATAAATGCTTAAAAAACCAAGTGTTGATTACTGGTGCACGTATGCTTGTTAGGGGTTTGGCCATTATTGAGTTAGTTTGTATATTGTGGCATGATGAGGGGGGTACAACATATCAAGTGTGCAGTAGGTGGAGTGTATGTATATTAATATAATGCCGTTTATAATTTTTGTGTATTGATAATCAAAATGTTAAACCCAGTGTGTACGAGAATAAGCCAATATTGATGTTGCTGTAAAGATGTATGTAAAATTTATAATGGACGACATTTTAGCATTTTACCGGAGTCTGCCGGTAGCTCTACTCCGTTACTGATGGACGACAAATTTGGTGCATGAATCTTCACTTTAGTCTCTCCAAAATAACATAAATCAATGTGCAAGTCCTTCAGTGCAAGATGTGCAATGCATAAAACTTCCTGTTTCAATCCACCACAGTGTATCAAACTCAACTCTTGAAGGATTGGGCAGTTAGAAAGTAGTTTTTCCGATCAAGTTCCCATTCTCAAAATCCATATATCTTAACCTCATAACCTTCAGCCTTGGAAAAGACACCTTGTTTGGAACATTAAGTTTTTCCCTGTCTAAGTCCAACAGTGTCAACGAGTCACAGGTAAAAAATGATGGAGGAAACACAAAGGATGTTGTAAATCCTATTGAAAGATAAAGTTCTCCAACTGGTCTTGGGTGATTCCAAGAAATCTCAGATCGCTGCACAAGAATGGTACCATGGTCATTTTAGTGTTGTAGGAAACTTCATCTGGGAGCTGATCTCTGGGGCAGTTGTTCAAACGTTGTGGTCGGAGCGTAACAACCGTATTTTTCAGCATAAGTATACTTTCAAAACGGATGATGCCTTGGGAATGGAAGTGCGATCCTTGGTGTTATCTTGGGCAGCTGCAGCAGGCAGACGAGTTCATTTAAACTTTGCGAGCACAATCCGAAACAATTGGCTCTCCATCTTTGTTTAGTTTTAGTTTGACTTCCACTACTGGTGGAACCCTTTGTAAATTCTCTTTTTCCTTAATAAAATTACTTTCTGATCAAAAAAAAAAAAAAACTTTGCGCTTTATAACAGTACTGATCCACTTTTTTAATCGGGTTTTATCAAAATGCTGATCCCAACTTAGGTAGAATTTCTGAATTTCAGGCTTCTCTTTGAGATCTAATGCCGTGTCCAAAAAACGCATGAACTGTTGGGTTTTCAAGTGTATTTCTTCTTGAGAATTAGAAAAAGCCCGCCATTCTCGAAAATCCATAGTGGGGATAGATAGTTCCATCTTTTGGATAAAATGCAAGTAGACATAGCACGTTTGGTTGGAAGCAAAGAAAGAATACGATGAATTAGTTCAACAGGCAAATTACTTATCTTATCCTCTCCCACACCCACATTGCTGTTGTGCAATTTTTGGAGGTTTTCCTTGTGCAACATGATTATCAATGATTTTTCCTGCAGAAACAAAATGGGAGCGGGAAGGTTTGCTCTAATACTTTCAATAAATTAATTAACTGTTAATCTTTCAGAAAAACATAAAAATAAAAGTTACAGAAGATGACCATTTATCCCTCCCTCCCTCCTTAGTAGTGAGCCCAATACCTTAGGCATATAACTCAGGCTTATTTTAGTCGGTTTTCGGATACAAATATTTTCTTTAGCAGAATAAACCATTAAAAAGAACATAGAAACCAATAGAAAAATGTATCTGATAACACTGTAATAAGATTAGAGTTCGAATAGCGAAGTTTTAACCATAAAAGAAACAATTGGATAATTTCTTTCAAGTTTAGGTTTTGTAATCAAATAGGGTGCACGCGATCACTAGCTAGATTTGTTGACAGACAAAGAAAAAGAAACTATGCTAATCATGTCATCAAACGGTTTGCACTAGTTGTGTTCCCCTTGATACGACGTTAGACAAAGAGTTCTTAAGAGTTTACCTTTGAAGAAAAAAACTCCTAGAATTTTGGTGTAGGATGTTAGTACTGGATCGCCTTCACAAATAAACAACCCTGCCTTTTATAAAGACTTAAAGATTCAATCGCTGGACCTAGAAAATAAAACAAGATCACTAAAATATCTAAACAAATCTAACCAAGTAAATAGAAAATCTAAACATATAAAGAAAATAAGATTTCATGCCACCAGCTGCAACATATTCTTTATTTCCTAACTAAATTATCTTAAACTAGCCAAACTAATACCAACGAACCATAAATAAAATGATTCCACCAGAAGTGTCTTGGATTTGAAATTGTTAACGTCGACGGACCCGGCACAACAACGCCGCAACAAAAATTTCTTTCACCTATAAAAACTTCAATCTGAGTAATTTGAAAATCGAGTGTTCTAATTTTTCAACTCACCAAGATATTGATAATACCTGACTATAGAGCATAAGACAACTTTCGGCTAGGATACTTGGCTAAATGAGATCAGATATTCGGAGTGATTACGTACCCTAAGTTTCCTTTAGGTTGGTTTTTGTTAATATAGTACTTGTGGTAAATTTTCCAAAACAGTACATATCAGTCCCTCTTAAAAGTTTAGGCTGAGCGTAAAATCGTAAATGCACAAGAATTCAAGATTATATTAAAAAAAGGAATGAAAAGGCTAGAGGTACGTGTGAAATGAAACTAGATTTATTCTCTCGGATCTCAAAATAAAAGGTCCAACTCGTAAAGGATAAAATAGATCATAACCCGAGAAAAGAAAACGCTTCCAGTTATATCATAGTCCAGTCCAATACGGAGCGTTTATATTTTGGACCATATATTATTCCACAGGTTTACCAATCTCAGATCGTGCGTACCCAGTACTCTATATTTTGGACCAACCAAACTGGTCCGCATCAAGTAACAAAATGAGAAAAAGGAGAAGGGAAAGTGAGGACATGAGTAGGGAAGCATAAGAATAAAACCGACCTTTGTTGTGTCATAGGTTACTTGCCACACTTTGCTTTTCCCTGTTTTCCAACGTGGAAAGTCTACATAGATATTACGTAAGAAACCTTCACGAATCTTCTTTCCATCTTTCTCAAACCTTCTTCATTAAGATTCTGGTGGAGTTGTGATTAATATAAATACAATATCATCTACTCCTTTCATCAACTTAAGTCGTAATTTGTTTTGTAATTCTTGTGTCTAAGAGCTTGTGTCACTGATCAAGATGAGTGATCCCAAGTATGCTTACCCATACCCTGCTCAAGGTAAATTATACAGATATGGGTTTTCTTCTGCTTCTCTTAATTTAGTGTAACTTGAGCATTTTTATCTTTCTCAAAATTTGTGATTTGAGACAGAGGATTGAGTGTACTCTGTCTACCCTTGGACACCTTTGAAATGTTCTGTGCAAACAAAACCTAACTTTTTCATGAATGGTGGTGGGCTTTTCTTCTTTAGAACCCCCTTTTATTATATATACATATATTTTTTTTTATTTTTTATCTATTGATAGGTTATTATCAAGGCCCACCTGTAATGGCACCACCACAATATGCTGCTCCACCACCAAGACGAGAACCTAGTTTTCTTGAAGGATCCCTTGCTGCTTTATGTTGTTGCTGTCTCATTGATGAATGTTGCTGTGATCCTTCCATCATTTTTATCAGCTAATTAGTGATCTTGGTCATTGTACCGTCTAGTTGAAGTGTTGGTGAATTGACTAAGAACCATTTTCAGTTTTTTGTCTTGTTTTCTTGTATTGTGAATTTGTGATAGGGGACTAGGGGTTTATACTAAGTCTTAAAGAGTTGCTCCTTCAAGATCTTTGGGTTGTATTTTTATGTAGTTTCTGAAGTAAAGGCATGTTTTGAAAATGGAAATGAGAGCATTTCAAGTTGAAAATTCTGGGTTTAGTTAGTTGGCTTGTATCCCAATTGTTTGCGAAGTTCTCCAACTTAAATGTTTGAAAGCAGCGTGTACCACTGCCACTGGCCATACGATATTCTAACTTGAATGTTTGAAAGCCCTCAGTCAGGAGGCCCTAGCCCTACAAAATGTACTCACACACATGGCTATAAACAAGGCATTTTCTATCTATGGTCAACATCTACACCATAGAAAACATGAGCACCTTTCTTTTCTTGCACAAACTACCTGAAGCATCATGGACCTTTATCCCCAAGTCTGCTAATTTACTTAGATGGGTTGGTCACAGAAGCAAGGGACTTTCTCATCCCACTTAGCTACAACACCATTATTTACTGATGCTCAATGCCAAATTATAACGCACCAACTCATATCAGGGCACCGTCTCGATATTTTTTGAAAATTTATTAGAAACATATGTATATTAAAATAACTCTTTCATTAGTTTGGTGAAAACACTATACAGTTCGGTGTTGACTGTTGACACCAAATGCGATAACAATTTAATACATCAATACAGATCTGTCGATTTGACGATTTGTCTTCATTATGAAGCAATGAAACACTAATAATACTCTAAGACATAAATGGGGCCTGGGGGTGGATTCTAGCGAGAGAAGACAGGCGGCTGATGAAGGTACCCGATTTCAGCCGATACCGGGGGATATCAAACTTGGCATGTCTTGTGGTCAAAAAATCGGAGAACTGCATAACTTGGTTGGCTACGCGCTTGCATTTTTCATCCAAGACCTGTAACGAGAAAAACAAACAAACCCAATTATTTTGTATTAAAAGTGAATAATATATACTAAAACAAAGACAGCAGAACTCAAGGAAGGTAGGTTTTTGGCTTAAACTATTTGCTTCGATGAAGTTTCATCTCAGAAATCTGAAGTTAAGGCTCATATCTTGGGTATAAGTCTGGCAAGAGAATTGCCGAATTGGATTTGCAGCAAGTAATTATAGAAGGTGATGCTAACAGCAAAGGAGAGAGTCGTTTTGAATTTAAGGACATCATGTTTACGTTTGTTCCTAGAAGTGCTAACAGCATAACACATGTTCTATGTAAATATGCTTAAAATCAGGAGTTGGTCTACTCATGACCCCTCTTTGTATCTTAGCCTGTCTCATATAAAATGAGAGGTAATTGATCTGACTTAATTCCTTGAAAAATAAATAACTAAATAAAGATAGTAAAAAAAAAAGATTACGCACCATATATTCTCCTCTTATTTCTTGGATGTACCTCTCCCTGTCTCTCTTTCTCTTCAGAGACGTGTAGTCTTGAAGATTGAAGGCCGAGGACCTCTTCCTCTTCCCTCGAGACTCTTCTTTCTTTCCGAAAAAAGGAAAACATGATCTCTTTTTATCAAATATGTAGTCCTCAATTTCTTCTCTGTATTCAAAGTCGGATACACACTTTTCCATCCACTCAACATGTGATTTAGGAATATAACCACGGACATCCAGTATATCCCAAATAAGTAATTTCATTTGGAACAAATTCAAGTACGCCAATTTTTCTTTAAGATAAGTTTCACTGAAAAGGTTATCCGACTCGTGCCATTCATATATAGGAGAGCTTTGAATCGAGTTCTTTAAGCACCTTTACATGGTGAAGCAAAGAATCTTTTGTAGGACAGCATTCCTTGTCAACTACTCCATTTAATATAAGAAGATTGTATAGAACTTAAATATTTGAAATATCTATCAATAATCGCCATTTCAAAATCGGAACTAGTAGATTCCCAGTTATCAATCAAATTCACCATATCCATTTTAAAACCCTGAACTTGCATGATCATTGGCTAATAAAACTTCTATGCTCGTCGGAGAAGGAAGTAAACCAAATTTATTCTGGGGCTGTGTAGTATGTGGTTTTAGACCGACACCTAATAAATTATGTACACACCTGGATTGATGATGAAGATTGTCCGTTCGAAATAATGCAGAACGGATGTGGGAAATAATAGTGATAAACTACGATGGACTTGTCTCTTTTTATAGGAAAACAGTAGAACAAGTTACGGAAACTAAGGAAACTTTAATTAACTTGAAACCAGTATCATTCTAAAAATAAACAACTTCTTAAAATAAATAAATTCTAAAACTAGGAAATACCATTAGGTCCTAGAAATAATATATTAGAGAGTGTTTGGTCCAGTTGACCCAGTCAACTATCTGTTTGGTCATTTTTGGACAAATAAATTATAGTTTGGTCCTAGAAATTATGTTTTGGTCCTAGGGTATTGTCCACCCACACGGAATACTCTTGTTCTGTTACCAAAGTATCCCTGCAAGTGCTCAATTTATCTTCTGGTCCTAAATATTTATTATTTGGTCCTTTTTGGACAAATAAATTATAGTTTGGTCCTAAAAATTATGTTTTGGTCCTAGGGTATTGTCCACCCACACGGAATATTCTTGTTCTGTTACCAAAGTATCCCTGCAAGTGCTCAATTTATCTTCTGGTCCTAAATATTTATTATTTGGTCCTTTTACCGACATATATAAGCAGAAAACATCTCAGTTTAAGTTTTTATTTTCTATCTCCTATCGAAGTTTTCTCTCTCAGTTTCAGAATCTTTTTCCCTAGGGTTTACGAAATTTTTCGAGTTTTCGTTCTTGATACCAAGATCGAGTCGATTTTACAACAGGTTAACTTGTTTATGAAGATTGATTTGTTGAGATTATGTTGAGATTATGACCACTTGATTCCAGAATTGATTTGATTACGGAGGTTGATTTGATTTTGAAGATTTGAGGCTTTTTCAGAGATTTGATTGATTTGATTTGATTACGGAGGTTGATTTGATTTTGGAATCACAGATTCGTTGATTCAGATATTGGTATTTTCCCACCGGAGATTGGTGTTTTTTGGTTCTGATCTGAATTCTTCTAGTTGCTGGTAAGTTTTCACGCAATCTTTTTTGAATTTTAAGAACAATGAATGAAGTCATTTGTGTTTGTGTTTGCTGGTAACTCTTTATTTTTTTCAAGGAATAAGTAGTGTTGCTTCTTTTGTTTGTGTTAGGATGTTAACGAATGAAGTCATTCTGTTGTTACGGCTTCATTCCAAGAATGAACTCTTTTTTTTGTCAAGGAAGAAGCTATTAGTGTTATTATGATGTTAATGAATGAAGTCATTTTTGTGTTAAGGCTTATTTTTGATGAGTGATGCAGAATGGACTTCATTTTTGGAATGAAGTCTGCAGAATGGCTTCATTCCAAGAATGAACTTCATTCCAAGAGTGAACTTCATTCCAAGAGTGAACTTCATTGTTTTGTCAAGGAAGAAGTACTTTGCTGCTTTATCTGCTTGTTAGAATGTTATTGAATGAAGTTATGGTGTTTCTTTTTTTAGATTCAATACGGGTCTCTCAAGTTGTTATGCAGTTGTGTACTGTAAAGGGAAGAGTAATCCATTTAAAGTTTCTTTAGATACGATGATGCGTGACTTCAAAATACATGTTTGTGATTATTGGAGAAACTTGACTCCTCGGAGCATAATATTTAGGCATGGCGAAGGTTGTGATAAGGCTGTCATCAATTGTGATTATTCTTTTCAAGGACTAATTGTTGTTACTTGTTCAAAGGAATCCCCAAGTTTTAATTTGTATGTTGAGGAGGCTTTTAATGGTGGTGCTTGTACCTCTTCGTCTGGTCTTTCTACGCAGTCGCTCAGTGACGATGAATGTAGTGGGTTTACTGAGAATTCAAAGATCAAATACTTGACGGAAGGTCATGAGGAATTAAAACCTCTTTTATCTGCAAGGTGGGAAGATATTTTTAAAGGTGTTGGTCAAGTTTTTCATGGTGGTGTTGACGAGGTTCGGTTAGATGTCAGCAAATATTGCATGAAATCTGGTTACATAGTTGCAAAGATTAAAAATGATAGACATAGGTTCACAGTAAATTGTGGTAGGGATGCAGAAAAGTGTCCTTGGTATCTGCACTGTATTCCATTTGATACCCAAAAAAATGTCTTTGCTATCAAGGAATTTAACAGAGAGCATAAATGTGGTGGTGCTTACAATCTGAAGGAACCACTTGTGAAGAAGAAATTGATAAAGCATCTGTTCAAGGATCAAATACAGTCTAACCCGTCTTTAAAGCCTAATGATATGGTTGCTCAGGTAAAGAGTTGTTATGGTATTAACATAAAATACCACCATGCATATCAAGGGAAGGAAGCATCTAAGGCAGAAATAGATGGCGATGATGTAAAAAGTTATACAGATCTTGTTTGGTATGTTGAAGCAATAAGGGATACCAATCCTAGCATCTATATTAAGTTTGAATATGATAACGAGACTCAACGTTTTCAGAGGCTTTTCATATGTTTTGCTTCCTGTATGGAAGGATACCGGTTCATTCGTCATATGCTTTACTGTGATGCAACATTTCTCACTGGGAGATTCAAGGGAACATTGATGGCTACCACTGGTGTGAATGGGAACCAAGGTACTTTTCTGGATAACTAATTTATTTTCTTTTTGATTAGTTTTCTACAGTCCATTTTATACAGAATGGGAAAGTTATGGATATTGATTCTATAGTCCTTTTTATACATAATGGACTTCATTTTTGGAATGAAGCCTATAAAAGTTATAGATATTGATTCTACAGTTCATGTTACAGAATGGACTTCATTTTTGGAATGAAGCCTATCAAAGTTATAGATATTGATTCTACAGTTCATGTTACAGAATGGAATTCATTTTTGGAATGAAGCCTATAAAAGTTATAGATATTGATTCTACAATTCATGTTACAGAATGGACTTCATTTTTGGAATTAAGCCTATAAAAGTTATAGATATAGAGTCTATTTATAACTTTCATATTCCGATATGGATAATGAAGAATTCTTAATGAACTGACACTTTTTAGCTCTATTGTTTTCTTTCATTTCTGTAGGTTTCTTCCGTTTTTTGTTTGCTTTACTTCCTTCTGAAGACATCGATGGTTGGGATTGGTTTATGGAAAACTTGCAGCATTGTGTTGACCCTCTTCCTATCACCTTTATCACTGATCGTCATGAAGGGCTGAAGCAAAGTATTCCCAAGTATTTTCCCAACTCTTTTCATAGTTATTGTTTCTATCATTTGAAGAATAACCTCCCCATCAAGAAATCACATGAGAAGTATAAACAAGTTATTGATTTGTTCCATAAAGCTGCATACTGCTACATCGTTGCCAAATATGAGTCTGCTTTGAATGAAATGTCCACCATAAGATGTGACTGGGTTGCCAAGTACATCAGAAATATTGATCCCAAGCACCGGGAAAATGCTTTCTTCGTAGGATGTAGGTATGGCACTCACTCATCAAGTATTGCATAGTCTTTCAATAACTGGATTCATCGTGAAAGGGATCTGCCTCCATCAGCTCTTGTTGATGAACTCAGGATAAAGATTATGAGGATGAGTTCAAAAAGGCGTGAGCTTGGTAGAACTTATCAAGATAGTTTGACTCCCATCTACAAAGATTTAATGAAGTCAGATTTTGATGTAGGTCGTCCATGGAATGTTACTGAGTCAGGTAATGGTATATATGAGGTTCACTCTCCCAGCTCTCATGTTGTTGATCTGATGCAGATCACGTGCACTTGCCAGAGATGGAAGGTGTTCGGTTTCCCCTGTGCTCACGCCACGGCTTCTATTACTATGAGTGGTATTGATATTTTGATGTTTATTCAGCCTTACTTTGGTTCGAACCATTTCCGCAACACTTATGCTCCTTCAATTCGTCCAATTCCCAACTACGACAGGCCAGAGGCGTATGAACCTGAAGAGAGAGTCCTTCCTGGTATTCCAAGGATACCTCCAGGTAGACCGCCAAAGAAACGTATTCGCAGTGCCTATGAGAAGGAAATGAGGCCTATGAAGTGCTCCAATTGCAAGAAGATTGGTAACCACAACAAAGCTACCTGTCGTGTATTAATGCTGGAGTAGAATGCCTGTTCTGGTGTTAGTTTGTTATGGTGTTTTTTAGCTTGTCCTGTTCTGGGATATGCACTTATTTTTGTGAACCGGTGTTTTTCTAAGCTTCATATGCAATTATTAGTGTTTCATATGAATTGGTGTTTTTTAGTTTGTTCTTTTCTGAGATTTGCACTTATTTTTGTGAACTCCTTTGTTCTCCTTTGTGAATCCTTTTTTGAAATGTTTATTTCCTTTCTTTGGTGTTTTTTAGTTTGTTCTGTTCTGGGATATTTAGTTCATATATGGTATGAATTGTAGAAGTTTCTTTAGGCTTCATTCCACTCTATGGACTATTTTCCTAGACTTCATTCCAAAAATGAAGTACATTCTATGGATTGTTTTCTAGGCTTCATTCCAAAAATGAAGTCCATTCTATAAACTGTTTTCTAAGCTTCATTCAAAAAATGAAGTCCATTCTATGGACTATTTTCCTAGACTTCATTCCAAAAATGAAGTTCATTCTATGGACTGTTTTCTAGGCTTCATTCCAAAAATGAAAGAAGTTTTTTCAAGACTAGATACCTATCCATTATGAGTGCTGAACTGTAGTTTTTTTCTGAACTTCATTCCAGAAATGAAGTCCAACAAAACATCAAAGGAGCATTCATTCTACAAAATTCATTAGAAAATAAGACAGTAAGACAACAGATAAGACAGAACATTGATATTATCTACTATCCAAAATATTAAAGATGAAAATATAAAACATATTAGAGTATCAATTACATTAGAAGCTAATCTACTGTGCAAAATACTATAGTTAAAACATTTTAGAAAAGTTTTCTGTTTTTCAGTAATATACTGTGCAAAATACTATAGTTAAAAGAGTAAGCAGATCAGATTATATATGACATTAGAGAAGATTAGGTTTAATCATTTCAGTCTTTGCAACCATCTTCAATCAGCCTATTGTTAATATATTCTTCATTAGTTGTTTCACCCCAACTTAATCCATCGTTCTTATCATCTAGAAGCTTGCACGCAATTCTGTATCTCCATTGCTGCATCTTTTTTATCATTTCATTTCTCGGAATCAGATGCTGAGATTTCAGGAGAAATGGCTTGCAACTTCGCTTTATCCAATAACATGTATAGAGAAGGCAATCTGGATGTGCTCCCTGATCAGGTACCTTCATTTGCTCAATGTTTAAGTCATAGCCTCTTTCTTGATCATTTTTCACCAGCCATTTATCAATGTGTGGTTTGCAGTAAGTGGCCATTTTTCTTGCATTAGTTGAACATCTTTCTCCTATTTCTACTCTTTTGAGCGAGTTGTAATGCTCCCACTGATAGTTTTTCGATGTCGTAAACAAGCAAGTGCCAGTGTAAACCCATAGGCCCATTTGAATTGCCTTGACCAGGAAGGTTCATTGTAATGATTATCTTCTGAGTCTTTCTAGGCATATCTGCTATGAAGTCATCAATCTCACCTTTCCTGTTATCCACTCTCTTCTCGTCGAAATATGTCTGTAAAGATATATATATAAATTTTCAAATTCATATAAAGCAGTTTCATCATAAAAATGAACTACTGATAAGTTAAAATCTTATTAAATCTTACTAAATGAACTGACAGGTTAAAATTTTTGTGTAATGAAATGACTATTTAAAATCTTATTAAATGAATCAACTATTTTTCATATTGTGTAATGAACTGACAGGTTAAAATCTTTACTAAATGAATCAACTGTTTATCATTTACGTCACTATGTATGAACTGTAGAAGGCAATGTGGTATGAACTATATAAGTTTTTCTAGACTTCATTCCAAACCTAGACTTCATTCCAAAAATGATGTTCATTCTATGGACTAGAGTTGCACTAAATTTCTGGAAGTAAGGACTTACAAATGCAGTAGGTGCCATAATCTCAAAGTGGGTGTATTTCATTGGATTTTGGCTATCTTCGCTATCCATTTTTGCTCTCTCCCTTTGTGCTGCCATCCTCCTCTTGTAGCAGTAGTAGAAAATAATTAGGACATCAAGGTCTTTATTGAACATCAGTTCATTAATGTGTTCTCCTTGGACACCAAACTGAGCCTTGTTAGCTGCATCATCTACACGCCAAGCTGCTTGACTGCAGAGGATAAACAAAAAATTCAACATTACTACATTTCATTTTTTAATATAAACAAAAACCTCAACATAAATGGATGGAAGTTCATTTTTTGTGTGTTCCTACCTTTGCATAACGTGTTTGTAGAAGCTACCCAACAATTTCTTTTGATCATTGTCCAATATGGAGACGTATGGAGACTTTCTCAGGTCCCCCATATTTGGAACAATGGGAATGTATGCTCTCAGCTTCTTTTCTTGCTCTCTCTTCTCAGCAGGAGGATCTTCTAATTCATTTCCTCTTCTCTTCTTGATTGCTTCATATTTTTGATTTTGCTTATTGATAGCAGCAGGTACATTCTTTCTCTTCTTTTCCTGGTTAGCAGGAGTCTTTGAAACAACTTTCTTCTCTTGGTAAGCAGGTTTAGGAGGAATCTTTGAATCAACTTTCTTGTTTGGTTGATTCTTCACCAGTGGTTCCTTCTTCTCAACTTTCTTATGCTCAGCGCGCTCCTCCTCACTTAGTTGTTCATTCCTTTGTAGTTTCAATCTGAACTTGAGCTTCGATGCACTGTAGGCTGATCCACTGATGTACTCTTTTCCAAGCACATTTGTTGGTTTTTTGCTCCTTGTAGTCATGTTGTGTGTTTCAACTACTTTAATTGGAGTTTTATCAGTGGAAGAAGATCCAAGACCATGTTCATTCAAATCTGCAACTATCTGCGAGACAACAACTTCTTCATCAACGTTGTTTGTTGGATCAACAACTATCTGTCCCAAGTGAGAAAATAGGAGGACTACAGTTGATTTGATTTACTGCAGTTTTGATGATGGTGTTAGCTTCTTCATCCTTCAATTCTTCATACTTCTCATTCTTTTCATCAATAAGCTTCAAACTCACATGCTCTTCATTGACGAACATATCATCTATGTCTCTTGATGCTAAAAATAATTCAAAGAACATAAATAAAAAACAATTTTAATAATGATATTGTGCATCAAAAGTCAGAGTTCACCCCTCAGAATGAACCCCTAACATCTATATTTGTATCCAGAGTTCATCCATGAGAATGAACTCCAACCTTTCTAGACTTCATTCTAAAAATGAAGTCCATTCTGCAGACTTCATTCCAAAAATGAAGTCTAGAAAAGTCCGTTTTGCAGACTTCATTCCAAAAAAAAATTACAAAAGAGAGAATAATAGTTGGAATATTTACCTAGGTTCAAACATTTATCCATGCTTAAAGGAACTCCAGCACTGTCTGTTGGAAATGAAGATAGTTCTTCTTCAGCCATCGTATCAAGTAACTTTTCCTGATTATTACTTGTATCAACTTCAGTAGAAGGATTCTCAACAGTTAAGACGGGAAAGATATGAAAAGCATCTGATACTGGTTGCGTTCCTTCATCCATAGCAGCATCTGGTACTGATTGCATTCCTTCATCCATTATAACATTTTCATTCACATTCCCTCCACCAGATGTCATTCCTTGATCCACTTGTTCGTTCAGTATACTGTTTATTTTATCACTCAACAAAGAACTCTTATATTCCTCAGGGAAAATGGTACGCATGTATTCACAAGTTTGTTCTTCCATAAATTTCACCACATCCCCACCTTTAGCTAGCAATGCATCAACCTCAGGTTTCTTAGAAGACAAGTGTTCTACAAGCGATTCCATCTTCCTGTCAAACAATGTCTTTGAAGTTGTTGCTTCTACTAGTGAGTGCTCAAGTTCTTGCTGCTTCATCAACAGATCCCCCATCTCCTCTGAATGCTCTCTTGTCAACTTTTTAATCTCTCGAGTATGTTTAACTTTCAGATTCTCCATCTCACCGGCATGTGTAGCTTCCAGACTTTCCATTTGACCAGACATGAGATTGAACTCTTCCTCGAGAAACTCAGCTTTTGTCTTGTCTTTTTGTTGTTGCAGTAGCCTGTTTTCTACATCAGTATATTCTTCCATGAATTTTTCAGATAGCTGCACAAAATTCAAATTTTCAGATAATTATCAACATTTTTTAGATTGAATTAACAGAGACTTCATTTCAGAAATGAAGTACATTCTATGGCATATACTATATGGTATTTCCTACTTCATTCCATAGATGAAGTCCATTCTATGGCATGGACTGTAGAAGTTTTTCTAGAATTCATTACGGTAATGAAGTTCATTATATTCTCATTTTTCTATTACAGGAATGAAGTACATTTCTATGGTATATACTATATGGTATTTCCTGGAATGAATTAACGAATGCAATATAACAGTATTATCTTAATCTAGATTTTTACCTCTCCAAAATCATCAACATTCATTTCTAAGTGACTGCAAATGGTACCAATGTTCCACCTTGCAAACCTTGGACAGTAGATTCCTGCTCTATTCTTCACCTTCCACTTGGGTCCTAATTTTCTTGAATGCTCATCAAACCAAGGATGTAAAAAGAAGAACTACACTAGTCAGTTGTCAATAGTTTTCAAATGAATTGCCAATATGAATAAATATACAAATGAAGTGCCAAAATAATTATTAAATATACGAGTATCTAACAGTTTTAATCTCACCAACAAGTAAAGATAATATCCTTCCGAAGAACCTCTTTTCAAGCTTTCCATCAAATGCCTGTGTATGAGATGCGGCAAAGACACTCTATCTATCGACTCTAGGAAAGCTAGGTACTTGGCGTGTATGGAACCTCCATCACCAGTAGTAACAAAAATGGTAGACAAGAGAAAAAGTTCAAACATTTTTACAAGATCTTCAATAGTTCCTTTATCCTTAATAAACTCAATGATTTTATCTTTCAGTTCTGTATTCTTCATATCATAAGATTTCTTTTTTGGTGGATCAAATTTGTAGGTTTTCCAGAATCTTCCACAAGTGTAGTCTGTCAGGTTTTTTAAGTCTAAGAAAGTTTCTTCTATTCCACCTCCTGGGATGCATGGTATTCCAAACAATAATGACAATTCTTCAGGTGAGGATCTTAGCAGATATGTTTCTCCCCCTACTTTGAAAACGAACACATGATCATTTGAAGAAGGAATGAACTGATGTGTGTCGCATATAATTTGGACAACATGTAGTGACTTATTCCATGCAGTCGCAACAATGGTCTCTTCCAGAAAAACTTTGGTTACATTACCGAATGGACTCCTATACAAAGCAGTTCTCTGTTCTTCATTCAAAGCCTCTTCACCCTTTAATGCTTTAATCTTTTGAACAAGTGAAATCACTCCATCATAACTACACTTAGCTAGAATCTTCTTATCTACATTTTTTTGAAAGAAAAACAAAAAAAACATTAATGGTCACTTTTCATAAATATTAGCCTATAAGAAATTTTCTAGACTTCATTCCTGGAATGAAGTCCATTCTGTAACATGAACTGGGGAAATTTTTCTAGACTTCATTCCAGGAATGAAGTCCACTCTACAACATGGACTGTGGAAATTTTTCTAGACTTCATTCCAGGAATGAAGTCCATTCTACAACATGCACTGGGGAAATTTTCTAGACTTCATTTCTGGAATGAAGTCCGTTCTACAACATGGACTGGGGAAATTTTTCTAGACTTTATTTCTGGAATGAAGTCCGTTCTATGACATGGACTGCAGAAAATTTTCTAGACTTCATTCCTGGAATGAAGTACAGCAAAACATCGAAGATAACATGCAACAAGACGAATATTCATTTGAAGAAAGGAAGAATAAAGTTCAGAAAAACAATAAACATCGAAAAAAAAAATTTAGTACTTCGAATTAGGGATTTTTGGTACCTTTCGCCGATTTTTTACTTTGATTTTCTTTAAAGGTTCTTCTGCAACTTCATTTACTCCTACAAACTCAACTAATTGCCTGTTTCTTTCTTCAACTTCATCGTCAGAAGATGATATTACTACTTTTTGCCCTTCGATCTCCTCATTTTAGGGTTTAGATTTCTCTAATTTTTCTAGGGTTTATTTGGGTTTTTTGTTCTACTGATTTGATTTCGAAAGTGAAGATTGATATGATTTACTGTTTTTTGTAATTTCTTCAGTTGTTTTTCTTGATCTTGAAGAAAAAAAAGATGAAGCGGTTTCTTCTCTGAAAATGGCGGACGATTCAGTTTTTCTCTGAAATCAAAATGAAAACAGGAAAGAGAGAAGAAGGGAGTTTTTCTCTGAAATCAATATTGGACAATTCAGTTTTAGGAGATCGTGTTTATGGGTGTCGGTTACAGTGGGAACCAAAACACACACGTATGATCATGACGGACGTGTGTAAGGGGTATTTATGTCCGTTTAATATTTTTTTTAATTGTGGACCAAATGCTATTTTTTTCCTGACAGCACCAAACAGACATGGGACCACCTAAAAAAGGACCAAACAACAATTCTCTCATTCTAAAAACATTAATTACCTAAAAACTAGTTTGTGTTGTTGTTGTGATTGTTTTGTTGGGTGCAATAATCAAAATAAGAAAAAAAATCAAATAAGCAAAAGTTATTGATACTTAGCTACATTATAATGGAAGTGATCGATTGACGAAATGAACGAGTTTCACGTATCTCCACAATAGCAACAAGGAAAAACTTTGGAAAAACAGAGTGAGTCACGTGTTCAACACGTTGCCCTTAAGACATTAGCGCCCGGATACACTCAAGAATGATGCTATAACCCTCACAGGAAGGATATCTCCAGGATAAAACACCCTATTACGCCTACTAGCATATGTAATAGATGCTCAACTTGAGCTTGGCAACTCTGAAAAAACGTTAAGGAAAATCGCGAACGCTATAAAATATTTTCCCTTAGGGGTGCATCTAAAATATAAAGCAACCCCTTTCCCATAGATTTTACAAAAGTAGTGAATTTGTTTATATAATTGACATATACAACTTAAAAAGATGAATTCCCACGATGTGGGACTAAAAGGCTTATATAGTCTCTTAAAACAACTCAAAAGTAGAAACTCCACGATGTAGGAATAATAAGTTTCATTCACAAACAAAACAATAAATTAATTTTATTTAGTTAAAAAACTTAAAATAATTAATAAATATTGTTCCAACAATCCCCCACATGAATGAAAACCTCAATAAAACATGAAAAATACAGATAAATCTTGGTAAGTCAACACCCAATCACCACGATCCGGCATGATCGAACAGACATACAGACCGTCTGTGTGTTGAAATCATACTAGTCATTTCAATGTCCTCTCCTTCACACAAAAATGTGTTGACCCCGGGGTCATACTATGTATCGCAAAAATCATATAGTATAGAGAGCTTTCATATTTAGTTCCTCACAAGTGAGACTAAAGGTTCCTTTCATGAAAGTGAAAAAGCATGAACCAGTGAACCCTTAGTGACCCTTAGGTCCCAAGTTCCCGTAATACCAAAGCCATCAAAACGAAAATCACATAAAAAACGAAAGAAATACCATTTTTAGGCAGAGGTGTCTATGAGGTCTTGAACCTTTGCTTAGTGAGATATTACTGGAATTACTTGCTAGAGACAGTGAACTATGTCTTGAAATGCTAGTGTTTGATGTAATTTGCGATAAAAACTACAGATGATATCTCCAAGGTTGCTGCCCAGCTCGTGCCGTTTTGTCCAATTGGGCCCTGGACATATCCTGTTTCTCAGAATGCTCTAGAGAATCAAATCTCATATTCTCATAGGAAGCGGCCCCACTTCCTCATTCAGATAGGTGAGTTTCCATAAAGAGTGTTACTGCTACACCCCACTTCAATCTTAAATTGAAACTATAGAACTCATTAAGACTTCTTAAAAGTCATCCTTCACATGCAGTCACACTATCACGTCTACACCATAGGAAAGGGACAAAGAATGAAATTCTTTGATAGTGTTTACCTTTACCCACCACAAATTATTTGTCTCATTCGAAACCATGATCTTGGGATCTCCAGTCAGCAAGGTTGAGTATCCTTCATGGAAAGTTTAATTTATGAGCTTAAAGACCCATCCCCCTCGATGCATTTTTAAATATCTCTTTGTATAAACCTTTCGTCAAAGGTTGTGCAATATTGATGGTTTTTCAAAAGTGATTGTAGTAGTGGTAAAAAGGTTATTTTAAGACTTGTGAAGAAAACAATTTTTTTATATTTAAATTAAACAGGCAAATAAATAAAATAGTTCAAACCTTTAGAGAAAATACCAAGACTAGGATTCCACCATTGACCAATTAAATAGTAAACTCTAAATAATATTCATGCAATTCTATCTTTAAAAATAATTCTAATATTTTCCTCAAATATATTTTTGAAGTAAAAATTGTAATCACAGAGTATAAAACATCAAAAGTTTTTAAAACCCAGCATGCTTTATCATAATAATTCACAACTATTCAATAAAAACTAATATCTCAAATTCAATTCCATGCAAATAATCAAATAATAATATTGCAAATAAATAATAAAATTAGAATTATACAAATCAATATGGACCAATGGCTTCCTCCGTCGTCTCGGATAATAGGTTTATCTCCTCATCCCAAAAACATACTCACAAGATGTGTTCATGGCTAAATAGGTGTTTTTATTGATGAAAATAATTTAGAGTTGAAGTTTGTAACGCTGTAAAAGTGTTACAGCGTCACTGTTACAAAATGGTAAGGGCTGAAAATAAACGATATAAAGAAACTGCTGTATAAGAACGATACTTGTTTCCGCTTTTAAGACTGTCGAAGAACGACAGACTCTGCGTGTCTGTTCTTCGTCTTCTTCTTCCTCCTCGAGCAGCAGCAGCAGCAACAATACCTCCTGTAACTTCTTCTTCTCGTCTCTCGTGAACTCCCAACTCTCTCCTAAGGGTTTCTAACCCCTTAATGACTTGAACCAACTCTTATATAGTCCTATAATCCCGAAAAATATTTACTGAATCCGCGACTTTTCTTCTTTTTTTTCTTCTCTGCGTTGTTGAGAGAATATCTATCTTGTGATCTCCCTGTACGCGTTTGTTAGATATAAACTTGCCACCAAACTCTTATCAAGACTTGAACAGGACCAAGTACAACAATCACTAGCGTGAAACTCTCCCAAATATTCCTCACAAAATTTTCAAACTCAACAGAAGCGTACGAGTCCTGTTTGGACTTTGATCACTTCTCCCGGTCATTCCAGCCCAATTGGTTGGGTCCAATCAATTGTAACAGACTTTTTTACTCAATTATATCCCATTAGTACCAAAAACAGCAATTGAATCTCCAAAAATCACGTCCAAAATTCGATCACCAAATCTGCCAGCGCTGTAACAAGTCTTCCCGCCAAAAATCCATTTTTGAATCGTGAAGAAGACAGGGGTGCTCATATCCAAAAGTCAAGCGCCTTTAACAGCTGGGGTGTACTGGGGTGCAATTTATCTTGGGTGCCTTTAGCGATTTTTCTGGGGTGTTTTCCGCACTTTTTCGGGGTTCCTCCGGGGTATTTGTGAGGTACTTCCGGTACACTTCTGGGGCGCTTCCGGTACATTATCAACGGAGGTCCAAGTGCCACATTTTGAGCCATTTCGCCGCAAAAGCTTATTTCTCCAAAAACATCTACAAAGAGATAAAACACTAAAATAAGTACAAAAATGGGCACTGTCAATATATAGAATTGGGAAAAATTAGACACAAAAATGTGTCTATCAAATACCCCCAAACTTATTATTTGCTAGTCCCGAGCAAATCAAAACTACAAAATAAAATCCTAACTCACTTTCGTAGGCATCATCGACTGCATTTAGCTTATGCAATAAGCCTTTAAACCCCTAGGTGGCCCTAGTGGCCGAGTTATAGTCTCGGGAGGGTTTACCAGAGGTGTACCCACAAAACCTTTACTCCAGACCCTAACTATCTATGCAAAACCTTGGAAAGCACTAAAGAACCTCCTTGGTTGGCATACTTATTGATTAATGGAGGAAGTACCCTGACGCGAAATTCCAATTGTTGTACACGAGTTTGCACTCAAGCATACCAAAATTCATATATAAGTGACAGAGTTCTACTCAGATAGTTTATGGGCATCATCAACTGGAGTCAACCAATCACATGGGTAGATTAAGAAGATGGATGTAGAGAAGAGCGTAGATGATGTTGACTAAGGTGAACCTATCCTAATGGACTGAGATACTTGTCTGGACTAATATCAACCCACTGGCATATACAAGGGTACCAGTGGTCGATAATCCTAACTCTAGGTCAACTCAGCTGGCATATACAAGGGTACCAGTGGTCGACTTTATTGTATTTATTCCGGTTGGTCTAATGGTCTGGTCTAAATACTTTTATTTCTCTCTTTTTTTTTTCACTTTTTTTTTGATCCCAGTCACTCTATTTTACCCTAGTAATGGTAAAAAGAAATAAAATAATAAAAAGAAGTGATCAGGATTTTTTCGATGTTTCCATCACGAGGATATGGCGAAACTACCATGTTAATCTAACACCTGAGCTCTGTGCTTTTATGAATAGACTCTTTAGATATTTCCATCTAGTCAGATTGGTTCCTCAACTCCTCAAACCAAAATGCTTCCATCCACTTAGATTGGTTAGTGCTATCCTTAATCGGCATAAATTTCTAGGTTCTGGAGTTTATTTATTGCAACTAAAGCCAAAAAGTGTTTCTTCCCCACCCCCAAACTTAAATCTAACATTGTCCTCAATGTTTCTAATGAAAGAAAAGTATCAAAAGTGTAAATAACACGAGGAATCAGTAAATAGAGAAGTTCAGAAAGATAGTACCTGGGTGGAGTGGAACCAAAAACCACAAAAATATTATACAACATACAAACCGCCTCGATAGTCAATCAAGGTAAACAGGGTCCTCCAGAGGGACCTCCTCAACGTCACCTATAGGAAAAGGCTCTAAAAAGGGATTCATTCTCTGACCGTTAACCTTCTAAGAACTACTACCATCTGGTGTCTCAATCTCAACAGCGCCGTGAGGAAAAACAGTACGGACCACAAAAGGACAGGTCCACCGAGAGCGCAGCTTCCCGGGAAATAAATGCAAACGAGTGTCATACAGAAGAACTTTTTGACCTGGAGAAAATGACTTTCGTAAAATATTCTTATCATGTACAAGTTTCATTTTGTTCTTATACTCCTTAGCACTATCGTATGCATCTCTACGAATCTCGTCCAACTCATTGAGCTGGAGCTTTCTGTGAGCTCCTGCCTTGTCAAGTGAAAAATGAACCTGCTTAATAGCCCAATAGGCTTTATGCTTTAACTCAACAGGCAGGTGACATGACTTGCCAAATACTAAACGATAAGGTGACATTCCAATGGGTGTTTTAAACGCAGTACGGTAAGCCCATAAGGCATCAGTAAGCCTCGACGACCAGTCTTTCCTATTAGGATTAACTGTTTTTTCTAAAATACGTTTATTTTCCCTATTGAAAACCTCTACCTGACCACTAGTTTGTAGATGATACGGGGTAGCGACCTTATGTGTAATGCCGTATTTCTTCATCAAAAGCCTAAAAGTTCCATTACAAAAGTGCGACCCTCCATCACTAATTTTAGCTCGCGGTATACCAAAACGTGTAAGTATATTTTCTTTCAAGAACTCTATCACAATCCTATGGTCATTGGCTTTACACGCAACCTCCTCAATCCACTTAGAGACATAGTCTACAGCGACAAGGATATAAAGGTTACCAAAAGAATTAGGAAACTGACCCATAAAGTCAATACCCAACATATCAAAGACCTCAATAACTAAAATAGGGTTCAAGGGCATCATGTTTCTACGAGAAATGGTTCTTAATTTCTGGCATCGCTCACAAGTAACACAGTAACTATGGGAGTCTTTAAACAACGAAGGCCAATAGAATCCACACTGTAATATCTTAGCAGCAGTCTTCTTAGCACTAAAGTGACCTCCACAAGCATGATCATGAAAAAAGGAAATAATACTGGACTGGTCACTCTCCGGTATACATCTCCTAATAATCTGGTCTGGACAATACTTAAATAAATAAGGATCATCCCAAAAGAAGTGCTTAACCTCGGATAAAAACCTAGAACGATCTTGTTTACCCCAATGTTGGGGCATTCAACCAGTAACAAGATAGTTCACTATATTCACATACCAAGGTGATTGGGTAACAAGGAACAGTTGTTCATCAGGAAAGCTATCCCTTATAGGAAGGGAATCATCTGGGGAACTGACAACTAGCCTGGACAAGTGATCTGCTACTACATTTTCTGCACCCTTTTTGTCTCTAATATCTGGAGAGAATTCTTGTAACAAAAGGATCCATCTAATCAGTCTAGGTTTGGTATCCTTCTTAGACAAAAGGTATTTCAGAGTAGTGTGGTCAGTATAGATTACTATCTTAGAACCTAAGAGATAGGGTCTAAACTTGTCTAGAGCAAACACGATGTCTAAAACTTCCTTCTATGTAGTGGTATAGTTCAACTGGGCTTCATTCATAGTTTTGCTAGCATAGTAAATCACATGAAGTAATTTGTTTTCTCGCTGACCTAGCACAATACCAATAGCATAATCTGAAGCATCACACATGATCTCAAAGGGTAGGTTCCAGTTGGGTGGCTGGACTATGGGGGCAATAGTGAGTAAAGTCTTAAGCTTCTCAAAAGCCTCTAAACAAGCATCATCAAAGACAAACTTAACATATTTTGCAAGAAAATTGCAAAGAGGTATAGAAATTAAGCTAAAATTATTAATGAATCGACGATAAAAACCTGCATGCCCTAAGAATGACCTAATATCTCTTACGGTTTTTGGGACCTGTAAAGTCTTAATAAGGTCAACTTTTGTTTTATCTACCTCTATACCCTTAGAAGATACGATATGCCCTAAAACAATTCCTGAACGAACCATGAAATGACATTTCTCCCAATTAAGCACTAAATTTTTCTCCTTACACCTAGTCAAAACTAATGACAAATGATGCAAGCACTCATCGAAAGACGAACCAAACACTGAAAAGTCATCCATAAAGACCTCTAAGAACCATTCTACCATGTCAGAAAATATGCTCATCATACAACTTTGAAAAGTCGCAGGGGCATTACATAGCCCGAAAGGCATGCGTCTATACGCAAAGGTACCAAAGGGACAGGTAAAAGTGGTTTTCTCTTGGTCTTCTGGGGAAATAATAATTTGATTATAGCCAGAGTAGCCATCTAAGAAGCAATAATGACTATGTCCAGCTAATCTCTCTAGCATCTGGTCGATGAAGGGAAGGGGAAAGTGGTCCTTCCTAGTGACCTTGTTCAATTTCCTATAGTCAATACAGACACGCTAACCCCCATGGTCACTCGGGTCGGGATTGACTCATTGTTATCATTCTGGACTACAGTAATACCAGATTTCTTGGGAACAACCTGAACGGGGCTGACCCATTTACTGTCTGAAATGGGGTAGATAATGCATGCATCTAACAGCTTAAGAACCTCAGTTCGAACTAATTCTTTCATATTAGGGTTTAGTCGACGTTGCATCTCCCTAGAAGGTTTGGTATCTTCCTCTAAATAAATCTGATGCATACAAACAGTAGGACTTATACCCTTAATGTCTGCTATGGTCCACCCTAAAGCTCCTTGTTGTTTTGAAGGACGGTTACTAGCCTATTTTCCTGATCTCTATCCAAGTCGGAAGAAACAATCACAGGTAAAGTCTCGGACGGGCCTAAAAACACATACTTCAGGGTATCTGGCAATGGTTTTAGGTCCAACTTAGGAGGCTCTTCTAAAGAAGGAACTAGGGTAGACTTAGAAACTGGTAGTGGCTCGAACTTAGGTTTCCATCCATTACTAGTATCTAACAAAGGGGTTAAATCTAACAAAGCATTCACCTCATTAATCACATTATCATCATCAAAATCAATCCCAAAGTGAGCTAGGCATTTCTCTAATGGATCTTCTAACAAAGTATTTGGTAATGACTTCTCGACTAATGTTCCTATCATGTTCACCTCTTCTATACTCGAGTCATCTAGTTCAGAGGGTAACTTATTAATATTAAAAATGTTCAGCTCAATAGTCATATTACCAAAAGACAAATTCATAATACCATTTCGACAATTAATGATCGCATTAAATGTAGCTAAAAACGATCGACCTAAAATCACTGGTATTTGGTTCTCTGGGTCAGGGACAGGTTGGGTATCTAGGATAACAAAATACACTGGATATATAAACTTCTCGACCTCAATAAGAACATCCTCGATCACACCACGAGGAATTTTAACGGACCTATTAGCTAACTGAAGTGTCATCTGGGTAGGTTTCATCTCACCAAGTCCTAGCTTAAGGTACACATGGTATGGAAGTAAGTTCACGATGGCTCCTAAGTCAATCAACGCTTTCTCAACACGGTATTTACCAATTGTACAAGAAATGGTAGGGGACCCTGGGTCTTTATACTTAGGAGTAGTGGTATTCTGAATAATAGAACTCACATGACTAGCTATGAAGGATTTCTTATGGACACTGAGCTTACGCTTTCGCGTACACAAGTCCTTTAGGAACTTGGCATAAGAGGGAATCTTCCTAATTGCATCTAATAATGGAAGGTTGATATTAACCTGCTTAAAAACCTCCAATATATCATTAAAATTGGAATGCCTCTTAGTGGGAACTAGCAGTTGTGGGAATGGGGCTCTGGGAACAAAGCCGGGCTCAACAAGACCCTCATTGGTCTCTTTAGAGACTCTATCAGTCTCTTCATTCTCTGGCTCAGACGGGTGAACTACAGCATGTTCACTATCAGGCATGGCAACCTTGTTATCAACTTTCTTTCCACTCCTAAGGGTTGTGACAACATTCACATGATTGTACGATTTATCTCCTTTGGGGTTCGGATCAGTACGACTAGGGAACCTTCCATCTTTTCTCTCACTTATGAACTTAGCTATTTGTCCTACTTGAAGTTCTAATTTGGCAAGACTCTGGGAATTATTCTTCAACTCCTGCCTAGTTTCTTGTTGAAAGCTAAGGTGGTTTTTTGATAGCATGTCATGGTTATTTGCTAACATAGTGAGAGTTTCTTCTAAGGTAGAGATCTTTTTCTCGGAAGTGTTCTGAAACTGGGTTTGACCTGAAGAGTTCTTAAAACCAAAACCTGGGGGAGGCTGAGAATTGCTAGACTGGCCTTGACTCTGGCCCTTAGACCAAGAGAAATTAGGATGGTTTCTCCAACCAGGGTTGTAGGTTTCTGAGTATGGGTCGAACTTCTGACGATTTTCAAACCTAGCATTGTTATAGACAGCATGGGCCTGTTCTTCACTAACCTGACCTTCCCAAAATGAATTATCGGGATCTATTCCACAACTAGAGACTTGAGAGGCTCTATTAGGTTCAACAAGGGACCTATTTTTAGACTGACCCATTTCCAAAGCTTCTAACCTTCTAGACAAAGCAACGAACTTAGCATCTGACGCAAAACTCGTATCTACCATATTGGTGCTACTTCTATTGACCAAGAGTCTTTTAGGGGTTCAACACAAGATTCCCACTGTTGGGATTTTTCAGCGATAGCTCATAAGAAGGTAAAAGCATCATCAGCATTTTTACTAGTGAACTCACCAGCGCACATAGACTCAACCATGACTTTGGTTGAATAGTCTAAACCATCATAAATAATCTGTACTAGTTTCATATTATCAAATCCATGGTGAAAACTAGAATTTTATCTGGCTTAACGTGATAATTACAATATTCCAAAAATATAACTATATAACATGTAAAAATTGATATTATCACTTGTGAAAAGGAGAGTTTCGTATCCGATGTGATAACTATAATTTCCAAAAATTACAATACGTGAAAATTGCAATTGTCATTAAAATATGAAAAATAAAATTTCCATAGTTAAAAGGATGAATTATTTTTGGGAGATTTTTTAGGATTAATATTTATCTTAATTAAAGTAATGTTTAACTAATTAGGGAGTATTTTGAAGGAGTTATTTTAGGGAGATATTTTTATGAGATTTTACTAATTTAGTTTTTAGATTAAAATAGAACAATACTCACTTTTTACAAAGACTCACAAGGATCATCATCTGGTAAAAAATTAGTCGGAAGCCTAACAACAAGATGAGCTCCAACCCCTTTTTGAATGACCACTCCTAGCCTAATTTATTAACCGTTTTTTAAAGTCAAAAACAAAAAAACAAAAAAATTGAGATAAAAGGTTACTCTTGTAATTGAATTATCTTTTAACTAATTATGGGTTGTTAATATAGAGATATTAAATGGTGGGTTTCTCAAATAAGAAAAAATAGAATTGGGCTAGAGATAATTTTCCTCATTATTGAAAATTAAGCTTAATTATATTCTTAATCCAATCTTATATTTTAGTTAGAGATACATTTAAACAAATATAAAAATTAAAACTTAGACTATAATATAACCTATATATTAAAATCTCAAGTGGACAATTAAGAAATTACAACATATATATTGGACAATATTTGGGCAAGCAACTTAAAATCTCGTAACAACTTCCAAATTCGAAGTCTTGTTCGTGAATGCGACGATATTCCGCACGAAACCTTTGTTTAAGTTCCAAATAGGTTTCACCGCTCCTCAGATTTGGACCTTCTTGATGAAGTAAAACGACATACCTAGTAACATGACGATAGATTATAGTGAAGCGATCAATCAACCCTGCAACATCACGATTGTTTAGGTTCATTGTTTATGCACTAAATCTCATGAAAACTCTATGCCAAATAAATTTGGAGACGGGATTCTTCTGAGAATAAAGTCTCAATACAATGAACATAATTCCTGCAAATACATTCATCTTCCACAATAGTGAATTTTGGTTTCGCCTCCTAAATTTCCTTATCCTAATTTGACATCTCCTAATTTCACTTTCCAAATTGGCATGATCAACATCTCTATGATTTTCGGCAGCACGTTCATTTGCTACGAACTCAGCCATGTTCACATTATCAACCATGCTATCTGACGAATTAGAAGAGTGATGAAAAGAATTGGAGATTTAGAAATTCTAGAGAGATTTTGAAATTCTAGTGTGAGTTGAAAAGAGAATGAATTTAGGTATTTATATAGGGAAAAAATGGTATCCGTTGGATGAAGATCTGATAAGCGTTGGTCAGACCAGCGAGCGACAGCTTGACTATCACTGGCGCTTTAAAGACCATCGAGTGCCGGGTTGGACATCGAGATATGGACACTCTATCGCTCTCTAATTCTATCGTGTATGCTTATATGTTATTCCTGACATATAGACATATGAGTTTGGCAGTTTGGTATACCCACCGTGGGTGCAAATATGTCAAATATCAGTTTTTGACATATGCATAGGAATATGTCTAATATTGTTCATTTTGGTCGACGTATATTAGTGAATTTACTAAGAACCAATTTCAGTGTTTTGTCTTGTACTGATATTGTGATAGGGGTTGGAATGTTGGATTGTTGATATATTCAGCCAAATCTATCCCATAATCCTTAGCCTAAAGAATTACTTCTTTAAGATCTTTAGGTTGTATTTTTATATAGTATCTTCATTAAAGGTTTGTTTGAATGGAGATCAGAGCATTTAAAGTTGCAAAATCTTCTCATAATTAATGTCAGCTTTTGTAGTAAACTCTTCGGAAACCATGACCATGTTTGTTTTTGTCCAAGTTTCGCAAGCCACCTTACCATCACGGTCTTGTTCAAGACAGGAATCGAATACCGTTAACTAGTTCTCAACAAGTGGAAATATTTGCAAGTTTTCTACTCTTTTAGGAGCACCCGGCAGGTGTTCGCAAGAGGAAAAAAGAAAAATCTTTTGTGAGTTAGATGAAAAATATCAAAAGACGAACAAGGAGAGGGAAATGGAGAAATTAGGTTACAAAGGTGATCCTAGTAATGAACAGCTTAGAAGGGGCCAAAGGAAATCTGCTAAGAAGAAATACTTTTTTTTCCTTAGTGTCCTGATATTGTTTCCCTCTTTGTTGTTGTTTGAGCTTAGCCTTTAGCTCTTGTTTGTACTGTTAAGTGCTTTTGTTTTCCTGTATGTTTTCTTTTCCTCGAAAAAAGAGAGAACCGCATCGGAGACCTGGTGGCACAGCCTGTCGGGGTGTCCCTCGTTAACAGATTCGGAGGTCAACAGGAAAGTTTCCAAAGACATCTCTCCCAAACTATAAAAATCAGCACAAACAATTCATGTCATATTAGTACCATATTACTTCAGTTCAGTTTCTTATAAAACATAATCCCTGAGTTCACAAACCCAAAGTCCAAAGTATCTGTATTATACTAAATCACTGACTCAAAAGACACAAAATCCTTCAGTTAATTACATGATAAAACAGTGTAAAAAACCAGAGATTTGGCTAATAAAATTGAAGATGTTTAAGAAGAATCGGGGCAAAAAAATGAAAACCCACAAAGAGAAATTGAAAACTACCTGAAAATAAGAGAGAAATCCCTGAAACAAAGTGCTAAATCCTTCTCCTTTTTTTTGATCGATCAAAGAGAATATATTAAAAAACACATAAACCGTGTGCACGCGTATACAACCAGAGATGAGCAAAAAAAATCAAAAAAACGATAAAAGACAAAGTTGAAACTAAACAAACAAATTTCTAAGCACACAAAGAAGATCAACAGTATAAAACCCATTTTTTTACAAGGCTGCTAATGAGGGGTACTAATTTACTTTGGGGTGTGCCAACCTCCAAGGCAAATGCTATTTTGTCTTATTCATATTTTGGTACACCCCCAAACAAACCGGTCCCCCTTGTTAGCAATCTTGTCTTTTTGAACCTTATAAACACAATGAAACTTGCAAACCAAAATTAAGAATACTACAAAATGTCCTCTGGCACATGACTTTGAGATAGCAAAATGACCTTTTTTTCGCAAAACTACGATCAGCATAGTGAAACTTTAGATGCATGCATTAACCAAGAAAAAAAAAGGCCAACTTTTCCTATACTACCACACCATTTACCGAGGCTCAATGCCAAACTACAATTTAGGTTTGGATAAGATATTTTTTCTTCAAAGGATTAATTTCTAGAACTTCACTGCAGGCATTAGTTTGGTGAAAAACGCTATAGAATTTCGTGTTGGTACCAAAAAAAATGATCAAGTATAATTAAATGTTCTAACAATTTAATACATCAACACAAATCTTTCGGTCGATTAGCTTGCTTTCATCACGAGGCAATGATGAAACACTAATATATGAAAGAAAACTAAGGATTCATCACATAGCGGCAGAATATGTGAGTGTTACTTTTTTTTATCAAAAGAGAAGTTTTATTAAGAATGATAAGAATGTAGAAAGTTCTACCAGAGGTAGAAGAAAAAAAAAGCAGCTACAGATTACATGAAAATAGAATCCCAAGTATTAATCACTGAACTTGAGAAATTCAAGTGAACATGATGTCCTGCTGCAGCTTCCCAAGCTAGCACTGAAGATTTAGCTTCGTGAACCAAGTCATCATCTGTCCTATAAAGATATTGAATTTCCAAACGTCTACAGTTTTGCTCTCGCCAAATCGTATTAACAATTGCTATCGGAATCAAATCCCATATGCAATTTACAGGACTAGAGAATAAATGGTGATGCCATATTTCTGCCAAAATCCTCATAGAACCAGGTAGAATCCACACCCAACCTGTATTAGGTATCAGATTATACCATATCTTGTATGCAATTTTATAGTGGAGAAATAAGTGGTTTTGTGACTCAACACTAATTCCACATAATGCACAAGAATTATACAGGTTCATACCTTCATGTAGAATTACATCTATTGCATTCAACTTACCATGAATTAAACTCCACATTAAGATAGTAATTTTAGGTACAGAAATATGAACCTTCCCTGTTCATAGTTACCTCAAAATTTCCATTTCTTTTAGTTTCTTGTAATTCATATCTTAATCAAATACTTTATATACATATTCGTTAATTATTCTATATGCAAGTTGGTGGATGTAGGTATCTTGACAGTCCATGGAGCTAATGAGATTGGCTTACATCTTGTTTGTTTGCAGCTGACTCGGCGTCTGGGTCTAAGTCAACCCCTGACTTGCACCGAGTCAGCAGTTAGACTGTTTGGTTCCCGCTTTTTATAACCTCTAACTCGCGAGCTGACTCGGTACCAACCTATGAGTCGGATCCCATGAACTCAGGTGCAAAGATACCCCTGAATCAATCGCTCAAACCCCTGACTTGTGTCAATTCACGAATATACCCTCGATCCTTTAAATTTCATTTCCTTTCTTTTTCTCGTTTCTTCCATCGGGTTTTAACATCCAGAGCAGAGATGGAAGATGGGAAAAACCCTATATCTGATGTCTCCTTCATCCCCCTCTCAACAAATCTACCAATATCTTTTATTGATAATCTCCTTTACCAATCTTAACTAATCTCTTCATTCTTTCAACTCATCAGCTTGTTTTAAAAGACTCATCAACATCAGGTATAATTTCAACATCCATAATTCTTCGTCCCTATGTTTTGTATCATTTTCATTTGGGTTTTGGATGATTTAGGAAGATGGGTTTTTCTGTATATTCTGATTTGAGTTATTGATGGTTGGTGATGGGTGTCTTTTTAGCTTCTAGATGATGTTTGTGAAAATGCCAAGGAGAGAAGTATGATCATTAAGCATGATAGAATATAGATTTTTGATTTTTATTGATTTTAATGTTTGAATTGTTACATTTTTAAGGGTTAATGATAAATCCTTTTTGGGTTTTATTGTAAATCTAAAATTATGTTGTTTTAGTGGTGAATTGAGGGGTAGTGTAGTGTTGGTGGTTTGAAACCATGATTAACACTGCCTATTCTTTTTCTTTCTGTGGAGTATCCGTTTTTTAACATTGCACTTATATTCCTCTTTATAAAATAAGTTTGAAAATAACTACACATTCTTGATAGCAGAGGAAACTAAAATACCTTAAGTGAATCTCGTATCTCGTCATTGAACTTTTTACCCTATATACTGTTCCCACCTTTACGAGGTTCCAATTCTATCATTCAGTATCATTCAGTAAAATGTGTTGTAAGAAGGGGTAGCCTTCTGAAACAAAAATGATTTTATCAACTGAAATTATAGGAGGGAATGTGTAGATACGATGAACAATCGCTATGATTACCTTGTATTGAATGGTTTTGGCAGTTGTATCTAAGAAGATGTAATGCTATGAACACCTAGTGGTATAAGTAGTTCAGAATATCATCTAGCAAGTGTTTTAGTTTCCCCTGAAGATGCATTTTGTGTTTCGATTTGGATATATTATTTTGGTTTTGAACCTTTATAACTGTTAGTAATATAGATTTATCTTTTGTTTATCGATTTATCTTTTGAACCTTTCTCCTCTATTTACTTTCTCAGTTTTTAGCATACTCTTCTGTTTCAAATTACCCACGTCTTGTAATTGTTTTACTTTATGCTAGTTATCTATGGAGAAAAAAGAAGATGCTAAAGCAAATAAGATAATTTTTAGGAACGTCCCAACATTTAGAGGGTTATTTATTGACCAATGTTTGGCAGAAGCTTCTGAGTATGGGTTTTCTAGAACTTCTTTGAAGCAAACTTCATGGGGAAATTTGTGCAAATTCTTTTCTGAGAAGTATGACTGCACTATCACACAGAATAAGTTAAGAAACCACTGGGATTACTTGCATAATTAATATGTCACTTGGTCACGTCTCTTAGCGAGAACTGGTCATGGGTACAACGGTGAGACGCACACTTTTGATTGGATCAAAGAGCAATGGGTTGAATTAGACAGGGTAAGATCCTTTCAGTTCATTTTTATTTGAAAATTATCGAAGTTAAATTATCTTTGTTAATCTCTAGTGCAAGTGCAGATACCACAAGAACCTTACTAATGATAAACGGATTGTAGAAATCCATGACATTGGCTAGTTCATTTCCCATTAGTGTACTGGTATCCCTCGTAGTAGATTCAAAAGAACCACTGCGTACCAGTATTATTATGTTGTAATCAGCTGAGAATATTTATTGATTTTACTTTCTAATTGATGCAGACCATCAAAACGCCAGTCAAATCAAGAACAAGGGACTAGAAGATGCAGAGAAGTTGCAGAACTTATTTGATCGCAAGTTCTCCACTGGAGCTAATAGAGATACGCCTGGAAGAGTGGAACCTCCTTGTTCAGCTGGGAATTCTACAAATACAGGGGTTTTAAATAATGGTTCAGAGTCTCGAACAAGTCTTGGGAAAGAACAAAATCGTGAGGAATGTAACGAGGTTGATTCTAGTCTCAATGCTAAGGGGAGTGGAAGGAAACGGAAGAAGGAAATGGAAGAATCCTCGAATGATCTCCTAACCGAAAACGTTTGTTGTATTGTAACATCGATGAAAACTCATCTGCAACATAAAAAACTTGCTCTAGAAAAGGATAATGCGGTCGAATTCATAAAAGATTTGGATAATTTACTTGAGGATGATTGCATCACAATGGATCAATATTTGAGCATAAGTCTAAAAGCTTCAGAGATGTCTGGTTGGAAAAAATTGTTTGTCAGTTTGAAAAGAGATGAGTGTCGTGTTTCCTTCGCACACAAACTTTTAAAAGAACGTTGAAAATCATGAATTAGGAAATAGTCAGATGTTAAGAGTTGCAAAACAGTAGGAAAAAACCATTCGTGTTTTTAATTACTTTACTCGAGTTTCAATTTGTGTTGAATGTTGAATGATTGAATCAGAATTTATTGAAGTTATTGAATGAATCAGTATTAATGTTCATCGAAGAATTATGGATGTCATACTAAACGGAGTTGGTGTCATTGAAAAGGCGGTAAAGATTTATGTTCGTAACCAAAAATAATTTTATATAAGTCGAGGTTTATTAATGTCAGTTCAACCAGTGTACGTGTTCTTATTTTTCTTTACTTGCTCTTAGGTTATTGTTCTTCCACCTAATCAAAACTAATTCATATTTTTATCTTACTCAAGAGGAATTTAGAAGAATATATTTCATTTGAAAAACTAGTAAAGCATTCAGACATTATTAATGCTACTTAATCATGAAGGACGCATTTCGCTGAACTTATCCCAGAATACACTCGGTAATACTCCAAAGATAGATCCAGCGGTTAACACAACTGATGGGTTAGAATTATGTAATTTGCTTAGATTTTAACACCTTTTCAAACAATGTATCATCTCTTAATTAACAATTTAAGAGTACATAAATAAATATATTACATTCAAATATAATTATCCATTGGGATTTTAGTGCAGAAGACTTGATTTCCGAAGTTCATAGCATCCATCATGCTTAAATTCCTTGTCTGTCCCTTCATGATATTCTAATCCAACTACAATTTTCTGGAAAACAAGTTAGATATGTTTATCTCAAACTTCTAAGTAAAACGCTAATCATCCGATCCGTTCCGAAACTCACCCGTTACTCATCGCCATCCAAATAATGTTAATGTTGACTTCAACCTGAAGTGCGGTAAAATATCCATCGCCGTGTTAACGTAACTGAACATTTTTTTATGATATTATTTAGTTCCACCCATTTCGTTATTGGTTATCGTATTAAAATTTTCAAAAACATTGATCCAAAAAAGGTTGCATGGTTGATCGGGAGAAGATGGATCAGTTGTAACCGTTATCCATGCTTACACAAGACTAGCATCTACTTTATTGGTGAATCACTGTATTTTTTTAAGAACAAATGAAATATAATATTTAGAAAATTTTTGAGAATCATTCAATATATATAATGAGTAATTAACAAAGTTTCTCGAATTTAAAAACTAGTCGTTACACAGTAAAAATAGTCGAATCCAGAAAATAGTAATTACACGGTAAAAGTAGTCGATTTAAAATACTAGAATTTTTTGATTCCTTCTAAATATCAAAACCAAATAAAACAGTAGGTTGTTTGAAGTATCTACATTATAGAATTTAAAATCTACAATATGGAACAATATATTGTGATAAAAAAAGATTATCTTCCATTTGTTTTTTTTTTGATGACTTGGATCTGATGTTTCATAAGAGCTTCTCCAATGGAATGTCGGCGGGGATAAATATCTACATCCACATATAATACACATTAATTTCCTCTAAAATCCTTCTCCAACCCTAACTTGTTAAATGAATGTGGAGTGACGTGGCTTAAATTTGGGAAGAGATTGTCTAGATGAATGTCTAGTTTTAGACATCCACCTTTACGATGTATTCCTATCCTAGTCATTTTTATGTTAGTGAAATAAGTTATGTGATTGGGATAGAGGAAGTGGAAGATGGGAATGTTCCCAAAATGTGCTTGCGATATGTGATTGGGATATGTACTTATTATATGTAGTGGTTGGATGGGAAGGCACTTCTCATGACTCGAGAGTGTTGACCGAGGTAGTGCGTGATCCATATTTCATCTTTCATTTACCTCCTCCAGGTAATATCACTATTTCAAGTTTCAGATTCTTTCCATTTGTTTGTTAGTTTCTACTTGTTATCTGCATAAAGAGAAATTAGTGTTGAAAAGAACAATGAACAGGAAGAATACATTGGAATTTTGGAAACTAGATAAAAACTCAATAAGTGTAGTGGTGGGGTATTGTTGTCTTCTGCCATTCATTCTTTATCTTTCCCCATTATGGATATAATATAGTACTAATTGTTTCTGGACACAACTATATTAGTACTTGCAAAAAATTTATACTCAGCGTTATAGGCCATGAATGAGATAAATACATGAGATTTCATCCACTTATTTGTTTGCCTGGAAAATTTCCCAAAGCTCTGACATCAAATGAAGTCTCTATGAATTACGTTTTACAGGGCTCAGTAAAATCTTATGTATGACATTGTTATTCATTCTTCCCTTTATCTTTTGCCACAAAATATTGCTCAATGTAGTTGAAAGGGATTATTGTTTTACACTTTAGTCATTCGCATTGAACTTTTCAGTTTCATTTTTCTTTACTTACCTTGGATTAGTATATATGTTTCCTCTAGACGCAGTTTCATTAGCATGACTTCTTAATATTTCTAAAATATTAAAAGTTAACGGACAAATACTATCTATGTGATGCTGCGTACTCCCACACAAAGGGGTTTATGTGTCCATATCACAACATAAGGTATTGGTTAGGTGATTACCGAAGAATATCTGCAGCAACAAAAGAAGAGAAGTTCAATAAAGCCCATGCTCGACTGAGGAATGTAATTGAGAAAAAAAATCGGGGTATTGAAAGCATGATTTCCAGTCTTAAGTACTTCCTACTCATTTGAGACGCAAAGAGATATCGTCATTGCTTGCATGTCAATACATAACTTTCTACGCCGCAATGCATTAGATGATTGGTTGTTCAAACAATGAGAACGAGGCATTTGAGATGAATGAAATACATGTAGATGAGGAAGCCGAAACGGAAGAACATGCACCTCATCTCTTTGGAAGACAAGAGCAATTACATATAAACAATTTACGCGATGAGGTAGCTAGTCTTCTTTATATTTTTTGGGGGGACCATGGTTCTATTTTGGGTAAAGACATTGGAAGTAATTCTAGGTCACCCCGTATCTGATATTTATATTAATACCTAAACTACCCTCATAATTAATTTTAGGTTATGGTTAGTGAAATGATTTAGTTAAAAATAATTAGTGAGATTATATTAAAAGATGAGTTTTTATTAGATAGTAAATTATTATGAGTAGAATTTTTGTGAGATTAGAGTTAGAGAAGATGAAGGAGAAAAACATGGAAAATAAAAAATATTTCCAATTCACCCCATTTGAGAATTCAAGTGATGAATCTGATTCTTCATGTCCATCCTCTCATAATATATTTGTCAATCTTCAAAATGATCCCGATTTGGCTTATTTCTTATATGGTGATTGTATTATTCAAGAAGAAACTCAAGATGAAAAAGATGGATTTTATCAACTACAATCGGAGGATGAGTATTTGGTTGAACAGGTATGATGCAAACGTAGATAATGTTTGTTAAATTGGTAAAAATTCCCCAAAAATGTATGATTTGGAACTCGATTTAGAACAGTTCGGTTAGTATATATGAAGAACAAGTAATCGAACTCATCTGTAGGTGTAGTTCGGTTTCCTTGTGAGGATGAAAAAGTAACCGAACTCACCTGAAGGTGTTGTTCGGTTTCCTTGTGAGTTGAACAAGTAACTGAACTAGTTTGAAGATGTAGTTCGATTAGTTGATCCAAACATGCAGGTTACCGAACTCTATATCAAATGAAGTTCTGGCATGTAGCTTTATGTTCGTTTGGTTCACAACTAACCGAACTTTACGTACAAATTAATCTGATATGAGTGTATAATGTTCGGTTGGATCGCAAAATGCATGCTTCTGCGATCCAAACGAACTCAGATTAGAAAGTTCGGTTGTTTCTTAAACTTGAACTTAGAGCATAGACAACTGAACCTCCAAAGCAAAAAAAAATCTGAAGTTCCAATGTCTAGTTCGGTTGTTGCGATAAAATTTACATGTTACCGAATTCTCTTCCTTTTGTTTGTTCGGTTACTTGCCAAATTACTTAACAAACTGAACGTGTATTTCGGTTTCCCCGATAAAACTTTCATGTAACAGAACTTATTTGTGATTTCTTGTAGATGGAATCCCCACCTATACCAATGCATGATCAACCTTATCCGATTGGTATCTTATTCGAAGATACATCTCATCACTATGCTAATGAGTTAGAATTTGACTTACCTATTGATGTGAAGAATTGGGCTAGAGAACATGCCAAGAGAGTCAATTGCGTCTTAGTTTTTAATGGGAAAGAAAGCAACACTCGTTTAGAAATAGTTTGTGAGAAAAGTGGAGATACCGAAGCTAGTCACAAGAGTAAGGGTTATGAGTATAAATGAAAGACGAAGAGGAAGAACACAACTTGCTCAAAGAAAATCAAATGTCCGTTCAAGCTTGTATTTAGCAAGAGGAAATCCACGAAGAAATGGTTTCTAGCTAAGGATAAGGTTGTAGGTAGTTATAACCACTCTCGTCCGGATGATCTTGAAGGCCATGCAATGGCCGCAAGGCTCACTCCTCGAGAAATGGAAAAAATAGGCGAGTATAGGAAATTGTGTGTTCCACCTTCCACAATGCTTCGCTTATTAAAGCAAGATAACTCGGGCAACGTATCATCTTTGTCCACCATTTACAATTCAATTTAGACGATTAAAAGGAATGAATGGAACAATAAAAAAGTTATCCAACAATTGTTTTTTTCGGCTCAAGAGAAAGGCTACGCGGTTCAAAAGAAGGTAGGTCCGGAAGAAGAAATAACTCATCTCTTCATTGCCCATCCAAAGAGTGTTCAATTGGCTCAATCCTTCCATGAAGTTCTTATAATGGATTGCACTTACAAGACAAACAAATACGAGATGTCAGTGTTGAACATTTTTGGTCGTACGTCGACGAAGTCACCCTTTATCGTTGCTTTTTGTTTTCTAAAGGACGAGCAAGAACCAAGTTTCACTTGGGCGTTACATAAAAAAAATTATTTCTATGTTTTTAACCCTTCAGTTCGGTTACATGGAGGTTTTAAAAAGTTTGCGAACAAACCGAACTCGTATGTCAGAGTTCGGTTCTTACAGTACTCAAAATAATGTGAAAAACAGTAAGGTTCGGTTACATAAAAAAATTCTTTCTATGTTTTTAACCCTACAGTTCGGTTACATGGAGGTTTTAAAAAGTTTGTGATCGAACCGAACTCAGTGGTCATAATTCGGTGCTTACAGTACTCAAAATAATGGGAATAACAGTAAGGTTCGGTTACATAAAAAAAATTCTTTCTATGTTTTTAACCCTTCAGTTCGGTTACACGGAGGTTTTAAAAAGTTTGCGAACAAACCGAACTCATATGTCAGAGTTTGGTTCTTACAGTACTCAAAATAATGTGAAAAACAGTAAGGTCCGGTTACATAAAAAAATTCTTTCTATGTTTTTAACCCTACAATTCAGTTACATGGAGGTTTTAAAATTTTTGCAATCGAACCGAACTCAGTGGTCATAGTTCGGTGCTTACAGTACTCAAAATAATGGGAATAACAGTAAGGTTCGGTTACATAAAAAAAATTCTTTCTATGTTTTTAACCCTACAGTTCGGTTACATAGAGGTTTTAAAAAGTTTGCGATCGAACCGAACTTAGTGGTCATAGTTCGGTGCTTACAGTACTCAAAATAATGGGAATAACAGTAAGGTTCGGTTACATAAAAAAAATTATTTCTATGTTTTTAACCCTACAGTTCGGTTACATTGAGGTTTAAAAATGTTTGCGGTCGAACCGAACTCAGTGGTCATAGTAAAAAATAAGAATTTCAAGGATTGAGTTCGGTTACTTGTAAAATTGTGTAGGTAACCGAACTCAACCTTTAAAAAAAAATCATAAGTTCAAGGCTTGAGTTCGGTTCCTGGTAAATTTCTGCAGGAAACCGAACAATGTCATGTTTTTTGGAACATTAGAGTTCGGTTACAAGACATTTTTCTGCAGATAACCGAACTAGGGAGTTCGGTTACCTGCCATTTTTTAACAGTTAACCGAACCTTCTCCTGGATGTTTTAGCATGTTTTCATTTTAGTTCAACAGCTCATTTCGGTTATAATGGACATTTGAAGTGTAACCGAACGCACAGTTCAGTTACACTCCAAAATTGCTATCAAACCGAACTACTAGTCATGAATTCAAAAAAAAACTAAATATTGCAAACTTTTAATGTAACCATGACTATAACAACAACAACATAAGAAAACCATAACATAAGTCTTCCAAACATTAGAACATAAGGCAACTAAATCCGCCGTTAAAAAGTCAACATAAGTATTTTTCACCATAATAAGTGAATAACTACCTAATTTTTTTAACACAAGTCATCCCAACATAAGAAACAAACTACGAAATCCCAAAGAAAATAGTGTTCAAAACATAAGAAACCAAAGAACTCCAATCACTCATTTACCACGACCACTACGAGAAACTTTTCCTTTCTTGCGACTTGGAGCTCTAGCAATTCCCTCATCACTACGAGTATCCTCTCCACTTCTTTGTTGTTCAACCATATGACTTGTACCTTCACCTTCTTTGCGAGTCCTCTTCGCCGACATTGGATCAACAGTGGGGGGTGCAAAACCATGACTCAGTTCACCGTAGAGGTCTTTCAGTTCATTAGTCTTCATCGGGTCTCCACTCTTGATCTTTTCCATAAGTTTCTTCAACATTTTAGCACTAGCCTTTTTCTATTTAAAGAACAAAAGCATAAATAAACGACTATTATTTCTATTTTCAATCAAAAGCATAAATAATTGACTAGAAATAAAAGACGAGAGAAATATCTTACCGCCGCATTCCATAACATCAAAGCCTCATCACCACATTTAGGAGTATTCTTCAAAATTCTCTGAGCCTCTTTCTCAACCATCTTCGTTTTCTCCTTCTCAGCACGAGCTTGTTGGACATGGTTTATTACCAAAGGATGAGACCAGTTTTGATACCATTAGATGTAACTCTCTTCACAAGCATTTGGATCACCAGTGATATCCGGTAAATCTTCACTAGGAACCATATACTGCACCATGTTGTTCCAATGGTCCACAGATGGATTTGGGTCGCATTTGGGAACAAAATTCTTTTCGGCGTTATGGTTCCCCGCTTCGTCACCTTGAAGTTGAATTTGTCTTCATCTGGGATAGTTTGAATGCAGTAAAATTTTCTCAATACTCTCCGAGGATTATACATTGTACAACCTCCAGGATGAAACAACGGTCCGTTGTAAGCTGTGACATGAGAGAAATCAATAAACTCAACATCACTATCTTCTTGATTTTCATCATAAACGTATGGATGGAAAACCACATCTTCAAGCGTCAAATCATCTAATTTATCCCTCAACCTCAACACCTTATTTCCTTCTTCTTGTCCTGTGAGTTCAAAAATTCATATTTACCAGTTGTAGGCTTCCCATAAGGCCAAGGATCGTGAGAATGGGACAATTTCAGTTCAGGGAAGTGGTCGTACACCCAAACCTATGATAAAAACCAAGAAAAGATACAATTATGATTAGTACAATACACGTTAATTCAATTATAGAAAACAAAGGAAAACTTAACGTCGTACCTGAACAAGGGTGTATAACCCTCAAAAGTAGAGACTCTCTAGCCTCGAAGATTTTCTAAGCTCCGCTTGAACAAATGAAAGAACCGCAATTCCCCAACAGTAGTTGTTCACCTCACCAAGTGGGTCCAATAATTGGATGTAATGGGCGTTTACCGCAGCACCTGAAGTGTCAGGGAAGAAAATGGTTACCATTTGGTACAACAAATAAGAAGTCACATGGTGTGTAAGCTTCCCCTCCGTCATCACCAACTTTCCTCCAAGAACTTTATCTCTAGTCCCTGAGAACTCATCAAACAAGGTGTTCAACTTGATCTTTTTCAACATCTTCTTGGAAGTGCGGTCTGCATTGAACGGATTATGCTCATCACCTCTCTTAGGCTTTTTTGCAGCTTTTCTAAACTCACATTGTGCCTTTGTAGATTCCCATCCTAGACACTTTTCAACCAAATTTTCAATAGCTCCAAAAATCATATTAGGATCGTAGCCAGCTCGAACACTTGTTCCAGTAATTGGTAGGCCTGTGATTCTATAACAATCATTTGGAGTTATTGCCATCTCGCCAAAGGGTAGAAGGAAAGTATCCGTCTCTGGATAAGCTCTCTCGGCAAACGCAGTAACAGTGAAAGCATCAAATTTATGGTGCGCTTGTTCTATGCTTTCTAAAGTACACAATCATATACCGCATTCTTGAACTCATCACACTCATGCTCTATACTCCATTTCTTGTTCTTTTGACGTTTTAAAACACAGACAACATTATTATGGTTCTACAATAACAAGATCGTATCTTATATAAAAATATATATAGAAAAATAGAACCAAATTAACAAATCTTCATGGATAAGATTCAATACCTTGGTCGCAAAAATCTTGGCAGCCCATGAGTTTTTGTAGCCAATCAATTTCATCCCTCCATCTTTAGGAGTACCATAGGTTGGGTTCTTCGGCGGCAAGCACAGTGCATCTTCAGGAATGTATGCATATCTAGCACAAGGCGGTTTAGGCGTCTTTTGAGCAATTTCAACCGATTCCTCTTCTTCTTCATCATCATCTTCATCATCCTCATTTCCTTCTTCTTCCTCATCCTCATCTTCTTCACCTTCATTATCATCCTCAACCTCATTTCCTTCTTCTTCTTCAACAACTTCCTTACCTTCTCTTTGATTATGTTCTACGTGTTCCATAATCACCTCTTGATGTTCTTGATCACCCCTTTCTTCCACAATCTCCTCTTCATGTTGATCACCTGTTTCTTCCATAATCTCCTCATAGACTTGTTGAATGACATCGTCAACATTATCTCTATTGACATCGTCTCGGTTGACAACGTATTTGGTTCCACGCTTAGAGGCACCTAAGTGTACCCCCCCCCCCTCTAGGCGGAGGAGTTATCATATCTTCAGGTAATTGTTGGTTGGATTTATTACCTTTGACACTAATAAAGAAAACAAAATATATTAGGAATAACTCACAAAAAAAGCGAACTAAAACAAATTATTGGTGATTCAGGGTAAGGTTCGGTTACCAGATCATGTTTTGCGAACAAACCGAACTCATAGGTTCGGTTACTTGTAAAATTTTGTAGGTAACCAAACTCATCCTTTAAAAAAAATCAGAAGTTCAAGGCTTGAGTTCGGTTACCTGCCATTTTTTGATAGTTAGCCGAACCTTCTCCTGGATGTTTTAGCATGTTGTCATGTTTGTTGGTACACTAGAGTTCAGTTACATGGAAATTTTGCGAACAAACCGAACTCATAGGTCAGAGTTCGGTTCTTACAATACTCAAAATAATGGGAATAAGAGTAAGGTTCGGTTACATAAAAAAATTTCTTTCCATGCTATTAACCCTACAGTTCGGTTACATGGAAATTTTACAATTTCTTTGCGAAACAACCGAAATGTAGAGTTCGGTGACAAAGTCTGAATCACATAGAACCGAACTGTTCTTCGTGTTCTTCAATTCAGTGAGTTCGGTTAGGAACCTAGGACAAATAGAAAACACGATCTAACTGAACCCAACACTGTAACTACCATTTCAAGCCTATTTTCATGAGTTGTTGCTCCAGTTCAACTACTTCCTCAATTTCATGTGGTTGATTCGCTAAACGTCCTAATGATGGACATGTTCCTGGTATTCGCTTGGTTTGCTTTCGACGAGGCATTCTTATACTACGTTGATTAATCGACGATGAATCGATGATGGAGACGAGTTTGCAATGAAGAAGAAGAAGAAGAGAGGAAGAGAAGGAGACGAGTAAGTTGGTGCGTTTTTTTTTTTGTTTTTTTTTTTTCATTAGGGTTAGTATTAGGGTTAATGTTAAGCCCATGCTCGACTGAGGAATGTAATTGAGAAAAAAATCGGGGTATTGAAAGCATGATTTCCAGTCTTAAGTACTTCCTACTCATTTGAGACGCAAAGAGATATCGTCATTGCTTGCATGTCAATACATAACTTTCTATGCCGCAATGCATTAGATGATTGGTTGTTCAAACAATATGAGAACGAGGCATTTGAGATGAATGAAATACAGGTAGATGAGGAAGACGAAACGGAAGAAAATGCACGTCATCTCTTTGGAAGACAAGAGCAATTACATACAAACAATTTACGCGATGAGGTAGCTAGTCTCCTTTAGATTTTTATTGTTTCTTTTATGTTTTTAGGACTCCAATATTTGGATTTTATTGTTTTATGATGCATAACATGTGTAATTGCATCAAAAGAAGGTTGTTGAATACAATGTAACAACTTGTGATGTTTGGGTATTAGTAAATGTTTATGGTTAAAAATATGCAGAAGGGCAGTCAGCTGAGTCGGATCTGACTCACAAAACAAACATATTTTTTGAGTCAGACCTTGGTGACTCGGATCCAGATGATGATTTCAGTAAGTTCTAGATAACTCATATCCAGATGACTCAGGTGAGTCAACTGCAAACAAACAAGATGTTAATCAAAATTCCGAATAACATTGGATTGGTTCCAACCATTGACCCAACCAAAACGAACCTTATCACTATTGTTCCACTTCTGTTCAAATTATTGATGACGAGACTCATGAGAGTAATTTACATTTAATGAAACCGATTTTTTTCCCAACTACAATTCAGTTGCTTCTGATTCGTATGATGCCAACGGCATTTTCCTTACATGAATACATCCACACCTGCAAAAGGAGTAGGTTACTACTACTGGCATGGTAATGAATACATCCATACCAAATACAAAGAAGTAGGCAGACCTTAGCTAGCTTTACTTTTCACATATTTTCGCAATACTTTTCACATATTTTCGCAAAAAAATGGTTTTCATGAAAAGACGTGAAGGTAAAACAAAAGCCAAGTTACTTAAATACGGTCACCTATAATAACCATGGAGTTGTTGTTGCGATTCTATTTGTTCATGAGCTGATGTAGCTTTGATTTAACAATTCAACCAAGGCCGCAGAATGCAGCTAAGGACTAAACGGAAATGTCCTTTCCATACGTACAGCATAAACAATGCCTGCAGTGAAATCTCGAGAATCCACATAATCACAAGATAAAACAAGATATCCTCCCTGTTAAGAATTAATTGGAGATCTATATTTGCTTTAACTGACATTACCCAGTCTATCTCTTATTACCCAGTCTATCTCTTATTAAATCCCTAGTGTGTTATATAAGTAAGGTGATTCTAAATGAACCATGAATTGGAACAACGACAAACCCGTCCCACACATAAAATCTATAGATCCCATTAAAAATTGATGTGAGTAGGGGTCTTAAGAGGAACTCCAGTGGTGCGAGTGTAACCAAAGATCAAAGACAAAAAAAAACAACCAAATTTGAGTTTAGTCTGGTGTATGACGCTACGGGTGGAAGACTAAATTTGATCGAGCGTACACTATACATTCGCCTGGTTGAGGCGTGGGTTATACGTTCGCCCGATGGGGGGAGATTTTGAAAAAAAAAAAGAAAAAAAAAAGTGGGGCGGAGGTATAAAGCCCGCGCCCCACTACAAAGAGTTCAAAAACATATAATGGGGTGGAGGTATAATGCCCGCCCCATACAAAATCAAAAAAAAATAAAAAAAATATTTGGGGCGGAGACTTTACGTACGTCTGATGTGGAGTGATAGACGCATTTATGTGTCTAATATAGCTCAATTGTATATAGTGTTAGTGCTCAATTTTGTACTTATTTGGTTATTTTATTTATTTGTAGGTGTTTTTAGAAGAATAAGGTTTTGCGGCGAAATTAGCTGAAAATTCGGCGTTTGGACCTCCGTTGAAAGTGTACCGGAAGCGCCCCAGAAGTGTACCGGAAGTACCCCAGAAATACCTCGGAGAAACCCCGAAAAAGTGCGGAAAATGTCCTAGAAAAATCACTATACGGACCCTCGATTTTGGATAAGGGGCAACCTAATTACTAAGGGGTGACCTATTTCCAGGCATCTGCTAAAGGGAGAACAACACAGGATAAGGGGACATCCTCTTCTTCACGTTTGAATTAGAAAATTGGCGGGAAAGGCCATGCATATCGCTGTTGAATTTTGATCCGATTGTTGGAGCTGTTTTAGGGAGATTAAACACCGGAAATTGATTGGGCTGGACTTATCATGGTTATACAAGTTAACTAGAAGCAATTGGATCAATCGAATTGGGCTGGAATGGCCGGAAATTGGAATCAAAGTCAAATAAGGAAACACGGCTTCATGGGTTCGAATTTGGAAATTCAGAGGGATTAAAGGCAAGAAATTCGTTCCAAAGATACATATTCTAACTAAGGAAGAGTTTGGTATAATCGGGAGAGCTCAGAAACGCGTGAAACAAATTTGGGAAGGAATTATTGCCGTGACTACCAAGGAAGGAAAGAGGAGATTTCGATGCGATTTGGGAGAGATTCGATGACCCTTTTGTGTATAAATATGTTGCTTAGGGTCCCGAGAAGGGGGACGAAGAGTTAGGAGAAGTTTAGAACCTCAGAGAAGCAAGAACAATCAACTTCCAACCACGGGTTCTGCTGCTGCTGTTTCAGGAGAAGGAGCTGAAGAACGTGAAGAACAGACTCACAACCACAGTCGTTCTTCAACAGTGTTTTGGACGAACAGAAGTCGGTCGCAGCAGCGGTTTGAACAACACTTATCAGATATTGATGTTTTTGTAACAGTTTAACAGCGCCTTTGCAACAGTTATTTCTGTTGCGATTTCTCTGTTCAATTGATTTACTCTCTTTTAATCAACTTTTGAGCTATAAACATGTATTTTGAGCAAGTGATTAATATGATGAGCTAAACCCCAACACTGGGATGATGGAGGAAGCCCTATTTTACGCATGTGGTAATTCTAATAATTCTTTTATGACTATTTGCATTGATTTTTAATCGATTTATGATTTTTATTGAATGGGTGTGATTTCGTTTGATGGTGTATGCTTGGTCTATGTATTTTTGATACATCATGCTTTTGATTTACAGTCATTTCTTTTCAAAAATCTATTTTTGGCAAAGAACAAGAGTCCATATTTTTATTATTTGAACTATAATTGATTGGAATTATTATTTGAGTCGCATGAATGAAATTTGGTGGAATCCTGAGTCTCAGTCTCTCTCGATATTCGTGACAACCTTGTGAATATATTTTTAGTATTTTTATTCTTAGTTCTTAACTCAAACCTTTACACAATCCGAGTTGAACGAACTTTACTACCACTTTCAAAACTACATCATGGAGCGGGGACTTTACGTACGCCTGGCGTGGGGCGGGGACTATACATACGCCTGGTATGGGACGTAGATTATATAATCGCCTGGTGGTGGGGCGCGAACTATACCATCGCTCGACTATATTTGGGTTTAGTTTTGGTTCCGGACCAAATATAATCTGGGATTTAATCGATGGTCTGGATTTAGTCGATGCTCCGTCCCATTGTGTCTGGTTTTGTTGAGAATATATGTTTTAAAAACATTATTAATTTCCAATAAATTAGTGTCTCATTTAAGTGGTTTTATTGTGACATTTATTCTTCCTTTAAAGAATAAATTAATTCTGTTTTGAATGTCAAAAACCGTTTTTTTTTTGAATTGGTTAATGATGCTAATTACAAACTTATTAATGCATTTCATTTAATCTTATTTAATTCTTTGACTATTATAAATCAGATTTTGATGAAAAGAATTTTGAGAGTTGTTGAAACCTTTTTTCATAGAGAGAGTTTTTCATTTTTATGTCTCTTGAGTTTTATTAGAAAATGAATTTTGGCTAGAAAGAAAAATAAGTGTGTGAGCATCCTTGATTTTTCTAAAAGAGTTTCTGAGCAAGAATGAAGTGTAGTAGTATCACAATCCTCACGGTGCAAGAGTGATTGTGAAAGAGATATTTAACTCGGCTGTTTTATCCTGGGGACGACGCGACATGGAAGAACTGCTTGCATAATCTTGGGCAGAACCGCGAAACGTCTTAAAGAAAGCAACCTAGTCCGCGACTCAGCCATAACAAATTTTATTTGTTTTTTTGTGATTGTTTTGCAGGCATACTTCAGCAATTGTTCCAACAGTTTTAAGACGTTTTATTCTGCCATTCGAATCAAAGGAAAACAATTGCTTTAACGCGATAAGTATCATTGTTTTATTTCGTTTTATAGAATTATAATCAGTATAATTTTTATTTGACGATTGTAAATGATGATTGAGATTTTAGATAACCTGATACCTAAAGTTAATTTTATGTTATGGACTAGGATTGTAAAATGTTTGATATCTCTATTCATGAATTTTTAGCATTGAAAATGTTGTTGATGATAACCCACGAAAATGAATTTTTATCTCCTACATGACAATGAATTGGTTCTAGAAATTTTTACTAGATAAACTATACATCATGAGGATTACCCACGCCGAAATTCAGAATTTTTGAAGAACTAAAAGTAATTTTAAAGTATTTTAGAATACTAAAAAAACGTATATGAAAAATTCTGCCGGGAAGAAATTTATTGCTAATTAAATCCGTTTTTGCTAATCTTTGTGTGGATATTTTGAAATAGTGTAACATGAAACTCATAGATCAGGAACTAAGCTTCGAAACCCAATTTGAAGTTTTCCATTTGGATTTTTAGATTGAGAAATGTGGTCATTTCAAAATCGTTGTGTATGTCTATCTAAAATAGGAGATATGATATTTGAGATTGGAGAAATGTAATAAATTACATTAAAAATATGTTTGGATTTTTATTTCTTTATGTTATCGTTTTGGCAATGAAAAGAAAGATTATTGTTAGAAATCAAACTAATGCACCATATATGTTTGATAATTGCTTAGTAGAAAGTTATAATTATATGTACGATTTTATAACTAGATAACTTTAAATCTTTGTTTGACACTAAAGAGAAACTTGGAGTACTATATTTTGATCGATTTTTAAGTAATTATGTAAGTGCATAAATTACTTATTTTTTGATTTCAAATGCTCATATGTAAGTGGTTGTGACAGGTGCAAATTCACTTACTTGAACAAGTTTTTGTTTTCCAATGAAATAAAAATTGCGGAAGATTAATCGATGCTTGGAGCAACGGATTTGCTGATTCCTTTGTTGGTGCAAAGAATGGACAATGGGTTATAACCAATTGAGCTTTAAAAGAAATTGAGGTATGTTTGTTGAACTATTTGTAGTTATTGTAGTGATCAAATAATGGTATTCTAAATTGAATGAATTGATGTTCAATCTTAGAATAAATTTTAAGGAAACAAGTTATTGAGAATTATTGTGTATGACAATAAACATGTGACTCATGTAAGTTTGGAACTTATGAGATGGAATTTTATACGAACCAAAAACCGGAATAATTAGAAACCTAGTCAAAACTAATGTGAATATCAACTCTCACCATGAAATGAACATAATATTGATTATGAGTTTATTTGCTATTCTTGCAAAAATTTGCAAGGATATCAAATATTATTAACAACGCTTTTCAAGCTAAGTTAATGTGAATTATGGATACGGTGAGAGGTTGATATATGTTGGTTTACACCATATCCATTTTGATAGGTTATGGTTCAATATTTGAACCAAATTGTTTGAAAGAAGTGGTGGTGAGATATACTCACATCACTAGGATTTTCGGTCTTGGTACGATCTCAAAGTTTACTTTGGGTAGAACAATCTTGTTAAATATTTCATACTTCCGAAATGAGAAAAAATTTAGTTTCCGCATATATTGTTATAAACAAGATTGATATTAGAAATTTGTTGAATTTGATCATTGCACTACTACAAATAATATGTTATGGATAAAATGTTTGAATATTATATTACAATTTTATCATAACATGAATTGAATTTTGAATATTTGAAATTTGAGATTTTGTCATGCTTTTAAGAAATCAATGAGTTAGTAACGAATGTGAGCATGTTATATTTTCTTATAAACTTGGTGAATTTTTTGAGTAACATGTATGTAATCTTACCTAACTCATAAAAGCATGTACACTTTGAAATCTTACGTAACTTGCCATGATATTGGGTGAAAAAAAAAATATTTGAGAATTTTATAAAGATGCTTCGAGTAACTTTTCTTGATATCAAATATGATCTTTTGAGTAGTTAATTAGGCAATGTTGTTTTCACAAAAATTGTTTGAATTTTGATTCACTATTTTGTGCAAAATATTTTGGGTTTAAATCATTGGTTCATTAGTTTTCACAACTCTTGGAGTCTTTTGATATTGTTTTGAAATTCTTGTTTGAGTCAAAAAAATAGTGGGGGTTCCATATCCTATGTTTTAACATATTTGATTTGAATTAGAGGAACTAAAAAAATGAAGGTGACAAGTAATTCATTAAGAATGAACCTAGAAAAGCATACATAGTGAGACTAAATTTTAGTTATGAATATTTTGTTGCTTATAATTTGAAAGATAACTTCTCATAGAAAGTAACTTTGTTCTTTAAAAATTTAATCTTTGGAAAAATAAGTTCGTGAACCTATTATCTTTAGACAAGAAAACAGAAAATCGTTGATACTTGCATTCATGCTAGTTCTTTTGATATTGTTTTTACGATGTATGATTTGTTATAGTCATAAGTAAAAATATATACTTTTGCGCAAGTTAAAGATGAAAATCTATGTAGACCAAGAATGAAAAACTTTGAAGTTTCTACCAGAATAGGATGCACATAAGTTGGATATATAAGTGATCATCATATATATTCTGAAACAACTTTGAAGCAATTAAAAAAAAATTGTTTACTTGATTAGTTTGAATGATTTCAGAATTGATGAAAGTGAAATGCACAATACTTTTTGTTTTGTATGCATAAATGGTTTGGTGAATCTGTGTTTTAACTTATAGAAAGATAGAATGAAAATGAAATTGGGAACATGCTTAGTTTACTATTTCACATGAAGAACTTGAGTGAACATGTGCATGTTTCTGAAATGAAATTTTTCTTTATTTGAATCTATTTCATTTTAATGAAAATAGAATTTTAAAAGAGATAGAAATATATATAATCTGACTGTAAATTAGTTTTCACTCATTTGGTTCAGTGCCAATGCTTTTGATATTGTGTGTGAGTGCACTAGATATGAGTATGATAGATCAGTATGCTTCTTTGCTACGTGATTGACTATGTATATATGTAAGTATTTTTCGTAGTGGGGGTGTAATATATTGCTTCCATAGTGGGGGTTTTATATTCAGATTTACCAATCCTAGTATGGAAAATTGGTAAAATATTAAGAAGGTTATGAGGTGTTTCAAATACATCTTACGCCTAGAAATATATCATCTAAATGGTTACCGTAATCCTTTAAGGATATTGCGAAGCTGATTGGACATCCTTTCAGATGAATCCTTTAAGGGATGGAGCGATTCGATCCTCTAATAGATAGAGGAACGTACATATTAATCCAATGTGATAGTACCGCGGCTATTGCAAGAATTGAGAATGTGACGACAACTATAAGAGTTGATATTATGAGAATGGATTATATAGTCTCTGAAAAGAGTATTCGTTAATCCTTTGACGAAAGGATTAATAAGAAGGTGTGAATACATCTTATGGGATGAGGTTGATGCCCATTGAAATTGAGTCATCTATGATGGATAACCAACCTAGAAATAGGTTCAAAAGGGCTAGACGAAGTCATGGATGATATGTAGATGCGACAATCATGCTTTTGAAGAATTCATCCCATGGCATGATATCCTGAAGCAAGTAGAGGTTGAGTTTAATTTTTAATTTCTTAAATTTTAAATTCTTAATGATGTTTATATCTCTATTTTGAGTGGGGTACTTTCAGGAGAGCTCTTGATAAACTCACCTATATGAATGTGAAAGTGTGGCCGCTTTCTATGAGAATATGGGCAGTTCTTTAAATCATTCATTAAAACTGGGATACAAGCACATGGCCGTAATGTGCTGGCTTTAGACTTTACACTAGTATAGTCGTGTGTGTTAAGCAATCTTTTTATCTCCTAGAGTTCAAGACTTATGTTCACTCATTGTTCATATTTTAAGAGAGTCTATTAACACTACGTAAAGGTTCAAGTCGCGAGACACCTTTTCTTATGCACAACTCTGTACGTTCTTGCTCAATGTTTTGAAAAATACAAGTGGGGGATTGTTGGGAATATATGTTTTAAAAACATTATTAATTTCCAATAAATTAGTGTCTCATTTAAATGGTTTTATTGTGACATTTATTCTTCCTTTAAAGAATAAATTAATTCTGTTTTGAATGTCAAAAACCGTTTTTTTTTTTGAATTGGTTAATGATGCTAATTACAAACTTAATAATGCATTTCATTTAATCTTATTTAATTCTTTGACTATTATAAATCAGATTTTGATGAAAAGAATTTTGAGAGTTGTTGAAACCTTTTTTCATAGAGAGAGTTTTTCATTTTTATGTCTCTTGAGTTTTATTAGAAAATGAATTTTGGCTAGAAAGAAAAATAAGTGTGTGAGCATCCTTGATTTTTCTAAAAGAGTTTCTGAGCAAGAATGAAGTGTAGTAGTATCACAATCCTCACGGTGCAAGAGTGATTGTGAAAGAGATATTTAACTCGGCTGTTTTATCCTGGGGACGACGTGACATGGAAGAACTGCTTGCAAAATCTTGGGCAGAGCCGCGAAACGTCTTAAAAAAAACGACCTAATCCGCGACTCAGCCATAACAAATTTTATTTGTTTTTTTGTGATTGTTTTGGAGGTATACTTTAGCAATTGTTCCAACAGGTTTTTTTACCAAAAATTTGGTTATACTCGCCCAATATGAATGCTTTAATGGAGTTAAATTTTCGATTTGTTAAGAATTTTTGTATAAGGGTGATTCTAAATGAACCACAATTTTGAACAACGACAAAACCGTCACACACATAAAATCGGTGGATCCCATCTCTGGGAAAGAAATAGGAGGTCCCATTAAAAGCTGATGTGAATAACGATTTTAAGGAAGTTTAAAGTCTCGGCCTACTAAAAAAATTTGTATAAGTAAGGGTGATTCTAAATGAACCACGAACTGTAATTATTTTCTAGCCCTTATAAACCTAGTATATCTCTTATGGAAGCAGACGTGACAAGACCTGTCAACTGTACTCCCTGTAACATCATGCTTGGAAAAAATGAATCAAATCTGTGCACGAGAGTACATTACTTAGATATGGATATATGGCAGTAGTAATACGAGAAAGCGTTCACGATTCTCGAGTAATAGCTTGTACGTTCACATTAGATCAGTTAAAGCTAGATGATGAGAGGAAGGGACATGTGTCCCTCCCACCTATATCTATAGACCTATATTCGTAGTCTTCTTTTTTCAAGCATGAATTGTATTAAACTATTAATCAGACATTACATTTGGATCGATAGACCATGAATCTATATCGACAATACATTGGAGTAAAATGTAAACAACATTCTTCAAATCAGAGAAGCATCGAGTGGTGATGTTGTAGTCGAGCAAGAGCGGCTACGGTTTTGGGTGCGAAGGTCAAAAGATTTTCGGTCAATGTTTTCCACAAAAAAAACTGCATTTTTGATGGAGACGGTAGTGTCCGGGGAAATTTTGATGGTGGTAGAAGGTTTCGATGTAGTTGATCGAAGGTTGTAGTCATACGAATACATCCATATGTTGTGGTGTATTGCCCCAACGATACTTGGTTACCTCCTTCTAAATCCACATGATCCATAACTTATCGCCAGCGTGTGCTGATGATGTCCAAAATTAATGGGAAGTCATTCCTTGGGTCCTTTCTCGCGCCTATGTAAGGATGGTTGAACATTCGATGCATAACCGAGGTGATGGTGATTATAAAAAGAAGTATCATTAATGGTTTGTAAGAAATGGTTTGTAAGAAATGAACAGTTAATTAAAACCTAATTTGGTATTGCGGTGAGTTCTATAAAAAATGTTTTTTTATTATGCGATGTTGTGCGTTGCTATGTTGCTATGAAAATAAAGCGTCATGACGTTCAGTAAACTATAATTTAAAATGGGTTGTGAAATTAACAAACTGTTAATTCTGTTTGGTAAATTGGTATTTCAAAGTGCTATTAATGTAAGTAATGACGAAAATAGACACGTTTTTATAAATACAATATAATTATAATTTCTAAATTTTAATATATTTAATAAAATATAAGTAATATTTATTTATTATTTTATTTGTTATTATAAATTTATTAACAAACAAGAAGTTTTATTTATTGTTATTTTTATAATTTGATAAAAAATTACGATTATTGTTTCCTTAAAAATATTATTATTATTATTATTATTATTATTACAATTGATTTTTATTGGATAAAGAGTATTATTTCAAAATAAAAATTAAAAAATAGAAGAATAAAAAGTAAGAAATTTATCGATAATTTTACAAAATTCTAGGGTATAATTTGTCTTTATACTATAATGCAAGGTTAAAATAGATAACCAATTAAATCAAATTGGTCCTTGTGCTTTTCTAGCTTGTGAAAGCTAGTGGTGAGTATCTTTTAAAAGCATGCCTAAAAGGGAAGTGCTTCTCTTTAAAAGCACTTTGAAAAAAATTTGCCAAACATAATACATAAATCTTGAAAAAAAGTGTATGTTACAAAGTGATTTTGATAAAAAAAAACAATCCCAAACAGGGCTTAAGTCTTGCTTTCTTTGAATGCTTCTTTGTTGTAAAGTTAGGTTTACCACTACAAGTTTACCAGGACCGGCCCTAACGCATGGAGCTTTAAAGCAATGGCTGAAGGAACAGCAATGCATATTCAATATCTTAGATAAAAAACAGCAGGTGACTGTATTCAATACGTTGCCCCACGCAAAACTAATTCTACTGACTGTCAAAAGGCACAAGTAATGTTTATAATTACAATTATATTATACTTAGGTAGGATTTTGGCTTGACTAAATCTTGATTATCACGAAAAACATTATGGTAGTGCTTTGCATAGCTATAATGCGGCGAAATTACTTGGTTTGGCAAGTAACCAAGCAAGTGGAACGCATTTGTTCCTCATCGTAGCTAAGTGTCTCCCAATGAGAACTTAGTTTCGTAACCGTCAACTATTGTAATTCTTTTTGGAAGGAAAAAGTTATATTAAGAAAAGGTTGGATAAGCCTACGAAAAATAATAACATAAATGAGATTTCGACGACATGAGTCTTCTAATAAAAGAAAAATTATCATAACTAATGGTCCTAATTTCTCTATTATCGAACCCCAACATATTTATGTTAAAAAGTTGACAAAAATGACTATAAGAAAAAACTAATTTTTCTTCTCAAATTACTTCAAATCAACTTCCTATAACCTTTTTTCTTCCACTCAAATCTCATCAAATTAATCATCTTCACAACTTATAAGTTTAGTCAGTTTTTCTTGTCCATCTTTTTTGTAGACAAAAAGTTTCGCAACCTACAATGTTGCAAACTCAATAGTGAAAGAAATACACCATTTTGGAAGACAAGCATCTTGTTACTACGTATTTTGTTATAGCGAAAAAAGAAAATTGTGTGGAGTATACTTAGGATCTTTCTTTTTTTTGAAAGCTTTTTACAAGCTTGTGGTCAAGTTCCAAATAATCATATTGTAACCGGAATTCAGGGTAGATTTAGCATTGTCAAGATAGGAGTGGATAAATTTTGTAAGTGTCTTGCAATTGTAGAATCAAATCTGAAGTTAGATTAATAACCGAGTATGTTATCTAAACTTGTTCACAACACCTGTTATCTTCTCCTTTTTTTTACATACATTTTTATATCTTATGCGTCGTTTACATTAATATCATAATGGCGCAAACTGGATTTTGGAAGGAAAACAAGAAACATTGGTAGATTAGAAGAATTCGAGATGCTTAAAGCCATTCAAAACGTAATATAGGGTCAAGAAGATACGTAGGAAGATGCGTGTCCTTTGTCCATCCAATATCCTAGTAATACACCAAATATATTTTCAATTTAATCTCCAAATACTCAATTTCCATCTTAAAACCAACTTCTTCAAACTCCTTTTTGCAAATCAATTTACAAACTCGTTTAGCATCCCTTTTGATATTCCTCTTAAACAAGTAAATCCAACCACTGCCAAAGAATTTAGTGTGCATGGATCGTATTTTGGTGGAGGAACCAATATCGGTAATGTCCCAGATAAACAGAAATCGAAAGCTCAACTTAGAAAGACCACAACCAATAAAAAAATTCTCAAACAAGTATACTGCCATCATGGAAATAATTCCGAACGAGTTATGTGGGAATTAAACTTTTTGAATATCTTGAAGAATCTCGAATATCAAGTACACCTCATTAACTACAACAAAACGAAATTATGCAAGATTTGATATCCAGAACACAATAATTTAAATCCTCTGGAGAGATCTCATGTTTTAATCCCAACTTATTTTCTTTCCCATAATCCCGTAACAATGTTTACATTTTTCTTTATTCAAGCCAAACAAGTTATTAAGTGCCACATCATTCATAAGATAGGCCATTAGATGTATTGGATCACACGGTTAACAAATTTTGTTAAAAGATTTTGTCAAAATCGTTTGTCAAGGCATTCCGACCCATTAAACAACAAACCATTTCGTTGAAGTTGGGTGCAAACAAACCTTCTCTATCACACAACATCCCTGGTACAAATACTAATTATGTATGTTCTTAGCTTTAAGTTATGGAGGTTAGATTTTGAACGCACGATTGGGGGTCAAAAAAAACAATTGGGGGATATGCATTAACTTAGAAACCCTAATCATTCATAAATAGATTAGTATAGTACCTAATCCCACGTACAACAAATGGCATCGTTCGACTCCGAGGAAGATTTAGCAATCACCCAAGCATGGTATGCCTAAACTCGTCCTTCAACTATAGATAACAGCACGCGGGATTCCATGTGGTTGAAGATTTTTAACAAATTTATTCCCGATTACGGTAACCCGAATGGAAGAACTGCTCAAAAAATCGAGCAACGACACGACATCAACCTAAATGCGGTGGTTGAGTATCTAAAAATGAAACACCGGATCGATAAATGCTTTGGTCAATCTCTTTACATCCTCCATTTCATGAAGTTTTAGCTTTGCACTAGGGAGTGACAAACAAAATCTTTCGGATCCCAGTGGTTATGATGGCCGAACGAAACCTCACAATCCCATTCGTTGTTCTTGTAATTTAAACGGAATACAAGCTTAAAGGGGAAATTATCCTTCCTCGTATGAGTCTTGCATACTCTATTTGTCTTCGTTGGATATACATAATCCTTTCTCTTGTGTCTATTCTTCTCCTTTTATTGCCCACTTCTCTCGCAAACCATCTCAAAACGGCTTTTTGAACCTTTGGTATTCCTCATAAACACACACATATTCTTAAGAGCAATCTATTTATCCCAAGAAATTGCTTCCTTTGGATCTTTTATTCCCCACATAAGGACAACAATGGGAGATTATAAGGTTCATTACAAGCAATCCATTGGTTATATTCAAGATACTAGGTGAAAAGAAATCTTTGGTAACATACCAGAGGCATTTTATAGTATTCTGACGTATCCCGACCGAGCAGTTTTTCATTTTTTGGATCAATATATCTCACAACCTAAGGATCGAAGGAAAAGAAAATACATTAGTTCCAAAAAAGAAAAATTTAATACTATGCTAGTATGCAGTTCTGGAATGCTCGATAATAGTCCCGGCATAGTCGAACTGCACCGGAACTGAAAACCAATTTTGAGACGCTTCCGACATTCTCAATATATTTCAAATCAACGTCGGAAATACTGGTTCCGGCATGCTCGTAATCTAATTGACCACGCCGGTAGGAGGTTCCGGCGTGGCACATACTTAATGTACCATGCCGGTATTTGGATGAAAACACTCATGGTAACGTTAAAACTGAACTGCGTCGGCAGGTGTTCTGGCATGCTCGTTATCTATGGTTCCACGCCGGTACACAGTTCCGGCGTGGAACTATAGATAATTTTACATGCCAGTATTTAGCTTCGGAATACACTGCTTCCTGTACGTTTTTCATGCAGTAACGACATGGTAACCTTACAATTCAACCATGCCGGTAGCATATTCCGTAGAATATTCTGTGGTAGGTAAAAAATAAGTTTTCTACCGGCATAGTAATTTGGTTGTGTATGCCGGTTTTAGTTTCAAAATGGGGAATATCAAGGTTCCGACATGGTATTCATACTTTGAACCATGCCGGTACCGAGCTGTTACAACAGCAGCAATTGTGGATTCTAAGAAAAAAAATCAAATTTTCAACCTATTCGCAGCTTTACCTGAGTATTTGGAGTGCTTATATGTTGAGCTAGTTTACTCTCTTGGGTTGGTTCTTCACGAAACACTTCATGCTCATAAAATTCATGTTCCAAAGGTGTTGGTTCCACAAAAACTTGCAATTGTGAGTTGTTGTCATTGGCTGAAGATTCAAGATATGCTCCTTGTTGTAGTTGAACTAAAGATTCAGTATCAACAATTCTCTCTTCACAATCATCCTCCATTTTCACCAAAATAATTTCCCTCTCAAATTTTCTTTCCCTCCTTCTACTCTCACCCAAACACAAATAAAAACACACGCTAATCATTTATCAAAAATCTTAAGATTTTACTAATTATTATTAATCACTAATCCTGATTAGTGAGGGGTAGATTAGAAATTACATAAAATACTTAAATAAGGGGTGACCCTGATTTGATATTTGGATCCTGTTTTTTTCTTTTTCCTATATCCCCCGATTGTTTTTTATATCCCCCAATCGTTCTTTCTAGATTTTACTTGTTAAGTAAGTCAGTTTTGAATATTTATGGGAATCTTAACAAAATGTCACACTTTGGTTTTCCGGTTTAATAAAGTGCCACCGATTTTTTTTCGAAATATAGAAAGTACCACAATTGTTATAAATTTCATTAAGGCCCACATGAATTAGTCAATCTCGTTGGAACCGGTCAATATCTCAGTAGAAGAGGTTAAAAATAGTTGAAATTACTTTATTATCCTTACAAATATAACTCTAAAGCTCTGCACCTCCTTATATAGAAAAATCCCTCCTACTGTATTGGGTTCTTAACAATCCCTACATTTCTTAAGATGATTCGAAATTTTTGTTGAGTTCTAAAACCATTATAGCGGTGGTACTTTCTTTGATATGAAATTGAAAATGTGGCAGTTTATTAAAATCCAAGTATTTGTTTAATTTTGTGCTTTAGTTTCTGTTTTTATTTAAGTAATGTTGTACTTTTTTTTATTTTTTTATTTAAGTGTAGTCCTAACGCAACTTCCATATTTCAAGTAATAATAATTTATATATATATTTGGTGTTCCGAAGACTTGAATTTCATTTTGAATACAACGACTCTCCAACAACTATTTTGTAACCATTACTTTAAAATTAGCATACTATAAATCGAGTTGCTCTACACCAAACTACACACACCAAAATTACAACATTTATTATTTATATCTCCTCTTAAGATTTCTGAGAATATATATTTATAGGTAGGGACTTGTATTTACAAGGAGAAGATGTAGAAATTACCATTTCTTAGGTTAATGTTGCACTTCAACATGATGAAGTACACCACAATGTTCTGGATGTTACTTCTTCTTGAAGTAGGTGTGCAATAATTATACAACTCAATAGTTTGTTAATGTTCATCGAAGAATTATGGATGTCATACTAAACGGTGTTGGTGTCATTGAAAAGGCGGTAAGTTTATGTTGGTAACCAAAAATAATTTTATTTAAGTCGAGGTTTATAAATGTCAGTTGAACCAGTGTGCGTGTTCTTATTTTTCTTTACTTGATCTTAAGTTATTGTTCTTCCACCTAATCAAAACTAATTCATATTTTTATCTTACTCAAGAGGAATTTAGAAGAATATATTTCATCCGGAAAACTAGTAAAGCATTCAGACATTATTAATGCCACTTAATCATGAAGGACGCATTTCGTTGAGCTTACCCAAGAACATACACTCGGTAATACTCCAAAGATAGATCCAGCGATTAACACAACTGATGGGTTAGAATTATGTAATTTGCTTAGATTTTAATACCTTTTCAAACAATGTATCATCTCTTAATTAACATTTTAAGAGTACATAAAGACATATATTACATTCAAATATAATTATCCATTGGGATATTAGTGTATAAGACTTGATTTCCGAAGTTCATAGCATCCATCTTGCTTAAATTCCTTGTCTGTCCCTTCATGATATTCTAATCCAACTACAATTTTCTGGAAAACAAGTTAGATATGTTTAGCTCAAACTTCTAAGTAAAACGCTAATCATCCGATTCGTTCCGAAACTCACCCGTTACTCATCGCCATCCAAATAATGTTAACATTGACTTCAACCTGAAGTGCGATAAAATATCCATCCCCGTGTTAACGTAACTGAACATTTTTTTAAGATATTATTTAGTTCCACCCATTTCGTTATTGGTTATCGTATTAAAATTTTCAAAAACATTGATCCAAAAAAGGTTGCATGGTTATCGGGAGAAGATGGATCAGTTGTAACCGTTATCCATGCTTACACAAGACTAGCATCTATTTTATTGGTGAATCACTGCATTTTTTTTAAGAACAAATGAAATATAATATTTAGAAAATTTAGAGAATTATTCAATATATATAATGAGTAATTAAAAAAATTTCTCGAATTTAAAAACTAGTTGTTACACAGTAAAAATAGTCGAATCCAGAAAATAGTAATTACACGGTAAAAGTAGTCGATTTAAAATAATAGAATTTTTTGATTCCTTCTAAATATCAAAACCAAATAAAAACAGTAGGTTGTTTGAAGTATCTACATTATAAAATTTAAAATCTACGATATGGAACAATATATTGTGATAAAAATAAGATTATATTCCATTTGGTTTTTTCTTTGATGACTTGGATCTGATGTTTCATAAGAGCTTCTCCAATTGAATGTTTGTGGGGATAAATATCTATATCCACATAGAATACACATTAATTTCCTTTAAAATCCTTCTCCAACCCTAACTTGTTAAATGAATGTGGAGTGACGTGGCTTAAATTTGGGAAGAGATTGTCTAGGTGAATGTCTAGTTTTAGACATCCACATTTACGATGTATTCCTATCCTAGTCATTTTTATGTTAGTGAAATAAGTTATGAAATAAAAATAGAATGATTATTAACCACTTATTAAATGACACTTAAGAAACAAAATGATTAAAAGTGATTTGGGTTGGAGATGAATTTTTTTAGTTCCCAATATTTAGGAATTTATATCTATATAGGGGGAACTTAGACTAAAAGAAAGTTAAGATAATATTGACATATATAAAATAAGAACATCAACCATTGGATAAGATCTAAGCAGAACTATGTTCATATGTTATCATGCTTTGATGGGGATCTTGACTATTTAGTAAAAAAAAAGGTTGAGATCTTGCGCACCATAAATATCTCTATTTCCTTAATGCTCAACAATGTCGGAAAAATTTCCAACATACATTCATTTCCACCATTCCATATACTCTCAATCATATACCTCTCTGTAAGTTAAGGTATACGTTGAGTGGTGTACAAGTACACGGTTTCGATGTCTACCAGTGTGTCAGGCGGATCTCTAGGTATAACTGTGATTTCAGCAACTTGTTTGAGATACTATTCTCCAAATACAGGGCGTTTTCTCCAAATGGATCAAAAAATAATCTGCATATTTCGAGGATGTCTTTTACATATGCCACCTCTTCCGTATTCTCTCATCGTTGGTTTAACCACGATGTCCATGTTGTTTTAAAGATATGGTACTTTTCTGTTTGGTTACGAACTACAACTGTTGAATAGACACATGTATCATGTTATGTACCCCTTCCTTTCAGTCTTTGTGATTCATCCAATTAATCGACCCGTCGGCCATGAATCAAAACCTTCTTCGCTCGGTTATCTTATGTTGGCTGTAGACATTAAAAATACTCCTAAAAACAAGATTCAGAAACCACGAACATTTGAAGATTATTGACAACAAAAGTTCAACAACCGGTGAAAAATGACTCAAATCATTAAAGATGCCTGACCTCATGTGGAAGCAAAATAAGTTTCATAATCCATCGACAAATCTGAGGGGGATAGGGAATAAAGAAGGTTGGGAGTGAAAGAAATAAGAAGTGAAGGTGAAATAAAAGAATCGTATTTCTCCTGGTTTTCACATAGAATACAAAAACTCAGTTTCCATGTGGTCAAGGTCAACCTTTGACCTATAGAGAAATTGTTTGAAAGGAAACTCTGTTTCTATACGAGTTTCAGTATTCCACGGTTTAGACAGAGACTCAGTTTCTGTTTTTTTAAGCAAAAAACATGAGAGTTGTAGTGGTTGCAATAATCTTATTTTTTTATCGGGATATAATTAAGCAATAGCCAAGCAAAATGGCGGAACATATTCCTTGGCCTTAGAAGTAACTAGCTATAACAATAAATACCAATCAATAATAAAATCATAATATATCAATCAATAAATGATTTGGCTGATAACCAATAAATAAATCTCAATAGGATTAGAAGTATCTGTAATTTGTTATAATCAATTTCTATGTAGTTTCTTTATAATCACGGAGAACAAAAGTTTTCTCTTAACTTCTTGCTCGTTGTCAACATTCAAAAATTAATGTTACACGAGGTAACATATTTGATTTTTTTTTGATCATCATTTTACTCAAGGCCAGCCTTGAGGTTATAACAAGTTATTTGAGAAGATGAAAATATTTCTCTGCTTTATTAAGGTGAAAGTAGCACATCATTTTACTCAAGGACGGCGTTGAGGTTTACAACAAGTTTTTTGAGAAGGAGAAAATACTGTCTCTACTTTATTAAGGTGAAAGTAGTTGAAAATTCTCTGACTATCTTAAATCCTCTATGCAATTATGTTTATTCCCACATAAAATTTTCTTATCAAACCCATTCCTCTTCTAGCATTCTATGTGTTATCAAACTGGTCATGTATCGCACCGGAAAAGTTACCAAATATCTAAAATTTAGACAAAAATCCAAACTATAAAAACAAACATCACAAGCAGTAAATAAAATGAAAATTTGGCACCCAAAAAATCATAATGAACAAAAATAACTAGTAAAATATATTATCATACACAAAAATATTAATATATAGATGCCGCATAGAAAATTCGTTATACAAAAAGATTTGTTAATGCTTCGTGGTTTAAAGGTTTAAATCCAAAGGACGCTTGGATCTGTGGTTAGACCCACACAAGAAATTTTTGAAACAAAGTAAAGAAAGTGTACTGCTGGGAAGCACGGATACTGATACGGGACACGGATACGGCACGGATACAGGGATTAACAAAAATCCAAAATCATCGGGACACAGACACGTCTCTATATATATATATATATATATTAATAAAATGGTTTATATATACTAAGATCATAGTGTTATAGTATATCAAATACATTAATCATGCAAGTACATGAAAAAAACTCAATTTTATGCCGTTAGGTTAGTTCACATATAGAAAAATTAACTATTATACTGATTTTCTTGACAAACTAGGTCACCAAACTACTAAAATGGAGTATAGATTTTTTCACGTGTGTTGTGTCGGTGTCCCAGTGTGTCGTGCGTCCGTCGCGCGTCTGACACGAACACGATGCCAATACCGGTGTGTCCGTGCTTCACTGGTGTACTGTGACTCGGACAATTAGAGTAGATTCGACCCAGCAATGTTCACTGGCCGTGCCATTACCTCTCCTCTTCTTTATTTAATTCACAACAACAATTCTCTTTCCTTGTACCCAGACACAGTTCATCGTACCTCCTCATGAAAATCTTCTTCTCAAAACACCATTCCTGAACAAAATCTTCTCATCAACTTTCCTCCTCATCAAAATCTTCTTCATCAAACAAAATCTTGTTATCAACTTTCCTCCTCATCAAAATCTTCTTATTACACCATGAACATACTTAACGAGATACTAACAAGAGATCAACATAGAATGCACATAGTTGGAGATGAAACCTGATACAGAGCTAATTTGGGAGGAAGAACTTGTGTAGTTGTAATGATAAAACAGTGAAAAATCCAAGAGAAGATGATAGAAGTAGTAGCGTAATTGTTCATCCCAACATTTTGTTATTCTTAGGTTATGATGTAGAAGATAACAGGGTCTATGAATGCTATGACATAAATCTTTTTGAGTTAGAGAGTAATGTAGCTTTGGTTCAGGGGAATCTTCCATCCTCTGTGCTAATTGAGATCTTAATGTAAGTTCTCGTTCTTTATTTATCTTTCCCTAAATCTTTTACTTCTGATTACTCTAATACTATAAGGTTTATTCTTATTGATCTTTTTTTTTTTTGTAGACAATTTCTAGAAGGTTTAACTGCGTTAGGCATCGCGATGAAGCTCATGGAAATTTGATTTTAGAGAATATTGGAATCCAACTGAATCCTCATAACCCTCCAGCCCATGCCCTTCCCCAAAATCAACAACCTAACGTATATGGTCATTAACATGGACATGGGAACAACTTCCGGTACAATCTAGATCCTCTCTATAATAGAGATCTCGCTATTAATAGAAGACAACTTTCAAAATCACCTCATCAACTCATTGTGAAGTTAAAGGGAAACACAAGAAGAATGGGTAATTTTCTGTTTCTTAAAGTGCTAGCCATTTTTATTCGATTTTTTTTATATATATTATTGATACTCACATTGTCACGTCCGGCTACGATGGGGACTGTGCGCATACTTATACGTCAACTCTTAATGGATTTGTTGAAGCAGATTTTAGCTGTCTTTTCGTAATTATCCTTAAGTGTGCGTTCCTTAAATTACTATCATCGTACCCTTCTTTACTCCGAAAATTGATGACAATTGACAAAGGAATTTATATACTAGAAAGATTTTACAAAAATGTTAACTTAATTAGCGATAAAGTAAAATTTGCAAATATAGTACATCCTGAACATATCGACGAAATGATATTTTGGATCAAAGAGCTCGGCCTATTACACATTAGTTGTCTGTTAATGATAAATAGCTTGCGTACTGTTAATATAATTATGTTTGATGATTTCCTTTCATCATGATTTGCACTTTAACCTTTGAATAATTCTAGCTTTTGTTCCAATGCAAACTATGGATATGCAGATTTACTCATCATATGGTAAAGATTTGAGAGATAAAAGAAACAGAAGATTGAACAAAGAAATGTCTATTTTGTATGATAGTTATGTCCTTTCATCATGATTTGCACTTTCACTATCCTTGCATTGGCAGTTAAACTAAGTTGTTATTTCATATTATTTCTTACAGCTGATAGAGACAATCTCATTACTGATTTGAGATCTTATGCGAATATTGTTGAAGAGTATTTAAAAAGGGATGGCAGCTTCAAATGCGTGGAAGCGGAAGATCTAATTCATAAAATCCGGAATGATTATCGGTTAACTCCATTTTTTTTTGATTCTTGTTATAATTCTCTGTTTTTAAATTAATTTAAAACTAATTACTTTATGTGTTTTATTGTTATTAGGGGACTTGAGATAGCATATCTAACAGAGGAGCAGTGGGTGAAATTGTCGGATCGACTCAGGATATTTATTTTTTGTCCCCGCATTTGATTTTGGATCACCCAAAATTCTGGAATTCTGAAAAATGTTTGAGGTTTTTATCAACTTTAGACAATTTTATTTGTATGCTTTACACCGATCCTAAAAGAGCAGAGGGGGACAATTTCAAAAATCCAATCCGAAACTTCATCCGTGACTTGAAGAAGCTAAATGTTCGCAATCGTGATGGGAGTGATTGGTTTTTTTTATCTTCACCCAACAATTCAAGCAAATGCATGCCGACAATGGTTCTTTGCAGAAGATTTGGATAGTCCGATTGCTGTAATAAAAACCAGCCGCAATACACACACCCACTATGACACATATTCAGATGATGAAAAGGTAAAAGTTTAGACTTCATACTACTTGAGTAATACCATTTTCTTCTTCATTTTTTATGAGGTGATAAAGTATTACTAGCGTTAATGGTCAGTTGTTAAATCTGTTAATTCGATCTCTTGTTCTTATGTAGAAACAAATTGGTGAGCCCAACTGCTATGGTTATTTTTATGATAGATTTCCTCACCTCGTGATGCACTCTTACAATTGTTTGCGACTACATTACGTTGAATTAAAGCGTCAGCTGCATGCAAAAAAGGGCATGTCATTTGACGACTACTTCAGCCCTTATCTATCAATGTTTTACAATCCATAGGTATGAACGGTTTGTCAATTGCCCCCATGTTTTGTTTGAATTTTTTTATCTAATTATTTTTGTATATGCAATTTCTTGAAATCTCAGAAAAACAAATTATTCTTGTGTAGGTGATGGTTATGCTATCTGAAGGAGGTGAAGGTGGAGGAGCATTTTGTTTGCTTGTCAACGAGAATTATGGGTGGATTGTTGTCAAAGTGAGTCAGTCATGTTAAGCTGTTAACGTTTGAGTGTCAGTTGAGTTGGAGGAGATTAGTCTAGTTGTTTTGACTGGAGATTTCGCTCTGGTCTAGTTGGGTTCGTGGGGTTAAGGCTGCAGTAAATACCCCCTGAACTATGAGAGAGGGCTAAGTTAATTTCTACATTTCATGATGGATGGTATGGTGCTATTCAGGGTTCCGATTAATGATACAGAAATTATGTTGAGTGCCTTAATTAATTAAATTGTCTATCACAACTAGATATTTCTTCACTTTCACCTCCCTATGCGTCTCCTTTAATGTTCTCTTGAAATCAAATAGGATTGTAATGGGATTTTTGTTCTTTATGCAAGCAGCAACGACAAGTCATAAGTGCCGACTGTCAGCTGAAGAGCTAGATTTTTGTTGTCGTCGGACAGATTAGAAATCTCATTACATACCATCCTTTTTTATCGGGTGAAAACAGATATAGGCCTGTTTTTTTCCAGGGTTATAATCATAGGCCCGTTTTTTTAAAATTTACAAATCTAGGCCGATTTTGACCGTTTTATTGAAAAAACGGCCAACGGTGGTTATCCACCTTTTTTACACCGTTAGTATAAGATAAAAAGACTTATAAGTCCTTCAATTCTGTGGGTTCATAAGATAAAAGATTTATAAGTCCTTCAACTCTTTGGGTTTATTGTTAACTTTTTATAAATACCCCGCCAAGAATATCACACGACTTCCAGAGAAGATGAGAAGACACTCCCCATCATGGAAAAATCTTACAGATTGCGGACTGAATTGAGTAGATAAAAAGCAGTTGCGTACCGCAATCAGTCCATGTACACAGTAATAATTTGAGAATCATCTTGTTTTCTTCTTAAGGACTCCAATTTCTTTGTGTTTCGATGTGAAGAAGCTTTGGTCAAAGATATATTTCTCCAGAAGTTACACCTTGACAAGGGAGTTCATCCAACTTATTCGGAAAACCTGAAGCAACCTTAATAATTAAAAAATAAAATAAAGGTTTGACGAGCCTATTAAATCTTGAGAGGGGAGTTGGCTAAAGTGTGATGGGCCATTAGGTCATTGTTCCCCAAAAATTTCTTAATCTGTTATATACCTGCATCTCAATGTTCATATTACTAAGGCCTGACAGATTGTTTAGAAACTTAGAGAAAGCGACATATAGATTTATGGCAAGGATGTAGGATTCAAAGGGATGCTCTCATAATCCAGGCCTAAACGCCCAAACATAACATCTTTTTTCTGAGACGTCAATGTGTCTGACCCCTGATTTATCCTTTAAATTGGCAACAAGGTATCCAGAAAGGAAGAGACCATGGACTAAAACAAGAATCTTTAAGACACGCAACTATATTTCGGAAATCTAGGCACCCAAAGACTAACCAACAGACAAAAAAAACATCAATAAGTCAGTTAAGCTACAAATTTTGCTTGCCTTACCAGTTAATGATTCGATTAGAGATATAAGACGTTCTTCAATTTCTTCTTTACAATGCATAGTGCTCAGAATCTGAGAAAGTAACCAAAGTAAATCTTGTGAATACTAGATATATTTCTTATAAAGATTAAAAACATTTACATCATAAGTTGCAGGAAAAACAATCTTATACAAGATCATACATGTTTCCAGTTAGTACTTATAAAACTTCCAGCAGCATAAGCCACAAAATCATATGCATACCAAAATCCTAGAATGCTAGTTTAAACCCTTCCACAAATCATTTTCTCTAACTAAAGGAAGGTGATGGATAATAATTCCATTTGCCATATATTTTTGGCTAGTGTTACTAACCTTGCAATGTCCATGCTTCGCAATGCAATTACATTGTTCAGAACCTTCTAATTACCATAACGTAATAGGCAGAATTATTCACAACCTAATTATTTATACTTAAAAGAATTCTTCAGACATGTATTAAATTTAAGAGACTTACCATATCCATGGAAGCAGGGAATATTGCAATGCCCAATCCCAAATCATCATTCTCAAACTTGTCAGAAGCAGCAAGACAATCTTTCACTATATCAAGTGCCACAATCGCAGATCCATAAATATAATCACCCAATTTCTTCTCGTCCTGTAAAATTTTAATCATTGCCTCGATTCCTCCAGCATTGACAAAATGCACTTTGTTGTCCGGATATTCTAATAGAAAAAATAAACAACCAAACAAAGTCCAAGGCAGGTCTTCTTCTTCTTTTCTTTTTTGTTTTTCTGTTTTTTCTTCTTCAGGACTCATAATAAGAGATGAAAGAGCATCTACAACAGCAGGTAGGGTGTCCCTTCCCAATAGAAGTCTATTTTCCGTATAATTCATCAAAAGAGTATGTAAAAAACCCACAGCACACACTTTTGCATCCCATTTGGTACCTCTTATTGCTGCTGATACCCAAATAATCAGTTCCCTGAAACTGCTCGCGGTTTTTGCTACAGCTGCTCTTCCTTGAAAAATCATCGGCGCAATAGTTTGTACTACTCTTAAATCATCGTCTTCAGAAAACTTACCAAGAGTAGAAACAAATACTTCCAAGGCTTCCATTTCAACTAGAGATTTAACCAATTTGCCAACTTGTATCTCTTGACTAGGAACTTGAAATGCCACATGAGTTAGCTCTTCGAAAGTAATAAGAATACAACTAGCTAAATGCTTCCCGCATTTATCATATTTCAATAAATCAATCATCAATGGAACAACCTTCTTAAGATCTAAAACCTGAGGAAAAAATTGACGAACATTACTATAAATTAATTTGAGATTTCTAAAACCTCTGATTACCTTAATAAGTTTCTTTTCACAATCAACGAATTCACCCTCCTCCTTATTATGAGCTGCTGCTTCGCTATAAGCAGCGCATAGTTGTATGAAGGATGCCTCAAGTTCATCTGGTGTTTTAGCGATAGCAGGACATCTGATTCTGCGGGGTTTCCTCTCTCTAGATCGATCATCTGATTTAACCCCAGGCATAAGGAGAGATGATGAATCGCCACTGCCGGACGTTGACTTACCCATCTTTAGTGCACAATCTGAGACCGTAACCCTAGAATTATAAGTTATTATATAAGTTAGGTGTATCCAATACCTTCGCCTGTCGGTGAGACGGAGATTATATGTTCGCTCAATTTTGAGGTGTATATTAAACCTGTGCTTGAGTATAATTTGCTCTATACCCGTTACGTTTGAACACCACTAAACCTAACTATTTTGTTTGGTTTTTTTTTTTAGTTTGCTCGTATGATTGTGGACACTCTTAGACCTTTATTTGTTGTAATTTTCATATGTCAGTGTAATTAAGACCCTTTTCCTAAAATTCATGCCTAATAATCAAGGTTAGATCATGTATTTTAAATTTAGATAAACATAAACAATGACTGGGTATCATCCCGGCCTACAGCTGCGGATCAATCTCTTTGAATGGTTTTAGTTGTATGATTTGTAATTACGTTTATTCTTCTGTAACTTCTAATATTATTCGATATAATATACTTAAACATATTAAAAAGAAATACAATCAACACAAATGCAGAGATTAATTACTCGAGCAATTAATGGATTTGAGTCACCTGACAATAAATTTTTTTTTGTTGTTGTTGAATATCATATTTGATCAAAAGGTATGTTTAAATAAATTTAAAAATCTAAGAAATATCTTACATCAAGCGATAGAGCCTAAAAATTAGCCTAGGCCTACGACCCTGCTTTTTAATTAGTCGTGTCATATCAGTCTTGCCCTTTAGGAATCTATTAAAGTTACAAAACTACACAATTAATAATTGTATATGGATGGGTTGGAATCTGGTACCCATGAAAAACCACCTCCAACCCATCAAAGGAGCGGACGATCACTTGTGAAGCTCACCGCAACATTGAGATACGAAAACATGACTAGCAACTTCAACCAATTGTATCGAAGAACTCTATCACCAACTGAAATCCTATGGACACTGTTGTGTTCATCAAAAGTACAACTTTTTGTGTGGAAAGCACTGACCGGAGGCCTTTCGACCTTCGACACCAACACCCGCACTCGCTGCAACTCCGATTCGAAGACTGCTATTCTACTCCAGTATCATGATATTTTAGATTCATGGCTTACCAATCTAATTGTTGTAATTGATGAATATTGGGGTATTATATACCCTACTGTAATAGTTCCTTAATAGTTTAATAAATTTTATGCTTCAAAAAGAAAATCTAGGATAGGTAACCTAAGGGTTAGAATTAAATTAGAAACACCATAACCAACCCGCTCCCAGATGGGTTCCGTCAGGTACGGGTAATTTCGGGAGGATATGGGTTGGGTTGGTGGGTTGAGTCGGTTTTGTGCGGCCCTAATTCGAACATAGGTCTTGAAACGTGAACTGAACGAGGGTCCATTTTTTGCTGTACGGCAAAAGAGAACGTGCAACCGATTAGAGTGCTCATGGATGGTTTTGTTAGGTGTGGGTAGACTACCAAGTTCCACTGAATCTGTGTGCATCTTTTAATTAAACCGTGATAATAGTGCACGTAATTAAATTACTTGCTCAATCATCTTACATAATGTCAGTAATTAGATTACTTTATATCAAAACTTAGGAAAACAGGCGCTCTATCCACTGAGCTAGAAGCACCCTCTTGCCAAATATGTAGAGCATTTACAGATAAAAATTGTTTCCCAGATGTTTGAGCAAAACCTTCATAACACAGGAAAGCAAAATGACTCTTCCCACTATGTACAGAGACAGTAAACTTGCACAGTGTTTCCAGAGAATTTGTTTTTTAGCAAAATAAAGCCGGAAGAATACAATTAAGAGAACACAAAATATCATCCACAACAAATAAATATGTTCATCGTCTGAATAACTCACTATTACATCGACCTAATTATCATTCATCCATTTGGCTGTTTTGGCAACCCAGGCATCCATTTTGTCTCCTTCTCATGTTTTCCCATGGTATAATCTGAATCATAATTTAATGCAAGTCCTCCATATTACCTGTAGAATCAAAAGACTAATTTAATCAAATACAGAACAGCTTAAAACCTATAAAAACCACCATGCACTAAAATATATATTAAAAAAAAATTGCACTAACAACAGAGCGTGAGTATGAGCAACGTTGCCAACCTTCTCACTCCCTGAACCTTTCCAACCTTCACTTGCACTGGGTCACTAAGGTACTTCTGTAACGCATAAGCTCATTAGCACAAACGATTGACTTCTGAAGAAAATCATTGTATACATGGTGATATGATCACAAGGGTAATATCCAAAACTTTACCTGCGCAAGGGCTTCAATTTCTACTGGCATTGTTGCACTAAACAGCAACGTTTGGCGCTTTATGGGAACATTCCGCATCACCTGAAAGCCAATAAAATAACCAATAAATAGTATGTCCGCTTACACCACGCACATGCACGTTTCAACACTGAAATTGCTAGACATGTGACAACCAGAAACCCAGCAACAATAAAAGAAGGGATTTCGAGCATGAAGCACCTCTCTTATCTGCGGCTCAAACCCCATGTCCAACAGTATGTCAGCCTCATCCATAACAACAAATGAGATCCTAGAGAGGCAGGTGTTCCCTTGTTGCAATGGTCAATAAATCTTTCAGGTGTGGCAACCACAATATTTACTCCCGCTCGCAACTCAGACTTCTGTCATGGTATGCACCATTAAGGAAAATGGAGAAAATATAAGTAGCACTGATATGCTACGCTACATTAAGTTTGAGATTTCCTTATACTTCAGTTAAATCAAAAAATTCAAATGATGACAATCATGTAACACGAACTCCTAAACTACAAAAATTACCTGCTCTGCCATATTTGTTCCACCCACAACAGTAGCAGTTCTGAAGGACTCCAGAGATCTACTGAAGGCCTTAACCTGAGAAAATATTGAACAACCATAGAGCAAGAACGAATCAGACAAGTAACTAGAAAGAAGGTAAGATGACCTCAAATAGTTAAATTGAACAAAATTTGGTGGACAAGAAATTACCGTTTACCTAGTGAGACAAGAAAGTGCCATACACAAAAATAATGGCTTTTTAGTGCCATAAACATAAAAACAGAACTGTATGGCTTTTTCAAAGTGCAAAAGTGAAATTTCAGAGAAGTTGTGTTCCGGCCCAAGAATAATGTCCTTAATTTGGTTATTATAGGTTGAAAAATTAAAATAGTAACAATATCAAGCAGAGGTCACAATTCGAAGAGTAAAAGACAACTCACAGACTTTAGCAACACTGCATACGATATACAAATAATCTGATTGTGTAATACACAGAAGACAAAAGGACCAGTTGGGAAAGCATTTCTAATCTTGTGGTAGATAATCAGTAACCTCACCTCTTTCTCTATCTGTTGGGCATGTTCTCTCGTAGGTGCCAACACTAACGCAAGAGGACCATCACCTCGCCGAACAGAAGGCTGAGCTAGGCAATGCTGCAGAGTGGAAACAATATATGTGTAAAAATGCCAATATAAAACAATATAATAATGCCAAAAATGACAAAAGTTCAATCTAAGGTGGGAAGCTAAAAATGAAAACCTGAATCATTGGAATAGCGAAAGCAGCAGTTTTACCACTCCCAGTCTCTGCACAACACAAAAGATCCCTTCCATTAAGAGCAACTGGCATAGCTTGGGCCTGGATAGATGTCGGTGTAGAGTACTTGTGGAACGATATATCTTTCATGATACTTTCATGCAGACACTGAAAACAAATTACACATAGTTATAGCAACGTGAATCCTGGTTATAGATTCGTTCGTAGTTTCTTGAAAGAAAACAATGTTACCATATTCGTAAAGATTCAATTGGAGCAGGTGCAGGAGCAGAATCCAGTGCAGCAGTAACATTAACATTTAGCCGCAAACGAGCCTTTTCAGTCTGTAGAAGAATATAGCATATCAATTTCTAGTAAAATAGATTAGAAATCACATAAGTGAACTATATTGCAGAATTTTCCCTAGCTAGAAATTCGTTTTGATTACAGTAGGTCATTATCGGGGAATATTAAGAAAGGGAATTGCAACATTGTTATCAATATTCACTGTAACTAGATTCATTGAACAAAACGTCATCGACCAAACATGTTTAGTAATTAAGGACCACATACATGGTCCCATTACTGCCTGCGGAAAAGGACAACTGGTTCTTCATCTTCATGCTTCAGTTATTCACACTTCTAGAACTCCTTTACCTCTTAAAAAGTCACCGCTACATACTACAACGAACTTAGCAGTGATCTGTACAAACTTGAGGCAGTTTTATATTTGCACCATGCAAACATTCACCAGATATCACGCACATTTAGGGAATTTAATGATGTCTAGAGAAGAACAAAAAAGATACATGATAAGAAAATTACTCACTTTGGCGGTGTCTGAATTGGTGGTCTCGAACAGGCCAGAGGCTTTCTGCAAAAGATCTAAATAAGGAAACAAAAGCTAATCCCGAATATAAGGAAACCGAACTTAACTCCGAAACCACACCATCTTTGGCCTTTTTTGTTGACGTCTTCTTTTTCCAATCATAAGAATATAGACAGACTTTGTTTATATCTAATCTGTCCATAGTTGGGTAGGATTCTATAATAATCCGGTCTTCTCCTGCAACACCATGGAAGTAAGGGAATCTACCATGCCTGTCGCCCCACTGAAAAGGTAAGTTCATCGTAATTTCAGTCCACTTTCTGTAGCTACCAGTAGAAGTATCATCACCGCAAATCCATAGCTTCACAACCTTATCAGTCCAGCGTTGTAGTAAAGATATATGTCCACCCACTTCTATTAAACTCTGATAAGGACCACAATGGCCTCCGGGTGGATTCTTACATTTGTCTTTGATATGCTGAGGAACCGTAATCACTTTGAATTTCTCCTGCCCAACGTCAAATGCGTTTAAATTTTCAGGGATTCCCACGAAACCACTACCCCAGTAAATGAAACCATTTGAGCAAATTGAAACTTCTACAGGATAGTGCGTAAATGGAACCTTCTCATCAATGTTTCTCCAAGTGTTCTCCCCTACGGTCAAGACCTCACAAATGCCTGTCCAGTGAAATTTGTCATCTTCACTGTCGATGCCAGAAAAACCTGTCGCTTGTCCATGTAGACACCAAGCGCATACAACTTTGTGCTGTTTGGTGGCAGGATCAAATCCAAAGAAGTAAGTTGGTAACCATACAGCACGAGCATATTCTTCAACGAAATTGTACTTTTTGTTTTGACGAAGCGAAGAAACGATCCATGGCGTTCGTTCTCTAGTGCTTGGATTTAATATGCAAACGGCAGCTGAACGACGGTTAACAAAGCAAATCAAACCATTAACAGGTGGTAGAATCTTAGTATAATGAAATGGCTTTTGCTCTGATTTTCGAACAGTAGTTCTAATGGCCGGCGATGTTCCACTTTCAAATAAATTGCCTAGCAACAAAGACTGTTGATACTTACACTCCCGGGCACCCGCATACCCCCTTGTATTCCTGCGCGCAGGGTATCTTCCAGAGCGATTAACGGTATAACGAGGAACAACAAGAAAGAGATCTGGACAATGTTGCTTTGACTGAGAGAAGTGTAAATCAATCAAGCCTTGATCTTGGCAAATTGAGAACTGCCAATGTTTGCTTACACACTTGAATCGCATGAGTGATTTGACAGGGAGCCTACTCAATATCCCACGCATTATTCTATAGTGATCGAAAATACTGCTGCTGCTCAGAACCTTGTTGCCACTACTGCACTTGGCCATTGGCTTCCAATTGTTATCCATCTTCATCTTCTTATTATTCTCACTATGTCTAATAATTTCATTTTCCTCACTATTGCTGAGGCTACTACTACTACCAATATTCTCCACACTGCACTTGGCCATTGGCTTCCAATTGTTACCCATCTTCATCTCCATCTTCTTATTATTCTCACTATGTCTAACAATTTCGTTTTCCTCGCTATTGCTGAGGCTACTACTACTACCAATATTCTCCGCACTGCACTTGGCCATCGGCTTCCAATTGTTATTCATCTCCATCTTCTTAATAATATCATTTTCCTCTCTATTGCTGAGGCTACTACTACCAATATTCTCCACACTACACTTGGCCATTGGCTTCCAATTGTTCTCCATCTTCATCTTCTTATTATCCTCACTCTGTCTGATAATTTTATGTTCCTCACTATTGCTGCTGCAACTACCATCAATAATAACTTCTGAATTGCCATTACCACTACTACTATTCACCTGTTTACTCTCTCTGGTACGCCTCTTTCTTATTTTCTCATTAAAAGCTTTATTACTTAGACTCAATTTTAAAGGATTCACATTAGTTCTTAATCTCCTGCTGTACCTCTTAGCTTTGTCACCCATTATCAACTCTCCAAGTCGGTGTCAAAATAAATTAGAATATACTAACTGAAACTCAAAGGCGATACTTACCAAAGGAGACGCCTAGGGTTTATACGGAAAAGCTGATGATGAATGAGGAAATTGCAGAAGAAGACCAAAGTTCCCTAATATAAATAGCAGCATGTACATATCCTTCTTCGGATGATGATGCGATAAATGCGGATCTATTAAACATTAGAGAGAATTTTAGAAACGAACATCACGATTAATGGTTCCTCATCCATGCGGCGGGGTTATAATTGTAAAACCTATTCTTTTGGACTCGGAAAGTACGAGTTATGGACCAAAGAAAACTGTAGAAGAAAAAGCACGAGTATTCAGGAGCCCAGTTAGCATTTCGGCGAGTATTCGTAAAAGTTGAAATTCGCTTAAAAAATCCTGTTAACAATTCCTGATTCGGCAATAATACGGAACTGCATGCGCCCATGTACAATTCATTTCACATATTTGAGTCCGGCATTGAAAATTTGGCGTAAGTTAAATGATAAAAGTAGGCCTTCAATGTACAATTTGTGGTCTAACTACTAATACTAAGAAATATATGCTAATTAAGTACCAAAGAGGCAATTAGCTCAATGGTTTGTAATGTGGTAAAGGACAGTAACCCTTGTGTGTTTTCTCCCGACTCACCATAGTCATCTGCATCTGAGTGAAATTACCTGACTTGAGTCAAATCTGATTCAAAAATATGTGAATCAGTGGTTTGGTCCCATGAGTCAGGGGTATTTTGTTACCTGGAACAATCTCAATGAAGTCTTCAAGTCGTTAATCTACAGGGTCTCGTTAGAAACCGTAGGTTAACGGAGAATCGACTCTAACAAATACAACTAGTATCACACAGAAGGTGTGGGGATTAGGTTTCCCAGTTGTTAGAGTTATCCTTTATATAGTCTCTCAAATCAGGGTTTGCAATCTAAGTTACCTTGGTAACAAAGCATCCAATATTCACCGTTAGCACTAGTCCAGAAGGGGCTATAAATGACGATCAAAGTCTGTTATAAAACATGAATTATCACAGTTTTCATCTGTCATTCGAACCGTTATTTATCTTGTGTGATTTTTCATAAATGACAAATGGATAATGTTATTAAATACGACGACTAAATTTTGTGATTTAAAATCACGTATAGAATCTATTATTAAGTACCACGGTTATCGTATGTAACATATAATAACGGTTGATTATTATCATAAAAAAATCACGGTTACTATATGTAAAATATAATAACGGTTGAAATATGCCATTTAAAAACCGCGGAAGATGTATGTTAAATAAAATAATAATTCACACCTGTTATAATTCGAGGTATTTTTATTAAATAAATTTTTTAATTCTAACGAGAAAGTTGTCATTTTTCTGGATACCGATTCAGATATCGGAATTCAGATTTTCTGAATCTGAAATTCGTTCAGAAATATGAAATCTGTTCATAATTATATTTGTGTGTCAGAAATACATCCACATTAAAAAACAAAATAGACGTTAAAAAGTTGGCTTTATTAATAAACTTTATTAATTATTTTTTAAAATAAAATGGAATATTCCAACATAAATTAAAAGACATATCCTAGCAACTCCAAGTTACATGCTAAAACTCAAAAAAGTAATCAATCTACTTTCACTGCCGCTCTAACTTGATAGCTCTGCTATGGGAATCACATAGGCCTTTGGCCACCTAATAAAAGTACCAATAGGAACATCCCGAAGTACAGCATCATCTCTGTCGCACAACATTGCATTTGGCTCAATGATTCCTTGAAGCATGCAGTCGTTATCGTCATCAATCAGCACCTTAGTATCGACATATGCAACTGCAACCGGCTTTTTCCTTAAGTTCCTCAAAAAGAAAAGACCAAACGACGAGGTTATCACTGGCATGCCAATATCCTGTATATTTAACAAACAAGACCAAGTAAGTTTAAGAAATCATGATAGAAACATTGTATGCATCTGACCACACATTACTAAGTGCTATTAGAAGTCACCTGCTGGTAAGAGCTATTAGAGATCTGATCATGTACTCCAGTGTCGTTTTTCTGTCTTTCAGCATCCAACTGTGCTTTCAAAGCTTCGGTTTTCTGCTTCTCTTTCAGCACATTGTGCTTCTCTTTCTGCAACCTGGCCTTCATAAACTCAGCAGCAAGAAACTGAGATTTAGAAACACCAGCACCCATTCCGCGTATATATCCCTTTCCATCAGCGCCAAATATCTAGCCATATTTAAGAAGAAAATTCAAATTCCATGAAACTCAGTTAAAAAAAATAACGTAACACAAGGGAATTTTTTAGACTACTGTACAGCTGGAAAGTCAACGACAATTCACAAGGCGGATATAACAATATACATATAGAGGGAAACTTCAGTTATTAACAAATTTTTCATATACAGTCTAGCACTTATGTCTTCAAACATATAAAAAATAATGAAATCTGCATAATGGAGTTGGGGCCGGCCACTTGAAGCAGCAATTACTATTAAAACATAAAATAAGAAAGTTCTACAAGTTCTACGGATGCAACAGTATTACAGTATGGCAATGTGATTGTAAGAGATTGAAAACAATTGCAAACAAAATCAGTAAGCATTACTGTAAGAGAGCAACTTAACCACTATCACCACTAACCTTGGTAACAGCGTCGGTTCCCAAACACTTTTGTGCTGAGGATCTTTATCATATTCCTCCTGCACCAATGCCTACACATCAACATAAGCCAACTAAAGTCAACTGATATCATAAATATCAATAAATAATATTAGACAAAAACATGAGAACTTACTAATTTTGCAATTGCCAGTGATTTAGAAGATGAGGGATTATCATCTGGGGTGACTTTATGTGTCTTCAGAAACACGTCTGGCCTATATATCTCACCAGTAGGACTTTCTTTTTCCTGTGACAACACAATTCATCAAATACTTGCACAATTTTGCATCAAAAGACGACATCTACAAGACATAATAAAGATGAGATTTACTGACAAGATAAGTGCATCAAAATTCCATTAGCTGCTTAGATAAGTAATTATTCTATAACATCACGTCTTACAATCTAACCAGCTGGGTTTCTTCAGTTAATGCACTTTAAAAACCAAATGAATTAAAACTAGTAAGTGACCCTTTCAGTAAGAAGCAAAAATGCACGGAATGAACAAGACCCAACGGAACTAGCAAAAACAAGGACTTTTGGCATATAAAAAACTTCTTATGCTATCCCAATTAATGAAATAAAATAAGAACAATAGCTTAAAATGAAATATAGTGTTAAGAATTTACCATTTCAAGCCACCTGCTAGCTACACCTTTCCTACCACCTGTATATTGAGCCTTCACTTGTGACCGTGCTTTGGCTCCTTGTTCAGATTTTTCCTGAAATTTTTCCGAAGTGTTGTTGTCAATGAACTTCTCCCAATATTCTTTGTTATAGTAAGTTGGCACCTTCCTTTTCTTTTCTTGAATAGTTGTAGCACCATTGACCTTTCGCCATTGATTTGATTTTTCAGTTCTCCAAGCACTGTTTGCTTTGGTTAACACATATTTCTTATGAATATCGGTTACCTGGTATGTACACTGTAATTGAAAAAAAAGAGGATACACTCAGTTAGAACTATGATATCGAAAAAATGCAGTGCAAGCCTTCTTCAGAACTAGGTAAGGTTATAGAAAGCCATGAAAATATAGAATGACATATGAACATAAGCTTGGGACAAATAAAGCCAACTGGACTCACTTTAACAGAGTTCCAAATGTCTTCTTTGTACTCATAAGGAATCTCTTTCCAGTTCTTATACCCTAATTTTATACGTGACCTGGTAATATCTCCGATCCAAGATGCAAATTGTCCTGACCCATTCCATTGCCCGTGCTCATTGAAGAATACTGGCAAACGCTCATCTAGGTTGGAAAAACCAAAATTACCGTAAGTAATAAACCATCAGTGATTTAGAAAAAAATGTATTCAAGGAACAAAACTAGGGACATCAAAGAAAATATATCTAACATTAACCTTAAAGTTTTCAGGAATATTTTCAATTTGTAGTTGATATAACTTAAAAAGTAAGGAAATCAATGAAAAGATATCCGGCATTACCATTAGAGTTTTCGGGAATGTTCTCAATTTCATTATCTTGAGAAGTAAGAGCATAGTCAGTTTCTTGCGGTTCATCATGACTTGATGAAGACAATATGGGGTTGCGTCTATAAGAATCAGGAGACCAGTTAAATGCGGGGCTGCTTTCCCCCGAATAAAGAGTGGTCATACTTCCTCCAGTCATCTGAAACATCAACAAACCTATTGAATAGGCAGACAGAGCTATATGAAAACAAAGAAATAAAAGAAAATAAAAAGGAGACTGAATTGGCAAGAGATGATATTTTAGTCAGCTGGAACAACAGAATGTAACATAACACATGACAATCTAGTGGAATAGTAGCAGTCAGTTTATAGTTTAAACCAAAGTTTATAGCTTAAATCTTTATATCATAATAATTTTTCATTTGGACCCAAAGATTTTAAACACACAAACACCCAAAATCAGATCAACATACACGAAATTCTGATCTTCAGATCCGTAAGATATATTGCACACCACAGACTAAATACCACTTGATTCAATCAAAGTTGGCCTAATATGAAACTCTCATAAGTTGGTTAGATAATGGACTGATTTTTTATTTGTTCAGAGGATGACTACTCTTTCATATTCATAAATAAACAACTACTCTACCAACAGTGTAATAGTTCTAGTGAACTGATTTATTCTTTGGACCCAAAGGTTACAAACACGCAAACATCCAGTATTTACGATAATCAAATCCAAATACCACTATAACAATCCAGTATACCCAAAGGTTACAAACACACAAACATCCAATATACTGATTTATTCTTTGGATCCAAAGGTTACAAATCTATAACAATCCTGTGTAACCCAGGCTCAGATTCAATCAAAGTTGTTCTGAATCTTTTCAATCAAAAGTCAAAAGTTATTAAGCTAGAGACAAGCATAAGATTACATTATTATTATTAAACTATAACAATCCTATAACCTAGGTTCAGATTTAATCAAAGATAATCTAATATGTAACCCATGAGTCTTTTCAAACATGGTAATTTAGTAAGATTGTATTGTACAAAACTAGATGAATCTTATGTAACCCCAATTTCAGATTCAATCAAAGAGTCTAATATGAACTCATGCATCTTCCAAATCAAAAAAATAAAAAATTATTTAGCTATAAAAAAGATATACCTTGCTGTTTTTGATCTCTGATAATTCCCCAAAAAAGATATATCTCTGAACATCTCTTAATTGATTTTAGGGTTGAGATTTATAGCCATCCCAAAAAAACACCAAGCGGGAATAATCCCCGCCCAAAAGAATTTTGTTTTGATTTTCATCCCGCTCAAAAATTGTTTGGGCTCAAATCGAAAGTTTTTTGACCGAGATTATTACCGCTTGATATTCTTCTTCCATTACTTCTCAATATAATCAACACCATCATCCTACGGCGATGCAGAAATATTTCCAAAATTATAGAACAAAACTGCAATGAATAAACCCTAATTTTTAGCCAAAATATCAGATGAGTAGAAATCTTTGGTACAGACAGAGATGGGAATGAAATATGCTAGATATGTTTTCTTCTCTGGAGGAGAAAACTAAGTTTAGAATATCACACGTCTGTTTCTTTTTTCTCTTATTTTTCAGTTGGGCATACTTTTAGTTGGGTGTCAACGGCACGAGTAAAGACTTTGGTCTTTTATTTTTGATTAGTGATCCTTGACTAGGGTTGACTTTTACCAATACAAAACAAAAAAATTATTAAATTAATTATGAAGCATATCAAAATTATAATACAACATGAAATTGATTAAAATTATATATTAAAATTGCATAAATATTTTCAGTCACTGGGATAATTTTCGGTCTCGCTCATGACTTTTAATTACATGATATTTTTCAATCGTTGAATAATTGCGGAGCTTCGCACATATTATCATTGAAATTTATCTCGTATTACATGATTATAATTAAAACTTATTACTTAAATTTAATAAATTTTTTCAATATTTTTATTTAATTATTTCAATATTTTTGATCAAAAGTTGATCAAGATGGAGCAAATTTGAATAAAAATTGATGAAGAATAATCTAAATTTCACTATTTATCAAAGTTAAAAAAATCTATCCACATCAAATATTTAAAATCATTTAAACGTCACCAGTTAGACCAGCAATAACATTCTGAGCATATTTGCATCAGAATCCATTAAACAATCAAAATTCGACACGTAAATCATAATACATCGGAAACAATATATCTATCTTTTGAAGAAAATTGGATCGCGTTGGACGAGTTCAAGTAAAATTGAAGAAATTGGAACATCATCCTTCCGAATTGAGACGGTTTCGAGTTGAGGCGGTTTGCATCAGAGTTGTGTAATTATACTAAAAAATAATAATTATAAACTTGGCGAATTCGAGGAAAATCAACAGTTCTAAGAAGAAATAACTTATGACGACAGATAAACCCAAGATTAATTAACATTATTCAATTTCGACACTTCAATTGTAACAATCTTGAGTAAAATGGAAAAAAAAAATTGACAATCGAGTCGGACCGAGTTCGAGCAAAAATGAAGAAACCGGAACTTCATCCTTTCGAATTGAGTAGATTTGCGTCAAAATATAGTTACATAATCAAGACTCGACAATTCGGTTGAGAATTTGACCGAGTTGAACGAGTTCGAGCAAAACAGAAGAAACTAGAACTTCATCCTTTCAAATTGAGGCGATCTGCGTCAATATTTGGTTACATAATCAAGAATCGATAATTTGGTTAAAAATTTGACCGTACTAGAACGAGTTCGAGCAACACTGAAGAAACCGGAACTTCATCATTTAGAATTCAGAATATTTGCGTCAAAACTTAGTTACATAATCAAGAATCGACAATTCGGTTGAAAATTTGACCGAGTTGGAACGAGTTCGAGCAAAACCGAAGGAATCGAAACTTCATCCCTTCGAATTGAGTAGATTTGTGTCAAAACTTAGTTACATAATCAAGAATCGACAATTCGGTTGAAAATTTGACCGAGTTGGAACGAGTTTGAGCAAAACCGAAGAAACCGAAACTTCAGCATTTCCAATTCAGAAGATTTGCGTCAAAACTTAGTTATATAATAAAGAATCGACAATTCGGTTGAAAATTTGACCGAGTTGGAACGAGTTCGAGCAAAACCGAAGAAATCGAAACTTCATTATTTCGAATTCAGAAGATTTGCGTCAAAACTTAGTTACATAATCAAGAATCGAAAATTCGATTAAAAATTTGACCGAGTTGAAAATTTGCATGAGAATTGTGTAATTGTAATAAAAACCCCTTTATTAATTGCAATTTAGATATAATATGTATTTTTTGAATATAATAAATAAATATAACAAATAAAAAGGATTAAACTCAATATTTTTATCATAATTGATTGAATACCTAAAGAATTAATTTCAACTTAGACCCAAGGTAAAAAAATCAAGAAGTACATTACAAACAAAATTCAAAGTAACAATTTTATCATAATGAAAAAATCCACTCAAAATCCAGTACTGACAAATTTTATCGCGAGCCATTGTTGGGACGCTTACTGGTGTTTAACTTTCGCCTCCCCTAATTTTCCTGTAACATCATAATTAATAATCAGTACGACAAATCGATAAAATAAAGCAACAGTTTAATTCAAAAAACTTAAACTTACAAATGCATCTTCCGAATTACTGTTGTCATGTAAGTTTGTTGTCGTTAGGGAAGATTCTTTAGCTACGCCAGTAAATACAAAAGGATCCTCAAAAGCATTCACATAAGGACCTCGTCGTTTTGGAGATTCTAAAACAATATGCCACTTCCTATCAGGCCTACTCTCATCCTTGCAATAAAAAACAGAAGTAGCTTGAGAAGAATGAATAAATGGCTCATCGGTGTCTTTTGTGTTTTCCATAAACCTTTCGAAGTTTACATAAATCTTTCTTCTAACCGGATCCACATACCATCCATTAACCTTGTCTTGGACACGAACCCAATCACAATAAAAAACAGTTTGCTTAAAGGTGGATTAATCCAGTTCTAGAATTTATTTAACAATTCCGAAATATGGAACTTCTTCGTCCACCGTGTTCTGATCTCTGGCACTTGCTCTGAATGTGGTTGTGGCATTCATTGACACTCCACTATTCTGGGTGGACATACCTTTTTCTGCATCAGTGATAGACACATTTTTGTGTCTAATTTGATCTCAATACTATATATTGTTGGCACTCGATTTTGTACTAATTTTGTTATTTTATGTATTTGTAGGTATTTTTTGGAAATAAATATTTTAAGAAAATTCGGCTCGAAAAGTTGATTTTGGCACCCGGAGGGCACGTGTTATTCGGACTCCCAAGTTTGGATAAGGGGTAACCTAATTACTAAGGGGCACCCCCAGGTCACCCCAAGGCATCTGCTATTCGCACCCCAGTCCAGGATAAGGGGCACCTTCTTCAACAATTCAAATTCTCAAAATTGGCGGGAAAAATGTTCACACACAGGAGAATTTTCGATCGAAGAAATGAAGTAGTGGTAGGTCGATTCAATGGCTGAATTTTGGTAGAAAGATGTGATTTAGCCTAAGGAAGATAGTTTGGGTGTCGAATTTGATCGGAATTGTCTGGAAATATCGATTTGATTCTCGAGCTCAAAACAGAGCTACACGGAGTGAACACGGCCTGTACACGGTGTTGTGTGTGTTTTGGTTGTGCATGGAAGTGTTTTGGAGGAGTTGGATGACTTATATGGCATGTATAAGGCTTACTAGAGCGTGCAGGATCAAAGTTTACGTGTGACAAAGTTATAATTGGAAATTATCGTTAACTAAGGGAAGCGAGCAATGACGGATTAAATGGAGAATATACGCAAGTAATGGTCGGATATTTTGGTCCTAAAACACTATAAATACAAGGCAAAAGAGTTTGGAAGGGTTAGCAAGTCATAGGGAGAGAGTTAGAGCCGAGAGAATCGAAGGAAAGGGTCGACAGCAAGAAGAGTTCTGCTGCTGCTCAGCTAAGAACACGAAGAACAAAGACCAACCAGGAAAGTCGTATAGGAGTGTCGCTGAACTGCGACAATTCCCTATTCCTTTCCCGTGATTTCACAACAGCGTCAACTGCACTTCTCATATGCCGTTCTTTTCAGACGTTTCTTGTGTGTTGCAAAGGACGGTCATAAATTGATTTTCTTGTTCTTTCATCATTTGTAATCAACTTGTGAGCATTAATAAAATCTTTTGAGATGTATTACACCATGATGAGCTAACTTATTCTCTGGGGCGACGGAGGAAGCAATTCCACCAATAAAAAATTGGTAATTTCTATTTTTATTATTTATGCAATTAAATTTATTTAATTATTTGCCTTGAGTTATAGGATTTTTCCAAAGATTTTTATTAAATAATTGTTATCTTGATTGATGGATTATGCTTGACTTAGAGTTTTTGATATTCCATGCTTTTAACTTACATTTATTATTTAAAAAAATCAGTTTTAGCAATAATTAAAATTATTTTAAAGGAAAAATTTGCATAATAAATATTAGAAATATCAATTTAAATGGTAGAAAAGTGAAATCCTTAGCCCCAGTTTCCTCCAAAAATATTTCAATCACTTTGTTATTTTCTTTACAATTTAATTAAATCTAAAAAAAAGTTACCTTCACAAGTTCGAAAGAACCTAGTTTTTACCACTGTCTACAACAACATTTGAAAATACATCAAGTTTTTGGCGCCGCCGACGCGGACCTGTGCTTAGGTAGAATTTTTTTTTAGGTTTATTATTTTTTTTTCCTTTTTACGTTTCTTTTTGTCTTTGATTTGCAGGTTCGAAGTGGAGTACTAAGGACCTTGGAAGGAAAAGCTTAAAGCGGAAGGAGCGAAAGAGGAATTTTTTTTTTTTTGTTTTATATATAGAAGAGAAAAAAAAGAGAGATTTTTTTTAATATTTTTTTTAGGTTATTTTTCTTTTTCTTTTGCACTTTACTTTATTTGGACTTTGGACTGGACTCTTGGACTTTATTATTATTATTTTTTAAACCCTACGGAAGGGTAGTTAAATACAAACTGTGTGCAGGGAAGGACGGTGATTACAATATCACCTCGGCCCCTCGGGTTCGCACACGGCATAGGAGTCGTGGCCCGAGTCGACGACAACGGTTCATCCCCCGTCTGGTACGGGAGGTAAGTCCAATCGAAACACTCGCGAATCCCCTGCAAGCGAGTTACTGTATCCTTAAGGTGATATTGATTGAGGACGAATTTGGACTGTCTTTATTTTCCTAGTAAAGGGCAAGGCCTGGCCTAAACAAGATAAGGGTTCGGATTTCATCACCGCTCCCTTCTTGCCCGCTTTAGGAGAACAAAACCTAACGCGAACCCAAGCTTTAAAATCTGATTAGAAAGAGACCTATAGGGTATCGAGCTTGTTAGGAAAATTTTTCGAAGGATATTGGTTATTCTTTTAGCATACTTCGAAGTTCATGACGGTTTCTGTGAGTTGAATGCGTGACTGCGCCGCCTTGTACTGCGGTGAGGCCTTGGGTATCAAAGCTCCACTAAGCTTCCCTCGCCTCGATTCAACTTACTTTGACTCGGATTGATTCCAGAGGGGTTTGCTTAAATTGTAACGAATTCCCCTTCGAGAGATAGAAGCTGGTCTAGAAACAATCTAAGTGAGCCATCATGCTTGTTGTTTGCTAGAAATCTCTAGGTTTGCTGTGGTAAAGTCGAGTCAGCCTGCTGTGTGATTGCTAGAACCTTCCTGTTAGGATTTTTTTTTTTCTTTTTGATTTTTTTAGTGTATGCCCGATTTTGTTAATAGGGCTTGGAAAAGAGATACTCTAGGTCGATTGATTAGCGAAAAACCTAGTAGTTCTTCTGATTTAAGCAGGGAGCTCGAAGATTGTTCTTTTGAGAGCCCTGTTTTTGGAAACTTCAGTTTTGAGAATCTGTCTCTTCGTGAAAATACCCCTAGTACTTCTGTTGTGCCAGCGATGGCAACTTTGAAAGATTACATGTTCCCAACTAGGACCAACCGAGCTTCGTGCATTAAATTGCCAGCCACTACGGCTAATTTCGAGATAAAACCTAGTATTCTCAATGATCCCTATATTCTTAGGAAAGATGATGAGAACCCTTATTTCCATATTAGGGACTTTGAGGAAATTTGTGGGACAATTAGAATAAAAGACCTTACTGATGAAGTCTTGAAACTTAAGATGTTTCCCTTTTCCTTGAGAGATAAAGCCAAGACCTGGCTGAACAACCTACCATCTGAATCCATTGAAACATGGCAGGAACTTATTGCCGCTTTCTATATGAAATTCTACCCTAAGCATAAAACTGCAGCTGTTAGGCAGACAATTAGTGCTAGTGTGCAACAAGAGGGAGAGTCTCTTTATAGATTTTTAGAGAGATTCAATGATCTCCTATCTCAGTGTCCTCACCATGGATTTGATAAGATGAAACTCGTACAAATTATTTATGATGGTTTAGACTATTCGACCAAAGCCATGGTTGAGTCTATGTGCGCTGGTGAGTTCACTAGTAAAAGTGCTGATGATGCTTTTACCTTCTTAGAAGTTATCGCTGAAAAATCCCAACAGTGGGAATCTTGTGTTGAACCCCCTAAAAGACTCTTGGTCAATAGAAGTAGCACCAATGTGGTAGATACGAGTTTTGCGTCTGATGCTAAGTTTGCTGCTTTGTCTAGAAGGTTAGAAGCTTTGGAAATGGGTCAGTCTAAAAATAGGTCCCTTGTTGAACCTAATAGAGCCTCTCAAGTCTCTAGTTGTGGAATAGAGCCCGATAATTCATTTTGGGAAGGTCAGGTTAGTGAAGAGCAAGCTCATGCTGTCTATAACAATGCTAGGTTTGAGAACCGTCAGAAGATTGACCCATACTCAGAACCTACAATCCTGGTTGGAGAAACCATCCTAATTTTTCTTGGTCTAAGGGTCAGAATCAAGGACAGTCTAGTAATTCTCAGCCTCCCCCAGGATTTGGTTTTAAGAACTCTTCAGGTCAAACTCAGTTTCAGAACACTTCCGAGAAAAACATCTCTGCCTTAGAGGAAAATCTCATAATGCTATCAAAGAACCACATGAGCTTTCAACAAGAAACTAGGCAAGAATTGAAGAATACTTCCCAAAGTCTTGCCGAATTAAAACTTCAAGTAGGACAAATAGCTAAGTTTATAAGTGAGAGAGAAGATGGAAAGTTCCCTAGTCATACTGAGCCTAATCCCAAAGGGAGAAATCGTACATCATGTGAACTGTCACAACCCTTAGGAGTGGAAAGAAAGTAGACAACAAGGTTGCCATGCCTGATAGTGAACATGCTGTAGTTCACCCTTATGAGCCAGAAAATGAGAGACTGATAGAGTCTCCAAAGAGACCAATGAGGGTCCTGATGAGCCCGGCTTTGTTCCCAGAGCCCCGTTCCCCAGCTGCTAGTTCCGACTAAGAGGGAGTCCAACTTTAATGATATATTGGAGGTTTTTAAGCAGGTTAATATCAACCTTCCATTATTAGATGCAATTAGGCAGATTCCCTCTTATGCCAAGTTCCTTAAGGACTTGTGTACGCGAAAGCGTAAGCTCAGTGTCCAGAAGAAAGCCTTCATAGCTAGTCACGTGAGTTCTATTATTCAGAATACCACTACTCCTAAGTATAAAGACCCAGGGTCCCCTACCATTGCTTGTACAATAGGTAAGTACCGTGTTGAGAAAGCATTGCTTGCTTGACTTAGGAGCCAGTGTGAACTTACTGCCATACATGTGTACCTTAAGCTAGGACTTGGTGAGATGAAACCTACCCAGATGACACTTCAGTTAGCTGATAGGTCCATTAAAATTCCTCGTGGTGTGATCGAGGATGTTCTCATAGAGGTACAAGTTTATATATCCGGTGGATTTTGTTATCCTAGATACCCAACCTGTCCCTGACCCAGAGAACCAAATACCAGTGATTTTAGGTCGCCCGTTTTTAGCTACATCCAATGCGATCATTAACTGTCGAAATGGTATTATGAATTTGTCTTTTGGTAATATGACTATTGAGCTGAACATTTTTAATATTAGTAAGCTACCCTCTGAACTAGATGACTCGAATATAGAAGAGGTGAACATGATAGGAACATTAGTCGAGGAGTCATTACCAAACACTTTGTTAGAAGATCCATTAGAGAAATGCCTAGCTCACTTTGGGATTGATTTTGATGATGATAATGTGATTAATGAGGTGAATGCTTTGTTAGATTCAACCCCTTTGTTAGATACTAGTAATGGATGGAAACCTAAGTTCGAACCACTACCAGTTTCTAAGTCTACCCTAGTTCCTTCTTTAGAAGAGCCTCCTAAGTTGGACCTAAAACCATTGCCAGATACCCTGAAGTATGTGTTTTTAGGCCCGTCTGAGACTTTACCTGTGATTGTTTCTTCCGACTTGATACAGATCAGGAAAGTAGGCTAGTAACCGTCCTTCAAAACAACAAGGAAGCTTTAGGGTGGACCATAGCAGACATTAAGGGTATAAGTCCCACTGTTTGTATGCATCAGATCTATTTAGAGGAAGACACCAAACCTTCTAGGGAGATGCAACGTCGACTAAACCCCAATATGAAAGAAGTAGTTCGAACTGAGGTTCTTAAGCTATTAGATGCAGGCATTATCTACCCTATTTCAGACAGTAAGTGGGTCAGCCCCGTTCAGGTTGTTCCCAAGAAATCTGGTATTACTGTAGTCCAGAATGATAACAATGAGTTAATCCCGACCCGAGTGACCACGGGTTGGCGTGTTTGTATTGACTATAGGAAATTGAACAAGGTCACTAGGAAGGACCACTTTCCCCTTCCCTTCATCGACCAATGCTAGAGAGATTAGCTGGACATCACACTACTGCTTTTTTAGATGGCTACTCTGGATATAATCAGATCGTTATTGCCCCAGAAGACCAGGAGAAAACCACTTTTACCTGTCCCTTTGGTACCTTTGCGTATAGACGCATGCCTTTCGGGCTATGTAATGCCCCTGCGACTTTTCAGCTTGCATGATGAGCATATTTTCTGACATGGTAGAACGGTTCTTAGAGGTCTTTATGGATGATTTTTCAGTGTTTGGTTCATCTTTCGATGAGTGCTTGCATCATTTGTCATTAGTTTTGACTAGGTGTAAGGAAAAGAATTTAGTGCTTAATTGGGAGAAATGTCACTTTATGGTTCGTTCAGGAATTGTTCTAGGGCATATTGTATCTTCAAAGGGTATAGAGGTAGATAGAGCCAAAGTTGATCTTATTAAAACTTTACCGGTCCCAAAAACCGTAAGAGATATTAGGTCATTCTTAGGGCATGCTGGTTTTTATCGTCGTTTCATTAAGGATTTTAGCTTGATGTCTAGACCTCTTTGCAATTTGCTTGCAAAAGATGTTAAGTTTGTCTTTGATGATGCTTGTTTAGAGGCTTTTGAGAAGCTTAAGTCATTACTCACTACCGCCCCCATAGTCCAGGCACCCAACTGGAACCTACCCTTTGAGATCATGTGTGATGCTTCAGATTATGCTATTGGTGTTGTGCTAGGTCAGCGAGAAAATAAGTTACTTCATGTGATTTACTATGCTAGCAAAACTCTGAATGATGCCCAGTTGAACTATACCACTACCGAGAAGGAACTATTAGCCATTGTGTTTGCCTTAGACAAGTTTAGACCCTATCTCTTAGGTTCTAAGATCATCATATATACTGATCATGCTGCTTTAAAATATCTTTTGTCTAAGAAGGATACTAAACCTAGATTGATTAGGTGGATTCTGTTGTTGCAAGAGTTTTCTCCAGACATTAGAGACAAAAAGGGTGCCGAAAATGTTGTAGCAGATCACTTGTCTAGGCTAGTTGTTAGTTCCCCAGATGATTCCCTTCCTATAAGGGATAGCTTTCCTGATGAACAATTGTTCTTTGTTACCCAATTACCTTGGTATGCGAATATAGTGAACTATCTTGTTACTGGTCGAATGCCCCAACATTGGGGTAAACAAGATCGTTCTAGATTTTTAGCCGAGGTTAAGCACTTCTTTTGGGATGATCCTTATTTGTTTAAGTATTGTCCAGACCAGATTATTAGGAGATGTATACCTGAGAGTGACCAGTCTAGTATTATTTCCTTTTGTCATGATCATGCTTGTGGGGGTCACTTTAGTGCTAAGAAGACTGCTGCTAAGATATTGCAGTGTGGATTCTATTGGCCTTCGTTGTTTAAAGACTCCCATAGTTACTGTGTTACTTGTGAACGTTGCCAGAAATTAGGAACCATTTCCCGTAGGAACATGATGCCCTTGAACCCGATTTTGATTGTTGAGGTCTTTGATGTGTGGGGTATTGACTTTATGGGTCCGTTCCCTAATTCTTTTGGTAACCTATACATCCTTGTCGCTGTAGACTATGTCTCTAAGTGGATTGAAGCGGTTGCGTGTAAAACCAATGACCATAGGGTTGTGATAGAGTTCTTGAAAGAAAATATACTTACACGTTTTGGTACACCGCGAGCTATAATTAGTGATGGAGGGTCGCACTTTTGTAATGGACCTTTTAGGCTTTTAATGAAGAAATATGGTATTACACATAAGGTAGCTACCCCGTATCATCCACAGACTAGTGGTCAAGTTGAGGTTTCTAATAGGGAGATAAAACGTATATTAGAGAAAACAGTTAATCCTAATCGGAAAGACTGGTCGTCTAGGCTTACTGATGCCTTATGGGCTTACCGTACTGCGTTTAAGACCCCTATTGGAATGTCGCCTTATCGGCTTGTTTATGGCAAGGCATGTCATTTACCTGTTGAGTTAGAACATAGAGCTTATTGGGCTGTTAAGCAGCTAAATTTTTCACTCGACAAGGTAGGAGCCCATAGGAAACTCCAGCTCAATGAGTTGGAAGAGATTCGTAGAGATGCGTATGATAGTGCGAAGGAGTATAAGAACAAAATGAAACTTGTGCATGATAGGAATATTCTAAGAAAGACATTTTCTCCAGGTCAAAAAGTTCTTCTGTATGATACCCGCTTACATCTTTTCCCTGGGAAGTTGCGTTCTCGGTGGACGGGTCCTTTTGTTCGCACTGTTTTCCTCATGGAGCTGTTGAAATTAAGTCACCGGATGGTAGTAGTTCTTCGAAGGTTAACGGTCAGAGATTGAAACCCTTTTTAGAGCCCTTTCCTACAGGTGATGTTGAGGAGGTCCCTCTGGAGGACCCTGTTTACCCTTGATTGACCATCGAGGCGGATTGTATGTTGTATTTTAGTTTTTGATTTTCTTCACCCAGGTACTATCTTTCCAACTTCTCCTCGTGTTTTGTTACTTTTGGTACTGCTTTTTCATTAAAACATTGAGGACAATGTTAGATTTAAGTTTGGGGGTGGGGAAGAAATTTTTTGTTAGTTTTAAGTTGCAATAAATAAACTCCAGAGCCTAGAAATTTACGCCTATTAAGGATAACACTAACCAATCTAAGTGGATGGAAACATTTTTGTTTTAGGAGTTGAGGAACCAATCTGACTAGATGGAAACATCTATAGAGTCTATTCATAAAAGCACAGAGCTCAGGTGTTAGAAATAACATGATAGTTTCGCCATATCTTGTCGAGTCCTTTTCACTTTCTATTTTTAGTTTTCTTTTGTTTCAAGTGATTTGGTGGGGCACACGATTCAAATTGTTACCTTTGCTAGGGTGAAATAGAGTGACTGAGTTACTTTAAAAAAAAAAAAAAAAAAAAAAAAAGACCGGACCAGTTAGACCAATCGGAATAAGTATTAACACTTGGATAGCAATATGCGTGTGTTCTCCCTGTTTCCGTCGCCTAAGCAAGCGTGGAATGCAGGACCCGTGGGAACTATCGTGTAATCTGCTGACAAGAAGCATGCGCTTGGATCAAAAAGATCTATTCATGCCGTTAAGTTAAAAAAAAAAAAAAAAATGGTTATGTGTAGTCAACTGCTGGTTCCCTTGTATTTGCCAGTTTGTTGATCTAGATTTAAGTAATTGACCACTGGTTCCCTTGTATATGCCAGTGTGTTAATATTAGTCAGACCGGTATCTCAGTCATTTAGGTTAGGTTCATCTTGGCAGAGGCCTTCAGACAGATATGGGAAACACCGTTCACTTTTCAACCATCTACATTTTTCTTTTTCCATCTTCTTAATCTTTTCATGTGATTAGTCTGACTCCGAGTATGATGTCCATCGTGAAACTATCTTAGTAGAGCTCTGTCACTTATATGAATTTTAGTATGCTTGAGTGCAAACTCGTGTACAACAATTGGAATTTCGCATCAGGGTTCTTCCTCTTAGAATCAATAATTGTATGCCAACCAAGGAGGTTCTTTAGTGCTTTCCAAGGTTCTGCGTAGATAGATAGGATCTGGAGTATTGGTTTTTGTGGGTACACCTCTGATAAACCCACCCGAGATTAACTCGGTCACTTTTCAAGAATAAATTTTGCTCGAGGACTAGCAAATAATAAGTTTGGGGGTATTTGATAGACACATTTTTGTGTCTAATTTGATCTCAATACTATATATTGTTGGCACTCGATTTTGTACTAATTTTGTTATTTTATGTATTTGTAGGTATTTTTTGGAAATAAATATTTTAAGAAAATTCGGCTCGAAAAGTTGATTTTGGCACCCGGAGGGCACGTGTTATTCGGACTCCCAAGTTTGGATAAGGGGTAACCTAATTACTAAGGGGCACCCCCAGGTCACCCCAAGGCATCTTCTATTCGCACCCCAGTCCAGGATAAGGGGCACCTTCTTCAACAATTCAAATTCTCAAAATTGGCGGGAAAAATGTTCACACACAGGAGAATTTTCGATCGAAGAAATGAAGTAGTGGTAGGTCGATTCAATGGCTGAATTTTGGTAGAAAGATGTGATTTAGCCTAAGGAAGATAGTTTGGGTGTCGAATTTGATCGGAATTGTCTGGAAATATCGATTTGATTCTCGAGCTCAAAACAGAGCTACACGGAGTGAACACGGCCTGTACACGGTGTTGTGTGTGTTTTGGTTGTGCATGGAAGTGTTTTGGAGGAGTTGGATGACTTATATGGCATGTATAAGGCTTACTAGAGCGTGCAGGATCAAAGTTTACGTGTGACAAAGTTATAATTGGAAATTATCGTTAACTAAGGGAAGCGAGCAATGACGGATTAAATGGAGAATATACGCAAGTAATGGTCGGATATTTTGGTCCTAAAACACTATAAATACAAGGCAAAAGAGTTTGGAAGGGTTAGCAAGTCATAGGGAGAGAGTTAGAGCCGAGGGAATCGAAGGAAAGGGTCGACAGCAAGAAGAGTTCTGCTGCTGCTCAGCTAAGAACACGAAGAACAAAGACCAACCAGGAAAGTCGTAGAGGAGTATCGCTGAACTGCGACAATTCCCTATTCCTTTCCCGTGATTTCACAACAGCGTCAACTGCACTTCTCATATGCCGTTCTTTTCAGACGTTTCTTGTGTGTTGCAAAGGACGGTCATAAATTGATTTTCTTGTTCTTTCATCATTTGTAATCAACTTGTGAGCATTAATAAAATCTTTTGAGATGTATTACACCATGATGAGCTAACTTATTCTCTGGGGCGACGGAGGAAGCAATTCCACCAATAAAAAATTGGTAATTTCTATTTTTATTATTTATGCAATTAAATTTATTTAATTATTTGCCTTGAGTTATAGGATTTTTCCAAAGATTTTTATTAAATAATTGTTATCTTGATTGATGGATTATGCTTGACTTAGAGTTTTTGATATTCCATGCTTTTAACTTACAGTTATTATTTAAAAAAATCAGTTTTAGCAATAATTAAAATTATTTTAAAGGAGAAATTTACATAATAAATATTAGAAATATCAATTTAAATGGTAGAAAAGTGAAATCCTTAGCCCCAGTTTCCTCCAAAAATATTTCAATCACTTTGTTATTTTCTTTACAATTTAATTAAATCTAAAAAAAAGTTACCTTCACAAGTTCGAAAGAACCTAGTTTTTACCACTGTCTACAACAACATTTGAAAATACATCAATCAGCTGTATAAAAGATATATCCATTTACTGCATACGCATTATGTGATACTGCATATCTAGATGGACCATCAACGAGCCGCTTAAAATCTTTCATGTCTTTTCCCTGAAATTGTTGCGTTAGCCATTTCATGTATTCATCAGGGTTCCTTGAATTCCTTCTTCCTCTAACATGTAATTTGTCATACTTCCTGTAATCAACATATACGATTACCACCATACTCTACAAATTTGTTTGTTCATTCAACCCTAACTAGTTCAAGTCTCAACAAGGAAGTAAGTTACTTTACTAAGAAATCATAAGAAAGTCTGAAAGTACTACTTACTTTTCCCATTCAGTATTTTCTTGAGAATGCATCAAAACCCATATGCGTGCTTGTTCGTACTGTGGGTTAGGTATATGATATCTTTTTCCTTCAGACATATTTGGCGGGTATGGACCTTCCTGAATGTCATCGTCATTAGATATCCTTCCCTTTTTCTTGTAGCACTTCTCCCTACCATTCAGAATGTACTCCATACAATGTCTCAATGCGTCATCTAATACATATTGTTCTGTAATAGATCCCTCTATATAGTTTTTGTTGCGACCAAAAACTTTGAATGTTCTTATCATCCTGTAGTGTAATCACAACAACAATAATAAGTCAATTTACCTCCATGAAAAACTAAACCAAAAAAATTACTCAATCAACTGAATTACCTTTCAAAAGGATACATCCATCGAGTTGTAACAGGACCCAATGTTTCTGCCTCTTCTGCCAAATGTACGACGACATGTATCATTGAAACAAAAAAATCCGGCGGGAAATACATTTCAAAAACACATATAGAATCCACGAGACGTTGGTGCATGATGCGAAGCTCAGCAATATCAATAACCTTAGAATAAACAACTTTAAAAAACAATGACACCTGTCGAATGGCCTCAATCAATGGATGATGCCCTTTGAAATGATACATCAGAAAAACAGGTAGCAAACCCTGCATTAGGATGTGGTAGTCATGAGACTTCACGCTTTTTAGCTGAAAGTCACGCAAACATACTTTTCCTTTCCAGTTCCCGCAGTAACCAATAGGAACCTTCAGGTTACTAAGAGACATGCACACTAGTTTCCTCTCTTCTATATACAAACGATAAGGTGCTGGCGTCATTTCTGGAGGCTTGCCGGGTCCTCTCTCCTTCAACCATAAATTCCTCTTTATCTTAAGGATTTGCAGATCCTTGCGTGCCGAAATCCCATCCTTAGTCTTATCCTTATTGTCCATTATAGTTCCAAAAAAAATCTCAGCAAAATTTTTGTCAATGTGCATTACATCCAAATTGTGTCGAACCAGCAGATCCTAGATAAACTAGGACAGTTAGTAACAACATACATATATCAATAGTTGGAAGAAAAAAAATGACACCAAAACAAAATCAAAAGAAGTAACTTAAAAAATATCAAAGGTGAATGGTTCGTATGCCAGTTCAAAAAGCATGTGTATTGTGCCGCAATAATATACAAAGTAGGAACATTAAATAATAAGACTGTTAAATTAGTTACCTCCCAGTAAGGAAAATCAAATAAGATTGATCTTTTTGACCACGGAGTGCTTGTATCAACTGATCGCTTCTTCATATTTGGCGGAATACTTGTATCAACCGTCCGTTTCCTCTTACCTGTTGCTCGACAAGATTCAGTGCGTACACGACTCATAGTTTTCAACAGTTGTACACCCGTCAAACGCCTTTTCCCAATAGAATTTGATGTTTTTTCCATTCTACTTGTGAACTTCCCAAATTCTGTTCGCACACTATTCATCTTCGTCAACAATTGGGCTCCGGTCAAACGGGATGGAGCATCTCCATGTTCTTCGGTTCCATCAAATTTTGCTTTTGCATTTCTGAAGGGATGGTCAGCTGGTAAGAATCTTCTATGACCCATGTAGCTGAATTTACGTCCATTCTTTAGCCGGATTGCATATGTCTTTTCACCACATACAGGACAACCAAATCTTCCCGATGTTCTACAACCAGAAACATGTCCATAGGCCGGAAAGTCATGCACACACCACATTAAGATTGCTTTCAACGTAAATTTACTCTTTGTATGAGCATCATATGTCAACTTTCCAACAGACCATAACTCTTTCAACTCGTCGACTAACGGCTGCAAATAAACATCGATGTTATGGCCTGGTTCAGTTGGACCAGGAATCAGTAGTATCAACATTGTAAATTCTTTAGCCATGCAGTGTGATGGGGGCAGGTTCAACGGTACAAGCATAACGGGCCAACAACTATGGGGATAGTTCATTCCGAAAGGGTTAAATCCATCGGTTGCCAGTCCTAAACGCACATTTCTCTTCTCTGCAGAAAACTCAGGCCACTTGCTATCTATAAACTTCCAACAAGGAGAGTCCACGGGATGCCGCATGTGTGTGCTGCTTTCCTCTATATTACCATGGCAATTCAACAGCTCTGCTATCCATGGTATACTAAACATGCGCTGCAACCTTTCAGCAACTGAGAAATATCTTAGTTTTTTCATTGGAACTCTTTTGGCATGTGGTTTCTTCGTATCAACTAGTTTCCATATACTTGCTTTACAATTAGGACGTTCATCCATGTCAGCATATTCCTTCCGGTAAAGAATGCAATCATTCGGGCAAGCATGTATAATTTCACACTTCAATCGAAAAGGTTCAATCATAGCCTTCGCTTTATTGGCTGTTGCCGGTAATGTATTCCCAGCAGGTAGAATCGTCTTCATAAATTGCAACAACTCAGTCAAGAATCCATCAGAACAATTATGTCTTGCTTTCATACTTAGCAATTCAATTGTTGCAGACAACTTCGTATGTTGCCCATCACAAGAAGGATATAGGGGTTGCATCGAATCTTCAATCCTCTTCTTGTAATTTATATCAGCACCTTGATCACCTTCAACATTAGCACCACTCTCTTGATTAACATCATTGGAACACTCTTCCATATCATTATCGAGGTCAATACATCGCTGTAGGTCACTGAACATGTCGACCAGTCTCCGACCAGAATCTTCACAATGAACAACATTATTAGAAGATAAATTAGGAGCTGGATTAACATTGACAACATTTGGACGCAGCTGTTCTCCGTGATGTATCCAAATTCTGTATGGCTTATGGATACCAGATTTTTGCAAATGCAAATGTATTTCCTCGAGAGAAAATTGTTTTTTTGCTGAAAATAGCTTACATTTCGAGCATGGACAGAGGTATAATTTATCTGCCCCTCCAGTATCTTTTGCGAACCTAATAAAGGATTTAATTCCTTCCAAAAATTGAGCTGAATGTCGTGGAGCATCCATCCATTGTTTGCTTGGAGGTGTAATAGACATCACTTCAACTAAGACTAAATGACATACATAAAAATCAACATGATGCTAGTCAATAATCTGTAAGACAAGGATCAAATCAAATAAAAATTTGGTTATAAATTCCGCATTAAGAACACCATGGCTTTCGAATGCAGTTACTAATTCCATATACATGAGACGAACTAACAAGCCAAAAAAATGTTCCAATTAACTACCACTTTCTGTAAGTTGATACTCTTAACCAAAACATTAGAATAAACAGTATCAAAACAGTAGACGGAAATATGCAAAATTTCAAAACAGCTAAAGTTGCTGTGGATGTGACACTTCTATATATATAAAAAAAGCAAACAAAGAATGAACAAAACATAGCCTGGTGCATATCCACTAAGTCAAGTACATATTAATTCTGTTTACATTGTTTACATGAATTTACTGTTTAATGCAAACTTCTATGGCCATTTAGAGTGATTGAACTTCTATGAGCATTTGAATCCATCTAACTGAAAATTTCATATAAATTATGGGTAATTAGGCAATACCCTGCTGATTTCTAGATCAAACTTTAGGGTTTAGATTCGTTTCTCATCCACACACACCCAGATTTACCAAAACTAGCAGAAACAGTTTTCACCCATAAACAGGTACGTGTACCGGTGTGGATACACAAACTAAATTCCATAACACATAAGTTTTCTGGTACGTGTACCAGTACGGATACCAAACTAGTTCCATGACCACAGTTCATTTTCGGTTTGCATATGGCTATGCGTACCGATCCAGTTCACTGCTCACGATTTAACAGATTTCTACAGGAAGTGCATATGGATATGCATTCCACAAATATCTTTTTTTGACATATAACTACTCCGCTACGTGTACGATGACATATGTACGACTTCATACTTATAACAGTTTTCTCAGTTTATAAGACTGATAACACTGTCTTATATCCGAATCTACAGTAGTTCTACATGGTTCTCTAAATCGATTCGAAACATTCCCTAATAACATCAATGACACATATCACTTTTCCAGGCTATTTAAAATGATGAAACTTGAATCATGATTTTGATTGCGAATAATAAATTATCCTTAATTGAAATTCATCAAGTATGAACAAATGTTCATTAAGCTTAGTCATTATATATCGAAGATTAATTACCAAGATAAACTTGACTCGAAATTATTGTATATGCATGATAGTATACTTAGTTATGCGACATCATCTCATAGATAGAAAGATGAATATAACTTGAGAAATATGTGGTTCAGTCTTCACTAACTTTTTGTTGAAAAAGTTCTTCCAAAAGCTTCGGATGATCTTCGCCTTCAAACGGTAGAACACAATGATGGCGCCGCGATGTCCGTTTCTCAACTACACTTCTATCCTAGTCCGAGACTTAACTAATTGTAGACTAGAAATAAAGATATAATTTTGACAACTAAATTTGACAACAAGCTTGAGATAGAAACACTTGTGAGTTCGACCGATAAATGCTCTAACATATGTGTTTGTGTGCTAGCAACTCACGGAAAAAAGAAGAAAATTCATTCAAAATATTTATATTTTTCCATCAAAAAAATTTATTTATATTTGATAAAATGTACCAAAATTAAATACTCGTTAAAATACCCAAACAAAAAAAAAAAAAAGCTTCATTAATATTCTTAGGCTCAGTTTGAGACGGGTAGCATGCATAATTGCATATATTTTGGAGCTTCCCTCTTGTCTTAGCAGTTGAGTCTGTCCCTCGAATAATATTGTTGGTATCATGATCCCTATGGACCCATTAATTTCGAGCAGGTGTATGTTCTATAGGGACACCCTTGTAAAGGTTTTTATCCTCGTAATTAAAGCTATCAATGTCCGAAACCGTTTGAACAACTTGTTCTGACGTTGGTGCATCTTGACTTTATCAATCATCTCCATAGGAGGCAACTCAGCAGGAGGGTTATCATGATGAGAATTGATAAAATTAAACAATTGATAACTACATTTGTTGATTCCACTATTATAATGGTTTTGAGATTATATACTCGGAAACCAAGACTATCAGATGCATATCCAAGGAAGATTCCTTTGTCACTTTTGGAATTAAATTTCTCATTTTGTTCTCGATTTTTAAGAATATGGCACTTACTTCTAAACAAAAGAAGATAACTCAAGTTAGGTTTCTTACCATACCATAGGGTTCGTGACAATAGATAAACACAGTTGATCAAATAACATGCCGTAAAGACATCTTCTCCCCAAAGCTTAAGAGGTAAGTTCTTGTTATGGAGCATCTCCCGAGCCATTTCTTGGATATTTATGTTCTTCCTTTATGCAAATACATTATCTTGTGGGCAATTGATGGTGAATATCGTTGAATAATATACCAAATGTGTCATAGAACTCAAATACCTTGGTATCTTTAAATTATTTTCCACGATCACTCCTAATTTTCTTTAATCTGCGACCTTGTTCATTATGGATTCTATATACAATTCTATTAAATTCACTCAGGGTATCATTCTTATGAGAAAGGAATGTCCAGGTAAATCTGGTGTAGTCATCAACCATTACCAAGGTATATTTATTCCTTTCAATAGTGTATTGTTGGATAGGACCAAATAAGTCCATCTGAATTAAATCAGGAAGAGCTTTGGTGACAATGTCTTGTGATGAGTTATGTGGAATTCTAGCTTGTTTACCTTATTGACAAGCGCTACAAACAACATCCACTTTGGCACTAATTTTGGGTACACCTCTAACAGGTTCTTTATTAATGATCTTTCCAAGGAGGCGATAATTGATACGATCAAAATGCTCATGCCAAAGTTGTGTAGATTCCACCTTAGTCAAGTTACAACAAAGATTAAACTGAATATAGAGAAGATAACAGTTATTTTTGTCATGAATGACGTGAAAAATTACTTTTCCAGAATTATCTTCAATATAACCTCCTTTAGCATTGAAGATAACTTTGTATCCTTTGTCACAAATTTGACTAACAGAAAAGAGATTAGCAGACATACCTTTGAAGTAAACAACATCATGAATTTGAGGCACTCCCGGAAGTTTGATCGTTCCCTTTTTGCTGATATGGCAACAATCATCTCCAAAGGCTACATCTCCTCCCTTAAAATCATCTGCATTCACGAACCATGAAAAGTCACCGGTCATGTGCCAGCTACATCCACCATTGAGAAAACATTGAAGGGTTTAAGTTAAAATCTCCCAGACCGACATTAGTTTCCCTTAGGATATCTTGTCATTCCTTTTGTGAGTTTTTTAATATTAAACAATAGTTTTCCAACTTTTTTATGTGTAAAACATTAACTGCTTTTTAATTTTGTCTAGAAAGCTTTCATGTATGTTGGTAATGATCACAAGAACCACATAACATACATGAGTCAACAGAGTGGTGGATGCATTATTAGGTCATTTCGATAACACCTGAGTCACATCAGGTTTAACAATGCCTAGACCTCATTTATCTTCTAATTGACGATAATTCTTTGAAAGAATCAAGAGGAATATTATTTAGATTTTTTAAAGAGCTAGATGTTTCTTTTTCAGATTTCAAATCCTCAAGGATTTTTGCTAAGGTAGACATTATCCTTGTTAATACGAATTTGATCATCCAACTCTTTTTGAAGAAACTTTTCTCTTTTAGATCCTTCTCGAAGATCATAGTTCTTGATGTGAATTTCACAATGAAGTCCATCAAATTTCCTTATCAATTGTTGTTTCTCATGACAAAGATTATCAATAACTTTAAACAAATCAATGAATCAATATCAAAGGTTTCTAGAACACACTCGGAATCTGTTAATTGGATGGTCCTTCCAAAGAAAGAGATCGTCAAATTGATTGTGACATCGTTAGTACACAAACTTGATCTGATACCAATTGAAAACTCAGGGGGTACCAAGTACACCACCAACTTTTTCGTCTTGATATGAGTATGAACTTGTATAGTAATTTTAACAATCAAAATATGCGAAAAATTAAAAACACACGCACACAACAGAATTTTGTTAACGAGGAAACCAAGCAGAAAAACCCCGGGACCTCATCCAGATTTGAAAACCAAACTGTATTAAGCCACTACAGACACTAACTTACTATCATACCTCAGACTGGAATGTAGTTGAGACAAAATCCACCCTCTAAGCGATTAAGGTATAGTCCCGCTCCTTACGTCTCTTGAAACTTGCAAGTATCAACACAATCGATTCCCTTAGATGACGTCATGTAAAGCCTACGAGTTTCTTCAATAAAAAATGAATACTTTTGATACCAATTTTCTTCTAACAGATAAGATTATTTGATTGCCGTTTAAATCAAAGATCAAGGTGAGAAAATCTATTTGCAATAGACAAGCTAGCAAACCTCAAAAATCCGGAACTTACGACACCCGAAGAGAAGCCTAGATTCTTAACCACCTCTCAAGAACAATCTTTAAAAGATCAGTTTTTAGATATATGTGTTGAGGAATCACAAAGTCTAAGGCAAATAGAACTTTTTGATTACTATCTATCTTGCCTGAAAGAGGTTACAAAAACCTCAATAAAAGAAAGATCATGATACACGAACTATCAAGTTAAAGATAGTCGTACCTGGCTTCACGAATCCCAAAAAAGAAGTATTTTAGTCGAAGACCTAATTATGTTTCTTAGAGGAAACCTAGGTCTATAGAGAATGAATCTAGAATCAAATAGGACCCAAAGTGTCAGGGATAGAATTTTCCAGTTAAAATAGCTTCTTTATTTATAGATTTCAAAGGCCAAGGGTTGTTTAGAATTCAAGCTAAGATAACTTGAGAATTAAGCAAACACTTTTAGGTCTCCAATTAAAGAATATACATTGGGATCCAGTTATGGAACCGTGTATAATGATTGTTCGGTTTGGCAAGTATGCCAAAGAATTAAAGAAATTTGATGTTCATTTAAATACCTAAGAATTTAATCATGATACACATACATAAGTGAAAAAGCAGGGGTCTAACAACCACACCCAATATTTCTCTTAGAAATATGTATGGACAACTCCAATATAATTCCAAGAGAATCAACTAGACAGTCAGACTCAATCAATGGAAATATATCCAAGAGTTTGTATCTTTGTTTCACAATGTAATCAAAAAATCAAACAGATAGAATTCCGCAAGCCTGATTATTATGTGAAACAACTTGAACGGTACCAAAGACCAATGTTAAAGTGTCAATCAATATAACAACAACCAAAGGTTGGATTCTCAATTGATTGAACTTACGCACAACCTGTGATATTTCAATTATATAAACAAATATAATGCAGAAAAGAAATAACACATACACCAGAAGTTTTGTTAATGAGGAAAACACAAATGCAGAAAACCCCCGGGACCTAGTCCATATTTGAAAACCACACTGTATTAAGACGCTACAGACAATAGCCTACTCCAAGTTAACTTCGGACCGGAACGTAGTTGAGACCTAACCAATCTCACACTGATCAAGGTACAGTTGCGCTCCTTACGTCTCTGAATCTCAGCAGGACTCTACGCACTTTATTCTCTTAGCTGATCTCACCCACAACTAAGAGTTGCTACGACCCAAAGTTGAAAACTTGATAAACCAATATGTCTCACTCATAAAAGTCTATTGAATAGATAAATCTGTCTCCCACAGATAAACCTACGAGTTTTGTTCCATCTTTTGATAAATCAAGGTGAACAAGAACCAATTGATATACCGTACTTATATTCCCGAAGAACATGATAGAAATATCAATCACCTCACAATAATCTTAATTGTATGGTAGCGAAACAAGATATTGTAGAACCACAAACGATGAGACGAAGATGTTTGTGACTACTTTTTATCTTGTCTATCAGAGATTAAATCTCGAGTAAATATTAGAGAAGATAGTACTCAATCACGATAGAACAAAACAAGATCAGAACACACAACTACAGAGAAAGTAGTTGGTTCTGGCTTCACAATCCCAATGAATTCTTTAAGTTGTTAACCTACAGGGTTTCCTGAAAAACTAAGATTAAAGGAGAATCAACTCTAGTCGCAACTAGTATCACACAGGAGGTGTGGGGATTAGGTTTCCCAGTTGTTAGAGTTCTCCTTTATATAGTCTTTAAATCATGGTTTGAAATAATTGTTACCTTGGTAACAAAGCGACGAAGGGCGCGAGTGCTCTTAGTGCTTTACAAAACAGGTGGATCATAATACTTCACTCATTTGAAATGTGTTTCTCTTTTGATCTCAATTCTTTCACGGATGTTGATGACAGTTGCGGCTTCCCAACTTATTGTATCTGCTACTTCACTTATAATGGGTACTCCATAGATGTTATACCAACACCACTCTTTGCGGTGTTGTATGCTGCGCTCATACATGGAAAATCAAAGCAGTTGCATCTTCAAGTGATCATGCATTCACAAATTTACAGCTACTGCTAATCCTTGATCTCACAAGTTCCTTCTTCATCAATCTAAATTCCGATTCAAGAGGCCTTTATAATCGTTCTGAGAATATGAAACCATAATTTTCTTAATTAGTTACTGAAATTCAATAGTTGATTACTTTATTACTTCACTACATACAAGAACTGATGCAATTCGTCTCAAGTATAAGTATAAGTGCGGATTACAAAAATGAATCAAATTCAAAATAATTTGATGGGTTTTCAAGTTAAGATATACTGTTTTCAAAACTGAACTCTAGTTTTGGATTACGATGAAAGCTTGAGAGATATACTAACTCTCAACGACGAGCAGCTCCAAAAAAATTGTCATATTCCAAAGATTTTCTCCTCAAGATGATAATCGCAAATTGGATCTTAGGTTTCAAATCAGATCGTAAACTAGAAAGAAATCTCGAATTTGAATCTATGAAAACCCTAAAATATTTTTCCCGAAAACCATAAATTAATCAATTATTATGTTGAATGACAACAAGTAGATTGAACTTATCTGTTCGATTAATTTCCTGTTAATGAATCTCTGATTTGGTTGTTGTCATTATTCCTCAGAAAGGACAAAGGAGTAATGGTTGATCTTGGAAGAAGTCGCCATGTTGTAGCGGACGAGGCTGATGTAGTTCAGCAGCGCTGATGTGGTGAAGTGGCGATGTTTAGCGCGGAGCTTTTCTATATCAAGTTAATCGATCGGATGTTGCTCCTCGGAGTCGATGGTAGTCGATTTCCTGTCTGGATTTGGTTGGTGCTCGATTTGGTTATTTCTTCATGTACAAGCAAAGAAGAGGGAGGCGATGTTGATGTAGTTAGATGCAATCGGAGGGGATGAAGCGGTTACTAGTGTAACGTGGCGTAAGTGAGCGGAAATAACGAAGCTTCTCGGAAGATTAGAAGATCACCCAGGTTGATCTTGGTGTAGATTCTTCAGATTCAAGGAAGTAATGGTTGTAGCTGCTCCTGTAGATTTCTGTTGATGATGGGTGACGATGATTTGTTGCTAAGGTTTGGTCGTGTTAGCAGAGCTGTGAAGATTATTGCGGATGACAGCGGATGAGAGAAGAATTGGGATTCCGGATGGTGTGGTCTTGAGATGTACTGGTACTACGAGTGATGGACACAAATGCAGTTGTTAGTTGGGATGGATGACGCGGCTTGTGGAGAGTAAGGAAAGTGACAGTGAGAGAAAAAAACATATTGTGAGAATTGAACAGATGGGTCGAGAGACTAAACCTCTCCTACTGTGGTCGCAATGTTGATAGGCTATAAGTGGAAGGAGAAGTAAGTCCAAGGCATAGCAAGCCCACCCCATTAGAGGTGAATGGAGAGAGCATGAGAAGAAGAGAGAGAAAGAGATGAATTTGGGGTCCCTTCCTAAGTCACCTTTCTTTCCATTTTATAATAATCCTTCCTCTCCTCCTTATGAATAAACACTCATAAGGTTAATATATTATAAAACTACCACTTTCCTCTTTTCCAAGTTATCAAGGAACTAGGAAAAGACCCATTTTGTTAGGGATGAGACACAACTATATTTTAAGATTCTCCTTCTTGCGCTAGGTCCATCCATTATCCTATGGGTTGGACCTAGTCCCCAAGTTCCTTCTTCTTAGGAGGAATCCTTAGTAGGCTAGGGGGCTACCCTTTTTAGGTTTAATTATTTTCATGTATCAATATTCATCCTCCATGATTCAAATTTCTTCATGACTGTGTCAGGAAATACCCAAGAGACCTGAAAAGCCTTAATGAAATAAGACCAAACTTTAAATGCAAATGGACACCTGAGTATAAGATGATCTGTAGTTTCCTCCTCCCCTTTGCAAAAACAAAAATTTCACATCTTCAAAGTGCATTCCTCTGTGACTGAGTATTGGATAAGTTGGCAAAGAATCATGAAATATTTCCCTAATTAAGAAACTCACCTTTTGAGTAATACCATTCTTCCACAAATACTTATTAAAGTCACAAACAACATCCTCTTGTACTAAAAAATCATATCACTTCTTAACTATAAATCCTCCCATAATCTCCACAACATATGCTTCCCCATTCAATCCATGCACAGGACCTAATTCATTACATAAAAAGTCACATTCCAACTGTTCAAAACCTCCTCCTTACCTGACACTGCAATCTCCAATCCTTAATCATCAGAAATAAAAGCATTTTTCCTACTGCAAAATTTATAAATTGCAGGATATTTAGATCTCAAAGTACCAGATTTGTCGAATTATCTAGCCAGAATCTTATATATTTCCCATTATTTACTTTAAAACTTACATGTTCCTCCATAAATTCAGAAGACTTCAAAATACCCTTCCAATTACTTCTCCCCTGAGCATCATCATCATTAGTAGGTAAGCAAACATCTTCACTATTTTTGAGTTTTTGCTGAACCACCTTCCTTCCATAAATCTTTCATCTCATTTTCATATCTCCATATCCATTTAGATTTAAGAGCCTTACTGGTACACTTCAAGTTCTTAACTCCTAAACCACCTAAAGATTTTGGCTTACAAATCTTCAACCAAGAAACCCAGCTCATTTTCCTTTTATCATCAGTTCAATCCCACAAAAATCTTCTCATAATTCTATTCATCTTCTCCACACACACAGGAAAAGGAATTAATGACATAAAGTACACATGCAAGCTTGATAGACAACTTCTTATTGGAACCAACCTCCCAGACTTTGAAAGAAATTTCTCCTTCTAAGAAGATAATTTCACCTCCATTCTTTTGATTACTTCATCCCAAACAGAAGTGCATCTAGCAGTAGCACCAATAGGCAACCTCAGATACTTAAAAGGAGGTTTCTCCACTCTACAACCCAATTCCAGTGCATGAGAATCAACTACATCATCAACACCTACACTAATCATTGTACTCTTCTCCAAGTTAAACTTTATTCCTGTCAAAAGCTCAAAAGAATTAAGTATAGGAAACAATCTTCTTACCTCTTCCTCCTTAACATCCACGAATAGCAAAGTATCATTTGCAAATTGCAGATGTGATATCATAATCCCCTCTTCCAAACCTCAAAACCCTTTATTTGCTTCCTCAAAACTGCATCATCAATAAGTTTTGACAAAATCTCCACCACCAACAAAAACAGAAAAGAAGGTAAGAATCTCCTTGCCTCAAGCATTTTGGAGGTTTAAACTTTTCAGTAGAACTTCCATTCACAAGAAAGCTTATTGTAAGGGCAGTTTAGTTCATTATTTGAAAAAATTACATCAAAAGACAAAATTATTAAGTGAAAAGAGAATCTTCGTTATTAAACAATATCTTATTTTATCTGTCTTTTACTCGCAGAAAAAAAGAATTTATGGGTTATATAACCAATGTTGTGTAAATTAAAAAATCTTGTGAGTTTGTGACTTTAACTTCGTTTTGAGAATTAGGGTCCTCTTACCTTGTATACCCTTAGAGCATCTCCAATGCTTGGGATCAAGGTAAAAATCATCCTATATGAAGGTCTTATTAAGACCTTTTGAGTCTGGATCATTCACTACATGACAAAAAATAATAATTTTTTTAGAAAGAAAAACTAGTGATTCAGTAAATAAACGAGTAGAAATTATAATCTAGTCTGTTGATTTTCTTTTTAATGGAAACATAAAAACAACCAACAGTAAACTAGACGAACTAAATTAGGGGTATTAGATGTAAATTTACCAGTTATCGATAATGGAGATGTACATTCTCAATATATCTAAAATTCCAATGAAAATATCTAAATCCCAGATAAAAAGTTAATTATTTAATTACTCCTGTTAACATTTGCCGGAGAATTAAATCGTCCAGTCCACACTCAAAAATTAAAAATCTTCATTCATGGAAAAGAGGTTGTCACGCCGCCTAAACTTGACATCGACTGCATGTTTGGAAGACTTCATCTCCAAATTTGTTGCTATTTTACCATGTGCAACCCAATTGTGGTCATGGAAGATGGAACAAAAACATGCAAGATCTGCACGATAGCCATAATTTGGCACAGCGACTTAAAATCTATAGTGATCCAACCCATCACTGCTTCATAATCCAAATTCATTTATTTACCTCGTTGACTTGAACAATTTGATTGCGATGACTCTAAATTCGAGGGTTGGTTTTGGGGAACTATTGTTTGTCGGTGACTCAAAAAGTTATCTTCTGATCTAACACAAACATAAGTCTCCACGTGTATGTTGTCACTATCTACCATTTTTCCTCTTTCCCAATCATTTCCATTTCCAATAACAAAACTGTAAAAACAAAAACAAAAATACCAGACAGGGAAAAGAAAGAAGATGACATTGGGGACGACAACACAAGCATCGTACACACAAGATCCAGGACCATTTGATTGGTACCAAAAATATCCAGCTTTATCTCCTCTTCTTCATCTCTATGTACCTCTACATAATCGTGTTCTTGTCATTGGATGTGGTAATGCAGGTTAGTTATTGCTTAAGATTCATCATTTTCAGCCTTTAATTTACCAAAACTATTTGTGGGGTTTTGATTTTGTATCCAAATTTCGTTTCATTTTAAGATAGATAGATTGTTCAGCTATTTAGTAAAATTCATAATTGAATAGGATTTTAAGGATTCGTTGAATGGTTGTTGCATTAGTGAATAACATGATCATACAGCTATCAGTGAAGACATGGCTAATGATGGGTTTGAGGATATTGTAAACATCGATATTTCGTGGGTGGTGATTGAAGCTATGCAAACAAAGTATCAAGACATTCCTGCTCTCAAATGTATCCTACTCTTATGTTATTTGCCTTATTGGTGGTGATCTTATTATACTTTGGGTGAATGGTGCTTCCAAATTTCGCACGCATAAATTGTAGATGATGTTGAAATCATGCTAGATTTGGGCATGTGGGTTCCGCAATTCTAGCTTTCCTGAACACTTGGTAGATATTCAAATGGATGTTCGAGATATGAGTGGTTTTGAATCAGGGTCTTTTGATGCTGTTCTAGATAAAGGTACTGCATTTTCCCAATCCTTTTAGTACTTGCTGTGCTTTTACTTTGCGCTTGGCCTTCATTCTGAAGTTCCAGACCTGTATCGGCTGGAGATCTTATCTACTGTTAACTTTTGTTTGTTTTGTGTTTGATATCTTCAGGAACTCCGGACTCTATTATGGTGAGTATTTTATTTTATATTTCATAAAAGAAAGTTAATGTCTGCTTAGAGATGATTGCGGTTACTCACTAGATACTTGTATCTTCAGTGTGGCCATAATTCGCTAGAAAATGCGTCTAAAATGCTAGAGGAGGTAGGAAGGTATCTATTAACAAACTTGTAAAATTGTTTTAGTTCAATGTGTTCAGTTTTTCCTTTTTTGATCTGGTCACCATATATCATATCAGTTAATGCCACTGTCAGGGTCCTCAAGGGTAATGGAGTGTACATTCTGGTACGAAAACCTTGATCTTTGTTCTTTCGCTCTTTCACACCTGGAGTATACTTGTCAGAAGTTTCATTTGTACATCCTGACTTGGTTCTATAAATGCAGATTACATATGGAGCTCCAGCTTACCGGCTACCTATGTTGAAAAAACTGTCCTTGTGGACAATAAAGTTACATGTTGTAGGTTAGCGAATTTAGTTTGCATTACATGGAAACACTAGGATTCTGAAATATGTGTAACCAAAATAGTATGCTAAATCTTGCCTGGTGCAATTGTTTTAGAGAAGCCCATGGCTGATGGAAATGCAGAGCAGATAAAATGGGAGTTAACAAATCCTGTATCCTTGGACGAGACAGGTAGTTCAGTTGAGACAGCTCTCGGAAGGACTCCAGAAGTCCATTTTATTTATGTCTGTACCAAGGTACACCAGACTTCCCTCAACTGTCATTTCGTTTTCTTGGGCAGTTTGCCATGCCCAGTATCACGGTCTGATTCTGAAACAACTCAAGTTTTCGCTTGGCTTTTTCAGGATGAGTCCTTACAATCTTCGAGTTCGAAGCAGGAGATCGAGTTTTGAAGGAAAAAGTAATAAGGAGATTACCTCCAAAATTTTGTTTGAAATTTATATCCACTAGTATGTTTCTTGGATTCAATTTGTTGAGATTTATCAGTAAATAATGGGTCACTGTCATTTCTCTCAATGTTTCCATTTATTGATTTATACGTGAACTACATACTGTTTAGGGCAATAAGAATAAATCAGTAATTTGTAAAACAACAATTCCATGTAAATTTGAATCGAAAACAAATTGATTTCCAAGTTATCCTTTATTAAACAAAAGCTGCCATCTTCAGCACAAAGAATAGTTGTTGGGCACTCACAAGTCGCAACCAAAATACAGCAGCAATACAACATTTTGCAAAAAATCATGAATAGTGGTACTAAACTAATATACACACAATATTGCTATAATTATGCCTACAAGTTGCTAGGCGTGATTTTCTTATTTACAATTGAAGCTCTTGATGGAGACTGTCTCTTCAGAGGGCCAACAGCTGAAGACCATTCATTCACTGAGTAAATGCGTGCTCCAAACTTCAGAAAATATGAACATGTTTTCTCAGGAAGATGTTGTCTTTGCTTGGGCTAATTGTAATCATCTTCGCGTTCCTGTCACATTAAATACTGGTTAGTTACGTTCTCATTACTGAAGAACTTCTGTTATAAGGTTGTGTTTTGGTTACTGAAGCTTATATGGCATTTTTATTTCACCTGTCTTCTGTTTCTGTGTCTTTCCTCGTCGTATTGATGTCGGCTAGAAGGTTTCTGGTAATAATTAAGTTCATTGTTGACATCAGATAAGAGCTTATCTGAATGCACTACCCTCTTGCTAAACTCCGTATTACCATCACTTGAGAAGCGGTTTTCCTGTCAGACCAAAGAAAAGTTAGTAGTAGATAACGGGTGACACAACTAGTGTAGTTGAGTAAATAACCAAAATCTACAGCATACCTTCCCCTTCATCTTCTGTTGAACCCTTTGTTGGGAAATCTGTGACTCGAACTGCTTCTTCACCATTTCGTCCAAGTCCGTCACCTTTCTCTTTAGATTGTTTTTGTCCATCTAGTCAACAGGTAGGATAGTTACGAAAAAACGTTAAGAACAATTTGGATTGAACCAAGGGTCTGCAAAACATGTTACAAGTTTGATCCAACTATTCAGATTTTAGATTTTGTGCACCTTTAACATTTCATTTTGTGCTTTGAGCATGTGATCTCGTTCTCTTAATTGCTCAACTTTGAGCTGCCTAGATAATATATCTGCTTCCTTTTGATTTATTTCATTGACGTAGCTGCATATCAGAGGAAGCCACATTTAGATATAAACAAGAACGTAAGAGTCATTCTTATTCCTATCATCTATATCTCTGGAAGTTTGAGAGTAAACTATGACAAAGAGAAACCAAACCTCAGTACACTAAGTTTCAAGAATGAAAAGAGAACACGTCTCACCTTTGTCTTTCCTCCAACAAGTCATTTATCTGCTTCCTCAAATTCATAATTTCTTGCTCCTATCAACAAAAACCAAATTAAAACTAAATTAAACCAAATTCATAGGTTTTCGACATAAATAAATAAAACTGAATCAGCATTTTATATGACATTACCTTTGCAATGGACTCTTCTGTTTGTTGCTGAGCTTCTTCCACCAACTTCTGAACCTCATGCTGGTCTATCAAGTTCTGGATTCCAGTAAAGAAGATTAAAACTTATAACACTGAGAAAAGTAACCTATAGAAGAACTCTTTAGATGGCAACATCAAATGCTATTCTAAACTTACTGCGTAGTTAGTGAGGTCCAGTTTGACAGCAAGTAAATCCCTAATCACATCATGTGTCATGCTTTCAGATGCTGCAAGTCTAGCATTTAACACGCGTACCTGAGAGGCAAACAGATCAGCTAAAATTTTGTGCAACATATAGGAAGAGCTTTAGTACTAAGCAGGCAGTTCTTACTTCTTTTTGTTGTTTGGACGACAATGCCTGCAGCTCTTCTATCTGAAGCCTGGCCATTGATAACTCTTGCTCTTTCTCTATGCTCACATGGTGAACCAAACCCTGGATGCATCTAAAAGGTGAGCTAGATCCTCTTGGCCTTGTCGAACTTTTCTCTGTTTTTTCTGATGGTAATGCCACAGAAGTGGAGGCTGATGAGTCTTTCTTCACTTCACGAACCATGGACTCCAACTCGTTGTACTGTTTCAAGCAAAAAGAATTATTTATCTTAAGTAATGAGAAACAGTACTTGGTCGACAAGATGAAAATGAAAGTCTTTCATATCTGGCAATTGTCCAGAAGAGTGAGGAATTGCTTGTGCAATGGACAAGTGCCCATAATTTGCTTGTCTAGTGTCAATTTATTCGATTCACTGTTTTAAGTTTTTTTAGTTGAACCAGTTCAGAAGTTTCCGTAGTGATAAAATATAAACTATTACTGCTCAAGGGTTTGTTAATGTACCTTTTGGTGGTACAGGGACGCCTGGGCATCTGCGTGCAATACCAGTTCGGAGATGTAGTCTCTGCACTCTTTGATCTTTAAATCACGGGAAATATTATGTGATCAGCATAGTATTGGCAGGAAAATGTAATATTTATGTACAGATCAAACAAAAACAACTCTTGGAAAGCAAGGAGTTCACCTCTTTAGCCTGTTCTGCTCTTTTCTTTTCCAGAATTCTTATCTGGTCTCTATACTGAGGCTGCAGAGTTTGATCATCCAGGTGCCTGCCAGTGTATTTCCAGTATTTTAGAAATGAATATATGACAAACAATAAAAGTAGTGCTTTTTTTTTAAAAAAAAAAAGGTAGAGTTATAAGAATTACAAGTCAATGGTTCCAACCTTGATATATGATGTTCCGTTTGACGTTCATCGTCTGAGTATTCAGATACCATATTTTGTTTAGAGTTCTCAACAGTCAATGTTCTATGTAATGAATCTTGGATTTCCTGTTGCAAATCATCTCTCATTTGGTATCTCTCTACCTCCTCGCCCATCTCATGCACCTGAAAAGAAACATGGTATTTACTATTTAGTAGTTGACAACTAAGGGAGTAGATATGCATTGGGAGTTTCTAGACACCTGCATATATGATAGTTCTAAAGTTTCACACTTGGGCAGGCCTTTTGACATTTTATTACTTTCCAGTTTTTCTAAAACGAAGAAGCCAGGTTCCCAGACAACATTAAAGAAACAACAAATGCCGTACTTCAAATAAAGGTGGAAGAAATTACCTTCTGATCCATCACATTTATGGTATATTCAAGCTCCTCGACAGAACGTTCAAGAATTTTAACCTCTTCCTCCTTTTGTTCAGCATATAATTTACTTGCTTCTGATACCTACAACAGTGTAAATTTGGGTTGTTCAGCAATAATTTGAAGCATATATCTAGAGACAAGCATATATGTACACACCTGCCGAGCTTCAACAGCAACAGCCTCATTCTCATCTGCAAGTGCATTTGCCATCTCAAGCTTATCATTCAGGGAGATGACCTCTTCACGGAGATTATCCCTCTCGTCGGAGACTGCTCTTAATTCATCCTCAATATCCTCAATTGAAGCCAGAATCTTTTCCTCCACTTTAAAAGCCATGCGGAGGATCTCTTCCTCCAAATTTTTGATGATTTCTTTTTTGTCTTCCAGTTGTCCTTCTACATCATCTTTTGTAGTAAAGAGATCATCTACAAGAGATTTCAGTTCGGAATTTTGGTTCATCAAATCATCTTGTATCTCTTCAACTTGCTCAAATTTGGAGTTTGTCATAATTAATGCAGCTTCAGTTTCGGCCAGTTGTTCTTCGAGTTTTTTATTTTGAGCCAAGATGTTGTCGAGCTGAGTTGTTTTCACCGCTAGTTCTTCTTGAATTCCTGTCAGAGTTGCAAATATTTGTTCAGTCTCATCTTTAATATCCTTGGAATTGGAGGTAGATTCCTGCAACAGACTGAGATCAAAGAGCAAGCCTTTCAAAAGAATGTCTTTTCGAGCAATTTCTTGTTTTAGCAAATCATTCTCAGTTGTCAGATTATCTTGTGTTAGTCCCAGTTCTTCTTCCTTGAATTTTTCCACTTCTCCCAAGGAATATCTGAGGTCTGCAGTGTCTCCTGGATTAGATACATCACAAAGAACTTCAAAACTTTGATCTGCTTCCTTTATTCCATTTGGACCATTGAAACATGCAGTTTTCTCCACGAAGCCTCTTTCTTGGACATTGTATGATATGGAATTGCAACCTTTCTCTCCGGGCTGGAGAATGGGAGCTTCTGTATTAAGGCTCGAGATTTTTTCTAACGATCCTCTAATGTGACACTGGTACATTACAAATAAAGAAAATCCTTTCTCCATTATGTCAGACCAAATATCTTCTAGCGATGATCTTGAGTTGCAGACACAGTCCAGTAGGTACTTTCCTAGAGAAGAAATATCAGAATATACTAACTTGAACTTCTCCTCTACATCCTTTTGCATTTCGACAACAAAATTTTCCAATGAAGAGACTGAGTTTGTTATTTCTACTAAACTTGAATGGAATTGGCCCTCCAATGATTCATATTCTCCTGGTTGTAGACAAACAGTAACTGTGAGCCGCCGTACTTCTTCATTCAAGCTGGCTCGCTCTTTCTTCAGTCTCTTTCCTGCTTGCTTCCACCTATCAGTCATGAGTTTGGCATTTTCATTTGCTTCCAGCAATGTGTTTAACATAGTATCAGCTTCTTGCATTGTTGCCTGAGCCTCCTCTAGTTTAACAAAGAAGTCTGTAGCTGCACTAATCTTCTCATCAGCTACCAATATAGCACTGCCGAGATTGAAGTGCATCTAATGAAGGGACATCAAAAGACAATAACAGTAAGTAATTAGTAATTATCAAAAAGGAGAACCATTATTAAGGTCAATGGTATGGTGTACAGCCATATAAGAGCCACCAATATTTTTATTGAACTAGTACCTCTCTTGTGTCGCTGCATTCTTCTTCAGATTCCTTAATAGCTGCTATGATTTGGATATTTTCTTCGGCTCTAATCTCTGAGAGCCTGTTTTTATCCTGCTCAACAGAAATAGGCAACTTTAACTCTGGATCTTCCTTCTCAGCAACTTCTGCACATTCAGCTCTCGGAAAATCAGACAGCCTCTTCACAACAACAAATGCAGCAGCAGCACGTTTTTCTGCATCGATAATCTCATCCTGCTTTACTTGAAGTGCACTTTCGAGATCCTGTATCATGTGAATCTTCTCGCTCAATTGTGAACGTAACAAAATTGTTTCTCTATCCTTTTCATCCTTTTCTAGCTCTTGAACATCAGTTATAGCCAGTGTTGCTCCCTTCAAAGAGCTCAATTTCAACTCCATATCCAAACCCATTTTCAGTGCATCTTCTAGGTTCTTCCATAGTTGTTCGATTGTCTTTTCCTTTTCCAAAAAACTTTTGGCAGCCATCTCAACATGTTCACTAATCCAAACTTCACTCTCAGGAAAAGAATTTGCAATTACCCGCACCTGATCAGAAGCATCCTCAAGGGATCTACAACCATCTGTAATGAAAGCTGTTAGTTCTAAGGTCGCTTTCTCCCATTCCTCAGTCAATACCTTCATTTCATCTTCTCTGGTAGAAAGACTGTTTCTCAGTCTCATATTTTCTTCTGTAGTAAGACATAATCTCTCCTGGAGTTCCTGTTGTAGTGTGGTGAGGTTTTCTTGTAAGTCAAGAATTGCTTTTGCTGTCTCCACTTCAACCTGCTGACGGTTTTCTTCGAATTCATCCTCTTGGTGTTGCTTTGATTCCTGATCATCTTGATACCGCCTAATTAGTAGTCTGGCCTCCTCAAGGTCCCTGTTCACTCTGTTCAGCTTATGTTGTAAAACTGAACCTGCAACATTGTCTTCCGTAGCCAAGGTACGATTAAGTTGAGCGGGATTCTTAATTAGTTGGTCCCTCTCTGAAGGTTCACATGGATTTTCATGCTGAAGTTTAGTTTGCATGTGTCCAAATTCTCCATTTCTCAGTAGTTCTAAGTATTCTGAATTCTCCTTCTGTAGAACATCCAGCTCTTCAATTAAGCGTACCTGCTCAGATTCTATCACTTCAATCAGGTACCTTGCTTCCATCAGATCATTCTCGGTTTCACTGAGCTGAAGAGCTAAAGTACTATCCATCTTCAGCTCATGTTTTCTCAGAACCTCGTCATCCTCTCGAGCATAGGACGTAGTCTCATCCAAATCAGTTCTGGCGGATACAATCTCAACCTGCTTAAGTGATATAAATCAGCAAAATAACTCAATAAATGCCACTCAACAAAAATTGCATGATATCAAATACTTAAGAAAGCCAGGGAAAACCTATCTCCCCAAAACAACTGAAGTCTTACAGATGATTGCTGTTCTGTCTGTTTAATTGTCTCAGCTTCCTTGGATATGGAATCAGCTACCTGCAATCTATGTTGTAAAAGGCGCTAGGCGAGGCGAGGCGCCAAGCCTAGCTTTTGGCGCCTAAGGCGCTCCAGGCGAGCGCCTTTTATTTACAGAATAACAAACTGCCCTATAATTTGGCGCCTGGGCGCCTTTTTTTCCCAGGCGCCAACCCATCGCTTAAGGCGCCTTTGGTGCTTAAGCGCCAAAGGCGAGCGCCTTTTATAACATAGCCTGCAATAGGTGCAAGTGGTTATGGTTCAGATACTTGTTGAGATCCCTCTGCAATTCATCAACTTCCATGCGAACAAATTCACAAGCAACAAAACAAATTAGCGAGATAAGTAAGACTCCTTGCTAGTTTGTCATGCCAGGATCATGTTTAAAAAAACTCCTGGTACTTATTTAATGGATTTAAAGCAGCAGTAATGAATGTCAATTACCTATTCAAGCTATCATTGATTTTCAAACATGCATTTAGATTTCTCTTGCAATCTTCCAACTCCCTTTTGGAGTGACTGCCATGTTCCTGTGTAATGTAAAATCTAAAGGTAAGGTATATATTGGATGATAAGAAACACACAAATGCGTAGTAAGCAATAGTTAATATTGCATGCTTTAACTAAGACCTTAATCTTTGCTCCTGAAGATATGTCCTGCTGCTGGTAATGCCCCGCCAAGGTTTCCATGAGCTGCAAAGATAAGAAACACAGTTTCAGTCTTTCAGAGCATATTGAGTTGCAGTTGGAATGGAAACTAAGAAAGAAAAGAAAAAGCTCAGTGCGCAAACCTGATCACGCAGTTAGGAAATTTCACTAAATAGAGTTTCTCTCTCCCCTCCTTAAATAGAAATCTTCGTACCTACAATGTGAATAATTTATAGAAATTATCACTCATGCTCTACAGTGAACTTGGTAGAAGAAACACAATTTTATCCATTTATTAGAAAAATTGTTTGTGAGAGCTACATTCTGAGCCGTTCAAGGAGTCTGATGTTTTCCAATGCGAATCGAGTTAATTCTGGATTTCTATCAATTCTTGCTTGAAGCAACTGAACCTCTTCGTATAATGCGGCATTTTCCTCCTTGAGAAAATCATCGGCAGTCACTAATCCGTCTGCAAGCGACTCCATCTTTTTAATCTTCTCCTCACGAAACCTTAGAATCATTTTAGTACGCTGAGCATCCTCCTCCCGCTGGTGCGCCTACAATTAGTGGTGGTATTGTTAGCTATATATATAATAAAGCATGAGCACAAACCACAGCTAGTCCGGAGATTCCATTACAGTGGGATAAGGAGGCATACCAAGCGATTCATGTGTTCGATTTCAGCTTCTAATCTGCTAACTGCAGCTTCAGCCATTTTTTCTCTCCTCAGGGCACCAGTTAAAGTTGTTTCAATGCATTTCATCTAATACAGGAAATCACACACTGTCACATGCTTGACTTTATCATTTAAATATTAAGAAAGTAGTAATATGACTGGGAAGGGTACCTTCTTTTTTGTAATGCTTATACTATTCTGGAAATTGGGAATTCTTTTATTCGGAGTGGAATAGTTTGTTTCATGAACATCATCACCCAACTGAAAGTGCTCAGAATCTGGCATGCAAAGTGATAGATCCCTTAATGGTTTTTGATGATTGAGCACAAACAACTGATCCTGCTTGGTAAAAACATTGACAAATTCACCAATTGATCAGTTCTACTGGTGCTTGTCTGTGTGATGGGATTAACACGTAATATGAAACAATATGTACCTTTAACTGTTGTATTTGTCGCTGCAATGCCAACACATCACCTGAAGCATCTTCATTTACCTTAGCCTAGAGAAAGGATAGAAATCTATAAGTATCTACTCCCATGATTAACAGGGTAGTTTGCATATGAAATATATATTATACTCACATTGTTCTGAATAAGTTTGGCACGTTGAGCAAATTTTAGAGTGCTTAGAGTTTCATTTGCAGAGCTGCAAGAATGCATAAAAGATATTTCAAATACAGAACTGGAACATACTTAGCAGTTGGGTGCCTCACAGATATTTGAAATGAAATGCATCTCAAGGATAGAGGTAAAAACCAAGTAGATGGACTGATATTGGCGATTATTGTTGTTTTTGAATTTCCACCAAGAGAATCCTGCCCACAAAAGTTCAAATATCATAGTCTGCAGTTAAGGATTTGAGACCCTTGATAGATACAATCTATCCTCATAGGGCTTAAGGATGTACCTGAAGCAGAAATGTAAGTCTAGAATCACGGTATGGGACATGTCTATGTTTCCCATGCGCTAGATCTACTAAAGTCATGATCATCAGACTGCAAAAAATTTAGCAGGAGAACAAAAACAAAAATATTCAGATGGACTCCCAAACAAGACTCAGCTATGTTTAACTGAGCACACAATCAATCAATGAATAAGAAACAAACGGTAAAATAAATTACCCTAGAGTTGAAAGTGATTTATTGATGTTTGCAGCTTCTTTTAAGCGCTCTCCTTCAGCACCAGAGCTTTTCTGCCTAAAAATGTAAATGTAGACGAATGTCAGAACAAGCATAAGATACCACATGACCAGTCTTTGAATTGAATAATTACCTCTCTGAACCAGCAAGATCTACAAGGTTTAACCTCCCAAATCTTAGGTGAGTTGTGGAATCCATTTCCCATCGGCTCTCAATGACACAGGTAAAAACACTATGGGAGCGACTGCTCTCACTGTTCATGTTTGTTGCAGCCATTTTCTATTTGCAGCACCCTGGACAGACACAATTTTGGGAGTTATAATAGCTGGTATATCTAATCAGAAATGGTAAATGTGCAACTAAAACTCACCTGTAATAAAAGCTCGACAACATCCTTAACGGTGGTAACTTCATGTTCGGTAAGATTTTCAACATATACGCCTTTTCTTATATCTTCTCTAAGCTACAATAAGTATTAAGGTATATTAGAAATGACCAAATGGATCAAAAATGAACTGAGAAAGCGCAAGAAATGCTTTAATTACATGAAGATTAGTTGATGAGGGTTCCAAGAGATCAGTTATTTGCTCATTGTAAATCTCAAGGAAGGAACACTTGCAGCTGTACTTTAGATTTTCTTCGCGACGGTTTTCCTCTTCCTGAGGAACATGAAGTACTTAATGTAAAATTGAAGGAAAAATGGAAAATGCAGAGAATATGTAAGTTATTGCAAATCACCAGAAATTCCTTGTGATATCTTACATCTCGAATCCTCATAAACAAATGTTCAAAAATACGAGGAGTCATTCCACAGTCTTCATTAAGATATCTATCCATTTCATGTATCTCTCCCATCATAGTATATGTTTTACCACTTCCCGTCTGAAAAAACACATCAAAATGTCATCATCCATTTCACAATTCCCCAAACTACCTCAATAACTGTACCAACATACCTGACCGTAAGCAAACATACAACTATTATACCCAGACATACAGTTCTCCACCATGGGCCAGCAACCAAGAATAGCTTCTCCTACAACACATATCAAACATCCATCAGGCACTAACATACTCCGAATTCTCAAATGCAAAACAACAACAATAAAAAAAAAAACAATAATTTGTTACAATTTGGTCATGTATGTACCTGTGATATCGTCTCACACGCAACATGATCAAAAGTAAACCTAGTTTCAGGATTCCCAAGCCATGTTAGGGTATGCGCACTGTTCTGTCTCAAACATCTGAAATTCCCTTGAGTAACCTTCTCTGCGTTACTAATCGGCCTAATTCTTATCAAAACCTACAATAAACCGTCGATATACACAAATTAAAATACTCATTTGAATTCTAAAGAAAACAATACATACCTCTACGTTAGGATCTAAAGGCAGTACTAATCGTTGGGATTCTAAAGATATAACAACACATACTTGAACATTATGATCCATCCAGAAAGATGGATCTTCAACAAGCTCAAAATGTTGAACATCCACAGGTAATATCTCAGACGGCACAACTGAAACCCTTCAACAAACTTTAGGATGACTTCCTCCTCCTCCTCTGGCTCCAACATCACCACCGCGATGAGGTTTAACACATCCAGTTACTGAAACACTCTTAGGAAGACTCCTAGAAGGAGTACTTTGAGCTGAATTTTGTTCAGAATATGGTAATTTCCCTTTACCACCACCACCGCCTCCACCACCACTAGCTCTTGGAGTTCCGTTATTATTACTAGTAGTAGTACTACAAGATCTGTTATCCGATAATGGATCTCTCAATGGAGGTAGTAGAATTGAATTACTACTGCTCTCAAAATCATTCTCGTTTCCTTCTAATTGATTCGTATTCCTTCGAAGAAATCTAAACGACATTCTGACGCAAATTAACTTAAAATTAAAATTAAGAAGAAGAAATTCTCAATCTGAAAAAAACCCTAATTTCCATGAATTTTGTCTGAAGAAATTTCTGAGATTTTGGGGAAATAGAGAGAGTGAAGAAGAGCTTAAGCCCCGCTCAATCCAGATTTTGAAAACTATAACGGTTCAGCAATTACGCCTTTTGACACTGTAAAGTAATGTCTATATCTGGATTGACAGTACAGGGATCATATTTTCACGTGCTCTGAGTAAACGGATAGTGATGTGAGTGAAGTTGGACTCACAAAAAAAGTGAGTGTACAATACGATATATCATCTGATTGGTTTCTTATTTAATGGATGTAACGTACACTTACATTTGAGAAGTAGGTGAAAGAGTACTAGAGAGGAGAAACTGAGATGTTTGAAAAGGGGGATGATTTAGGACTTAGTTATCATTAATTAATGTTTGTCTAACGGAAACATTAATCATTTGTTTTTTATTTTGAATATAGAATTTGAATTCAAATTCGCCAGGACCCCACTTGATGGTCCATGGACGCTCTCTTGGACGGGGACGGTCCATTCGACTAATACCTAGCTGGGGTCAGGGCCGGGCCTGATAGACAAGCAGAGCAAGCCTCACATGCAGGCAACAGCAGCCCAGGTGCAACAATAAGCCCAGTTGTGATGGGGGTTCTCATTAAAAGAAAAAAAAGATGGACCGGCTAGCTTATTATTAATACAACTTTGAAGGGCTGTAAACAACTCATATAAATAGTTTAACTTTCATAGAATTTTTTCTTTTTCTCTATCTCTTTCCCTCGTTTCTCCTGTCTATCCTCTTTTTTCTTCCTTCCACGGATCATGAAATGCCAGTTTACTAATACCCGCAATCATTGGGCTATTTAAAGTAGTTTATATTTTTATTTAAAAAGAAAATTAGTGTTTTCTTACTACTTTAATTATCATTTACTTTTCCTTCCAGACACTATAAATTTTTTTCGTGACTACTTTTTATTACTGAACTTTTAGTTCTCTGATTATGTACTAGTATTTTTTTCGTAAAATTAGAAATGTCATTTCCTTCGAAAAAAAATTCGCCGCGGCCTTCGGCCGCATCGTTTATTAATGCCATCCTAAACCCTACCCAAGACAAAATCCTTGTCCCTATACAGGGGCAAAAAAAAATCCGTTCACTTCGGGGCAAATTTTTCCCAGGAACGTCCCTGCTGGGGTTTACCCTTTTATCTATGATCTGGTTTGATAATGTTTTTATTTTTCCAAAAGCACTTTCAAAACCTATATATGTTAATAATTTTTGAAATTGGTGTTTGGTAAAAAAAAATCAAAGTGCTTTATATCCTAAGCAATTCCCAAATTCCTCAATTTTTAAAAGCTGGGGGAGGAGGAGCTTTTAAAAGCATAAGCTTTGGTCCCACCAGCATTTAATACTTCATTTATCTTTTTTGTCTCTATTTTATTTTGTAAATGACAAAACTTATCCTTAAATATTTATATATAATTAATATTTTATTTCTTATATTTTATTTTTTAAATATTATTATACTTTATTTTCAAATTATTTTATATTACCATTTCATTTAGTTTGTCAAAAATAAAAATCAAAATAATTACTTAGTTCTAGTTTGATTTTTGGTTTAAAAGATTATGTATATATATTTAAAAGTGGTTCAGTAAAATAATTCTTTTAACAATCATAATAATAAATACATTTATATTTAATAATTAAAAAATCTAATTATTTTTAAACCCAATAAAATTGAATAAAACTATTTTCAGAGATATGTCTGTTTTTTTCATTTGCCACAACAACAATGGTTGAATCTGATATTTTACCAAACACACTTTGATTGTTTTCTTAATCAGCTTTAACTTTAATTAATATTTTACCAAACGTCTAACTGATTTTTCTCACAGCAACGCACAGCAGAAAAGTGCTTTTATAAAAGCCGCAGCAATACCAAACTAAGCCTATATTGACTCATTTCTTTTGCTAATAGCCTATTTGGATAGTGCTTCTGAATTTATTTTTTTTATTTTTTGCCTTTTAGAATTCGCAAAGCCAAAAGTTAAATGGTGACACAATTTTAAAATAGTTTATGAAAATTAAAAGTTAACTTTTAAAATATCTCATGTCATCGTGATCTTAAATCTCAATCATAACGATTCTTGTCAATGTTGAAATAAAAATGGCCATCAAAAATCGTCACGGTTCAAATATATAAACATGCCGACCCTTTTAAGCCATCATGGTACAAATTTATCAATCATGAAAACTCATTTAAATCATCCTAGTCCAAATTTATAAAACATGACGATTTTTTATTAAAATATCCAATATCATTGAGTATCTTGATCAGGGGTGGAGCCAGCTGCACATCCAGTCCAACTGGCTGCCAAGCCTAATAATAAGAACGATATTTTGGGCACCCCTCATTTTTGTGGCATACATGATGTGCTTAGGCCATCTACTCTATACTTATAAGAGGTGCCTTAACGTTAGGAAATGACTAACTTACCTTTTATGGCAGCCTAATAATAATAACGATATTTTGGGCACCCCTCATTTTTGTGGCGTACATGATGTGCTTAGGCCATATACTCTATACTTATAAGAGGTGCATTAACGTTAGGAAATGACTAACTTACCTTTTATTCTAATTTAATTTATTACTAAGTTACTAACCATCTAGATATAATCTTATATACATCTAATCTAATCAAAATTCATTAACAAAAAAACAATCAAAATCCAATTTAGATAGTCGAATTTTCAGTTTGAATTTTTTTCCCATCTTTTTCCCTCTTTCTATATCGGTTCCTCGTCATCGATTCATTAAGTTTTCATCGTCGATTAATCAATCAACAAACTCACTCGTAAGTATTTTTTCACAAACTCATTATTTATAATTCTTTTTGATTGGAAATTTTGAGTGGTGAAAATGGAAGTTGCAGATAGTATTTCTGTTTAGGAGAATTCAAAATTAAAAGTTTTGTAAATAAAGAACACTTTCGGTTAGGAAGATATTTTTTTGGGACTAACCGAACTTTTGTATATAATACCAATTGTTATGTTCGATTAAGTCGAAGTTTTTTCTCTTAATCGAACTTTATTCTGCAAGAAAAATGTTGAGTTCGGTGAAGTCGATTTTTTCTTACCTAACCGAATTTTTCTCTGAAAACCTATATGTTGAGTTCGGTTAAGTTGCAATTTTTTTCTCGTAATTGATATTTTCTATGAAAAAAATATATATTGAGTTCTTTTGCGTTGCAATTCTTTTGAAGAATTCGGCAAGAACAGATAGCCATCTTACTCATGTTTTTCCGCCTACTTAAACTGAAAGTTTGGCTACAAAAATGATGGACTCGACTAAACAGAACATTACTCCATATCCCACAGAATAAAAGTTCGGCTGCCTGTCCTGGAAATCTGATATCCGAACAAAGAAAAACCTCCATTAAAACTAAATTCGGTTACCTGTGCCTTCAGAAACAATATCGAAACTACATTTGCAGATAAGTTCGTCTACTTGTTCTCCGGATCTTGTAGCCAAACGTGTTTAACCTAGTCCAAATCAAGCAACAAAAATCTAAATTTAAAGTATGCCTGAGTAGTTTGAAGGTTTGAGTTAATTTTGTTTCCCAAAACTCTTTTTTTCCTCCTTCTTCTCTCGCAATAATTTAATTTAAAAATAAAACCAACTTATTGATTTAATTATATACTAATCATTAATTAGCTCAACTTAATGATTCAACTAGTCAGTACATTAACTTAATTATCAAGGGTAATTTTGCCACTAAGATAAATATTTGGATAAAGGGTGTTTCAAATTGCTTCAAAATTACCTAGTCAAACGGAAATCATAGTCCCCTCCTGAAAAAGCGGGGGCATAACAACCATACCCAATAATTAGTTCGGCAATCTGTATGGACTAAACTCCAATATAATTCCGAGAGAACCAACTTAAAAGTGAGACTCTATCAAGAAATATATCAAAGAGTTTTTATCTCTTTCTCAATACAATCATCAAATCGAACAGATAGAAATCCGTGAGTCTGATTGATATGAGAAATAACTTGGACGGTACCAGAAGTCCAAGTGTCAATCAAGTTCTATCTAACAATCAAGGTCGGATTTATCAACTGATTGAACTACGCACAACCTGTGATAGTTTAATTATATAAACAAATATAATGCGGAAAAGTAATACCACAGATACCGGAAATTTTGTTAACGAGGAAAACGCAAATGCAGAAAAACCCCGGGACCTAGTCCAGAATTAAACACTACATTGTATTAGCCTCTACAGACTCTAGCCTACTACAAGTTAACTTCGGACTGGAATGTAGTTGAGCACTAACCAAGTCTCACACCGATTAAGGTACAGTCGCGTTCCTTACGCCTCTAGAACCACGCCGAATTCTGTGCACTTGATTCCCTTAGCTGATCTCACCTACAACTAAGAGTTGCTACAACCCAAAGTCGAAGATTAAACAAATCTGTCTCCAACAGATATATCTATCCTTTATTTTGTTTTTGTTCTGTCTTTTGATACAAAGATAAAGGTGAACAGGAACCAACTAATAATCCGGTCTTATACTCCCGAAGAGCAGCGTAGAAATATTAGTCACCTCACAATAACCTAACTGATTAACAGAAGAAGTTATTTCCGAATCACAAGAGTCTGAGACGAAGAACTGTTGTGATTACTTTTTATATCTTACCTATTGGAGATAAATCTCGAGTAAACCTTAGAGGAGATAAAACTCAATATGATAGAACAAGTAAGATCAGAATGCGCAACTACGGAGAAAATAGTTAGATATTGCTTCATGAATCCCAAATGAATTCTTCAATTTGTTAACCTAATAATGGTTTTGGAAAACCTAGGTTAGAGGAGAATCGACTCTAGTTTGAAACTAGGACATATGGAAGTGTCGGGATTAGGTTTCCCAGTTGCTATAACTTTTCCTTATATAGTCTTTCAAATCAGGGTTTGTTGCAATCAAAGCTAAGATAGCTTAGTAACAAAGCATTCAATTTTCACCGTTAGATGAACTACTGATTTAAGATTCAAGCTAAGTTTGCTTATAAACTAAGCAATTAATCTCCATTGTCAAATGGTCATAGCTTGTTACACACAAATAAAACTCAGGTAAACCCGTGCGAATACTATGTACGCAAACAAGAGTTCCGGACCTTCTCAGGTAAATTCGTTCGCATACTAGGTACGCAAACAAGACTTCCGGACCTGAATCATCACAATACAGTTCGCATACTAGGTATGCATACCGCGTTGTATCTAGACATGGGTAATCGTTCTAAACTATGATTTCAATCATTGAAACATCCTTAGAAGACGACAATGGTAATCTCACACATACCATTAACTTCAAGTAATTTTCAAATGATCGAATGATTAGTACGAAACTTCCCGAGATAACACCAAATGAATGTCTCACACAAATCATATAAGATGTTCAAGGTAATTTTCACATGATCATCTTTTGACTTAATATTTAGTTTCCAACAAATAAATTGTTTCCAACTAAACTCGTCAAGAATATGATGAACATAGCTAAAGAAAAAATCTTCCAACACGTATTTCGATAAATAGATAAGCGAGATAAACTCGGCTCGAAATATCACATATGTATAATATAAAAGTCTATATAGCTACATGACTTAGTCTTATTAGAAGATAGAATATAATAGACTTCTGAGTGATAGATAAGTTTTAGTCTCCATATACCTTTTATTGATGAAGTTCCTCCAAGCTCCTCAGTAGACCTTCTTCTTCAATTGGTGTACCCCGTGAAGTCTAAAGCTCAACTACACATTCTATCCTAATCCGAGACATAGCTATAAGAAGACAAGAAATCAAGTATATAGTTTTGATCAACTAAACTTGACAAAAAAACTTGAAATAAGAACCTTGCGAGTTCGTCCGAGCAGTGCTCTAACAATCTCCCTTTTTGTCTATTTTAATGACAAAACTATCAATACATATGGATTACAAAATAAATAAACTTTGTAGCTTTTCATCCATCATGCTGGATTTCCTTGGCCCTTCAACTTTCCTTGAATTCTTCGTTACTCCAAGTACTCCGGCGATTCTGAACGTGTTCAACTCAGCGTCATTATTGTTGAAGATCTGTAGCCATAACAATAAGAAAACATATGTTCTCAATCATTGTTACACAATGTCATAGTATTATTATAGATAATCAAAGTCAAATTGTATCACAACTTTGAAATAATACTATGGTGATATGTATCACTCCCCTTAGTAAATACTTACATCTTACAATGAAAACCACTCCCCCTTGCATAATGATCTGTAAACATATGTATGTAGTGTGAACTACCAAATAATTCTCCCCATTTTTGTCAATATAAATTGGTAAATGTACGAAAACTACAGGATCATAGTGAAATTTTCAAAAAGATACTTCATGACTAAAATAGAACATATCAACTTTGTTTCGATGATTTCATATATTCAAAACTTAGTGTTTTCATCAAGGAGTTTATAAAGATATAAGATAACTCATACAATATTCCACAGCCTCACGCCCCACAAAGATATGACAATTAAGCACAAGTTCAATTAAGAACTCTCCCTCATTTGATGTCATTCCCAAGAGAACAACATGAGCGACCTTACTTTTACAAGAAAAGAAGGATTTCTTTGGACATTAAAAAATCACATGGATTTGTATCCAGTAAACTCGAATAAATTAACCACAAGGATACCTTATTGATTAATTTAATCAAAAACACTCAACATAAAGAAACTTACAGAGCCATACAGTACTTTCACATAAAAGTGGATAAGTGAAAGATCAATACTGCAGAATTTTTCAAAAGTTCATTATATCTTTTATCAATATTTTCATAAAGACATAATAGACTTAACTTTTGAGCATATATGAGATAAGCACAGTTCACGAACATAAACACATATATATTTCATAAGCACTTGCAATATATGAAATCAAAAAGATTAAATACTGCAAAAAAAAATCTTCCAAATAACTTTAGAATTTAAATAAATAAATCTAAAAACATTGCAAGATGAAAATCGTTGAAATTGATATGTGTAATCACAATAATTGTTATTCCAAACCCTAGTTATCCTTCTTAAATATAAGAATAAATTTTCATAAGAAGTTTCCTAGACATTAAGATTCTTAAAAAAATCTTTATCGTCCCCGAACTTCTTGTCGTCAACAGACATCGGAACATAAGGTTCATGAACAAAGGAGTCAATTCCAACAAACGTTCTTGAATGTTGCCGAATCAGGGACTTCAGAATTTCAAGAGATCTTAGAAAAATAGCCTTTATTTGCTGAATCTCTATCTTTGTTTCTTTTAACTCTTCAAGAACAACAACAAACTTATGAAGATTTGAGGTTTTAGCCCTTGGTTTCTTGATATTCTTCTTTTTTTTTTCTTCAAAGTTTTTGAGGAATGTGATTTGTCTTTTTCCTTCATGACTGATGGCTTAACTATCATATTAACATCTTTTCCATTAGAAGAGATGATGCTTGGAGTCTCCATAAAATTAAAATATGGGATTTGTTAAAAAGAACACAAAAACAATATCTCCACAAGCAACCTTTTGATGAAAAAATTTTCGGACAAGGAAAAGAATATAGGGCTACGGAACCTATATACAAAGCAATAGGGTTCACGTACGATCAACACAAATAGCTCTAAAGAGGGTATGAATGTCGATTTTAACCCCCTTTTTATACATATATATATTATATAATATATACATATATATATTCAAATACTGAGAAATCTTTTCAATACCATTATTTGACGATATAAAAATAATAAATAGAAATTCTGAAAACAAGATTAAAAAAAAAAATTAGAATAGTTTCTGACCCTAGAGCCCGATTATGCACAACTCTTGTCTCTTTTTAAAATTAGGGCACATGAGACAGATGCACCTTCAACACAGTTAGACTGTGTAAGGATGAACAATAATTTGTTCACCACATGGTTCCTGCATGGAATTTTCAACATCCCTTTTTATAGGTCGTTTAGACCTAGTTAATTTCTGTAGAGATTTAATTTTTTCCTTAGAAATCAACTTCTTAGGAGATGAGTTAAAATAACATAAGTCGGATGGATTTTACTTTAGAAAAAGTTTGAGCTTGTTTGTTAATCAATTAGATCCCTGTTGCAGTTTGTTGACATATATTAATTTATGTTTGTAATTGAAACAATTAGAGAGTTCATGACCCTTAATAGTACATGTTTGTGGGTGAAAATGGTTTCTGCTGATTTCGGTAATTTCGGGTGTGTGGGTGAGAAACGAATTTAAACCCTAAACAAAGCACTGCAAGGGAATACTTTAGATCCGAGAGATCAATCTGTACAAGTCTGGCCTAAACCAAGAAATGGTCGTTCCAAACTTGCTTCGGTCACAAAGTGAAGGAGAATGGGTTGGTTTTGGAGAGGGAAGCAAGGAAAGTGTTGAGACCAGAATAGTTGATTATGGAAGAGTAGTTGTTTTTCTGCGACTTGTATCAGAAAGCAGGAAGCTAACAGATGGAAATCTAGCAAAATGTTTCTGAGTGTTGTATGCTCCTGACTGAACTTGTTGTTCGGTGGAAATAGGTAAGACCTATTTATACAGGTCGAAGTGAAACGTACTCTGGTCTCATTAAGGAATGGAAAAAATGGGTGAATAAATGGAAGGAGGTGGTAACCATTAACGCATGAAATTGATGTTCCATAAAAGAGAGCGTTTCACCATTACTCCCTGTATTTACTAACCGCCTCATCCTTATAACACTTCCTTATAACGGGCATAGTGTACGCCGCACGCTGTAAACCGCCAAACCAATACCCAAAGAGGATCCCCCAGTTTGTGATGTGTGTAGATGTCTCGAATGTTTTCGTGGAAAACATGTAGCATATTGTTGTCGCCTGGCAAGTCGAGCTTGGGAGACTTGCTAGCTTGGTGACCTTCGACGGTCGAGATTTTGCATCTTAAGAGGAAAGGTAGTCGCTGATCATCGCACGCTTTCGTCTTTGGTAGACGCATAGGGAAGGCCAGCATGGTGGCGCGACAAGGTTGGCATGCCATTTGCATGGCATGCCTTGGTGCGGTTTGGCGTGGCCAAACTAGGGTTTTGGGTCAAAGGTTACCATGTGTTGTCTGGTAACCTTTGACGGCTAGGATTTTCTCCTGGGATTGAAGGGAGACCGTTGATTGTCGCGCGCCTTCATTTTGGTAGCCGCATAGGGAAGGCCAGTATGGTGGCGCGGCAAGGTTGGCATGCTATTGGCATGCAATTCCTTGGCGTGGCCAAACTAGGGTTTTGGGTCAAAGGTTACCATGCATTGTCTGGTAACCTTGGACGGCTAGGATTTGCTCCTGGGATTGAAGGGCGACCGTTGATTGTCGCACGCCTTCGTTTTGGTAGCTGCATAGAGAAGGCCATCATGGTGGCACGACAAGGTTGGCATGGCATGCCTTGGCGTTGCCAAACTAGGGTTTTGGGTCAAAGGTTACCATGCGTCGTCTGGTAACCTTGGACGGCTAGGATTTGCTCCTGGGATTGAAGGGAGACCGTTGATTGTAGCACGCTTTCGTTTAGGTAGACGCATATGGAAGGCCAGCATGGTGGTGCGACAAGGTTGGCATGTCATTAGCGCATGGTGCGTCTAGCATGGGTAGGGCCAAGGCAAGGTGTGTTTGGCTTGGCATGGTGGGGCCAAGGGCTTGGCATGCCGTTTGACACATGGTGCGGCTAGCATGGATAGGGCCATGGAAAGGTGCGATTGGCTTGGCATGGTGGGGACAAGGGCTTGGCATGCAGTTGGCACATGGTGCGGATGGCATGGCTAGGTCCATGGCAAGGTGAGGTTGGCTTGGCTTTGTGGGGCCGAGGGCTTGGCATGCCGTTGGCACATGGTGCAGCTGGCATGGCTAGGGCCATGGAAAGGTGCGGTTGGCTTGGCATGGTGGGGACAAGGGCTTGGCATGCCATTGGCACATGGATGGCGTGGTTGGCATGCCTTGGCGCGGAGATGTGGCTGGCATGGTTGGCATGCCTTGGCGCAGAGATGTGTCTGGCATGGTTTGCCATTGGCACAGTGGTGCGGCTGGCATAGTTGGCATGCCTTGGCGCGGAGATTTGGCTGGCATGGTTTGCCATTTGCACAGTGGTGCGGCTGGCATGGTTGGCATGCCTTGGTGCGGAGATGTGGCTGGCATGGTTTGCCCTTGGCATAATGGTGCTGTGTTGGCATGCCTTGGCGCGGAGATGTGACTGGCATTGTTTGCTATTGGCACAGTGGTGCAGCTGGCATGGTTGGCATGCCTTGGCGCGGTAGCATGAGAATTAGGGTTTTGCACAGGTGATGTCAATCAATGCTAAGGGTTCTGCCGTGGAACATGACACATAAAAAAAAAGTTACCATGGTAATTCTTACGTAAGCATGCTGATCGATTCAATAAATGTGCTAATGGTCATGATGATGTCATGTCAGATGTGCGGTTTTACGATTTTAACCCTAGGCTAAAAACCACCATCAACATTAAGTCCCCTGCTTAGATCGGAACGGGAGCATCGTTGCGAGGTAAGCATAAGATGGTGACTGGATAGGACAAGAAATCGAAACAAGTCGTGATAAGATGGTCAGGAAATTCCGACTAACCTTTTCGATAGGTAAAGAGAGTTTGTGCTTCCCGTGTTGGCAGCCTTGTATAAATTGTACGGGGGGTGCGGACCGTGGTAAGGTGAGATGAAAATTGCCGGCTTAGTCTGGCCATGTATCATCTTGGTTGGGTTAGGGGACATCGTGACGCTGGCTTGGCGAGTTTGTTTGCGAGGAAAGTCATGGCGTGGATGGCTTGGCATGTGGGGCCAAGGCATGGCGCGGTTTGGTGCGGCAAGCATGGCGGACGGCTTGGCACGTGGGGCCAAGGCAATAACGCGGTTTGGGGAGGCAAGCATGGAGGACAGATTGGAATGTGGGGCCAAGGAAATGGCGCGGTCTGGGGAGGCAAGCATGGAGGACAGCTTGGCATGTGGGGCCGAGGCAATGGCGTGGACGATCTTGGCATAGTGATTTGTCTTCGCGGGCCTGGTTGCCTCTTTTCCTTACTTGATTCAAATAGGAAATCCTTTCCTTATCCAAACTCCCAAGTATTTACGCCTATAAAAGAAGGGTCGACCTCTCCTTTATTTCACACCTAGTTTTTTATTCTGGCCGCGTGGTAACAATAAAGCGAGCAAATCCCAGGTATGTCTTCCAACACTTGCCCTTTTTTTTAGTACAAACCCTAGCTATAGGCGTATACTTTCATGAACTTGTAGAAATATTTTCCTTCTGCATTGGTATGAATCCTAGCCGTAGATATGCTTTGCATGAACTTGTAATAAAATTTAGGCGCGAATGCCGTGGTGATGCTGGCCGCCTCAATTATTGTGCGAAGTAGGTGTGTGCGAGCATTGTTACTCCCTTCCCGTGAAAATCTAGCTTTTAGGGTTTCCCCCTTTTCCTGGTGTGGCCGTGTGCATGGTTCCCATAGTGGGGCGCGCCTATTCGGCTGGGCGCAAATTTCCCGCTACGTGAAGTGGTGATGCAGAGTCTGTCAGACCCCATTTCTTCGCATATGCGCAAAATGACTTTGAAACCAATTGGCTCGCGTCCAGGATGACTCTCCTGTGTCTGATAAAATAATTTCCATGCACTTTCCGTAATAATCTCTCTTCGTATTGTTCCATTGTAGTTATCTTGAAGGTGAAAGCAGTGTAAGAGAATTTTCGTTAGGATGTCAACAATTTCTTCCGTACCGAAGGATGTTGGCAATTCCAAGCCAAACGTGGATGATGAATTCTTCACGATAGTTTCTGCCGGGAGAAGTCCTCTTAAGCATGTGCCGATTCTTCTGACTGGTCTGGAGAGTGAGGGAGGGGATCGATCAGTTCCGCCAGGGAATGTAATATGGTTTTGTCTTCAGAGAAAAGAGTATTCCGCCTCTCTTATTGATTTCAAAATCTCCGTGAGTCCATTGCGTTCTTTTGATAAATGGATGCAATTTATGATAAGTTAAGATTGTGTGAGAGCTAGTTTGACCAAGGCGCAAATCATTGATGCTGTCGCGGCTTCTGCATCACTTCAAATTAGGAAAGACATCCCGGGTTTGGTTGCTTTCATCTCCAGGTAGTGTCCAGATACTCACACGGCCATATGCAGGTGGGGAGAAATGACTATGTCCTTAGAAAGTGTGGACATTCTGCTGAATCTTCCCATAACACGAAACCTCAACATCAAGCTGTCAGATGACGAAGAAAAAATGCGTGCCGCCCTGGTTGCGAAGTCGAAATGGTTTGTTCGAAAAGAAAACGAGACGAAGTGTTTATACATCTGGTGGGTGACTCAATGGTTTCCTGATGAGATGGCACCGGATCAAAAGAATAGTACACTCCACGTCGCGGCATTCCTGGCTCTTTGGTTATCCAGGGATATTTTCGATGATGGCTCTAGTAATAAGGAGATAAGTCCGGAACTCATCAAATTTGCTATAAGATTGGCAAAAGGAGTCTTTCTCCCCATTGGCGGCTTGTTTCTCGGTTCTCTGTACACACACTTGGATCATCTGGTTGTGGCCATGCGCGCTTCAAATGGTTACATAAAAGTGGATTCGTATGTTGACTTTGCTTTTCTCCAGGAGTGGCTATGGGAACATTTTAAAAAATACGCTTCTAAACCGTTGGTTTCACTTCCCAAGTCTCGGGTGGTTCGAGAATACTTCGCTGGTCGAATAGGCGCCCAAGAGCTGGCTCAAACCTGGTTGATTTCCTCGATAATTCGTACGTCGTTAATTTTTGTCTATGGTCCCCAGTGTGTACATCCATAGTACAGGTCAATACTTTTGCTTCCGCTCCAAACATGTCTTTGCTTTCTGACGCAGGGAACCTGAGTGTTGGCGAGGTTGTATTCATGCGAAGTTGCACATCTGGTTATATACTGTCTTTCTTTCGAGGATCCTGTCAGGAAGTCTCTTACAATATTGATCGGGCAGCTCGGCATATGGGTTTCGACCAAGGGGTCCCTCTTGTTTGTCAGCTGGTAGCTCTAGAGGACTTATTACCGGACGTTCTTGATGCTAGTGTTCTCGTGCCGGGCAAAAGTCTCCCTTTCTTGATTTAGGAACGAAATCCTTCTACCACCTCCAAGTATAACACATTCTGGCAGAGTGAATTCCTTGTCATCCAGGAATTTGTGAAAGTCGTAGTGGAGAACACCCGTGGTAGGCCTTCTGCTGCGATTTTATCAAAGCATCCGTTGAGGGATACTTCTTCAACCAAAAGAGAATCCGTCGGTACGGACGTGGATAGTCCCCAAGCGAAGGAGCGAAGGTCTAAAAATCGTGCAGGCGGTTTCCAGTCAGACTCCACAGTTCTACCGACTTTTAGTCATCCAACACGCGGGTACGTATGATTTTCCTCCTGACTTTAGTTAGATCGTGCATATCCTTGTTTCCCTTCTGAGTATCCATCTTTGTATCTTACCTAGGGTATCAACAGCGTGAACGCCTTTACCAAAATTGCAAGTGGTCACAAAACATCGTTTCTCGAGATGGAGGGTGACGGTGCTGAACCTATCCATGGCGATGGGGAACCCGAGAAGGATGAAAGCTCAGTGTCCAGTGATGGCGAGAATAGTTCTTCCGAAAGCAGTGTTGAATCTTCCTCTAGTCGTTCTGAAAGAGAATCAGTGAGTCTCCCGCATTCCCATTTTCCCTTTTTTTTGGAAAAAAAAATCAAAACCGTGGTATCACAAGGAGAAACCGTTTTTGAAGATGGCCCTGAGACGGAGACTGGTGGTGACACAGCTTTGTCTCCAACTATGGCAGCCGCGCCGGGTGACCTTGAAATGGATGTTGATCGAGATGAGAACGTCGTTGTGACTCAGACACTGGAGAGTACTCTAGTGGCCGCAGGTGCAATTGTCATTAGGAATCCCCTGTCGGTTGCTGGTGTAGACGCGGGCGTCACCTTCAATCCCCCATACCTGGTCCCTCATCCGGATCATATGTTAAACGGGGGATTTAGTGTGCCAGCCAAACATGAGGCACTGTACACCAAGATATGGGAAAGCTATGGACATATCGCTACGACCAAGAAGGTTACTAGTCGATTTGCGTTGGTTAAGCGTGTGGAGGAAACTTTGTCTTCGATTGACAATATGTGCAACGTGAACGGAGATATACTGTTTCTGAGGATGTAATCTCGAGCTGGAGGTTCCACCGTGAAATGTGTGTAAGCTTTGAGTTCAACGTTTCTAGGTTCGTTGAGGGCTTCTCTGAGGTTGAAAAGTTGCTGGTTGAAACAGCCAAAGGTCCTTCTGCGGATTTGGTGAAGAAGCAGGAAGCGGAAGTCGAGAAGTTGTCCAGGAAGCTGAAGTTGAAGAGGGCGGTTCTCCAAAGCGCGAAGGAGGCTCTTGCTAAAAATAGCAAGCTATTGTTGAATAACTTTCCTTGAATGCATATCTGTCTTCTGAACTTCTAATTTTTAGTTTTTTTTTTGATAGGCAAATGAAACGCCTAGTTTATGGTTTTGATTTTCTGGATTTTTTGGGTTGATAGACAAGTGTTACCTATGAGGGTTTTGGATTATTATTCTGGATGAACTGTTTTAGGATGATGTCGTTTTTGGTTATGGTTGTAAGTAACATAAACATCCCAGGGAAGATATGGAAACATGAACGTTGCGTGTTGGTAGATGACATGGGATGAAACATAACATGGCTATCGGTTTTATTATTCCCGTGAAAATTTGAAATAATAAACCAATGTATTTTGTCTATGAAAGACTTACTCGGCTATTTGGATCTGCTAACGAAAAAACAAGTCAGGTGCAAGCCCGACTTTCGTGGGAAACACCGCCGATTGTGTAAAGTCCCCAGTCGTGCCTGTCACTTGATAAGAGTCGTCGATCCCTGAGCGGATCGTTTTCTTTTAACCTCTGGGAAGTCCCCAGTCGCCCCTTGCGTGTCAAGACTGGTTGGATCGTTCGCCTTTAAACTCTAGGAAGTCCCTAGTCGTCCCTTGCCGTGTCAGGACTGTTTTGATCGTTCTCCTTTTAAACTCTAGGAATTCCCCAGTCATCCCTTACTATGTCAAGACTGATAATCGGGTCGTCTGGTAACTGAGTCGTCGATCCCTGAGCGGATCGCCTGCTTCTACCGTCTTGATGTATCGGTCGAAGCATGAGATCGATGGTTGAAAATTGACATTGTAACCGAAAGATCAATCTCCCACTGTGGTCGCCAATTGTTTGTGGGTGAAAATGGTTTCTGTTGATTTCGGTAATTTCGGGTGTGTGGGTGAGAAACGAATTTAAACCCTAAACAATGTACTGCAAGGGAGTACTTTAGATTCGAGAGATCAATCTGTACAAGTGCGGCCTAAACCAAGAAATGGACGTTCCAGACTTGCTTCGGTCACAAAGTGAAGGAGAATGGGTTGGTTTTGAGTAGGGAAGCAAGGAAAGTGTTGAGACCAGAATAGTTGATTATGGAAGAGTAGTTGTTTTTCTACGACTTGTATCAGAAAGTGGTAAGCTAACATAACGAAAGCTAGCAAAATATTTTCTCAGTGTTGTATGCTCCTGACCGAACTTGTTGTTCGGTGGAAATAGGTAAGACCTATTTATACAAGTCGAAGTGAAACGTATTCTAGTCTCATTAATGAATGGAAAAAATGGGTGAGTAAATGGGAGGAGGTGGTAACCATTAACAGATGGGATTGATGTTCCATTAAAGAAAGTGTTTCACCATTACTCCATGTATTTACTAACCGCCTCATCCTTGTGACACTTCCTTATGATGGGTATAGTGTACGCCGCACGCTGTAAACCGCCAAACCAATACCCAAAGAGGATCCCCCAGTTTGTGATGTGTGTTGATGTCTCGAATATTTTTATGGAAAACATGTAGCATATTGTTGTCGCCTGGCAAGTCGAGCTTGTGAGACTTGCTGGCTTGGTGACCTTCGACGGTCGAGATTTTGCATCTTAAGAGGAAAGGTAGTCGCTGATCATCGCACGCTTTCGTCTTTGGTAGCCGCATAGGGAAGGCCAGCATGGTGGCGCGGCAAGGTTAGCATGCCATTGGCATGGCGTGGCCAAACTAGGGTTTTGGGTCAAAGGTTATCATGCGTTTTCTGGTAACCTTGGACGGCTAGGATTTTCTCCTGTGATTGAAGGGCGACCGTTGATTATCGCACACCTTCGTTTTGGTAGCCTCATAGGGAAGGCCAGTATGGTGGCACGGAAAGGTTGGCATGCCTTGGCATGGACAAACTGGGTTTTGGGTCAAAGGTTACCATGTGTTGTCTGGTAACCTTGGACGGCTAGGATTTGCTCTTGGGATTGAAGGGCGACCGTTGATTGTCGCACGCCTTCGTTTTGGTATCCGCATAAGGAAGGCCAGCATGGTGGCGCGGCAAGGTTGGCATTCCATTAGTGCATGGTGCGGCTAGAATGTATATGGCCAAGGCAAGGTGCGTTTTTCTTGGCATGGTGGGGCCAAGGGCTTGGCATCCCGTTTGGCACAAGGTGTGGCTAGCATGGCTAGGGCCATGGCAAGGTGCAGTTGGCTTGGCATGGTAGGGATAAGGGATTGGCATACCGTTGGCACATGGTACGGCTGGCATGGCTAGGGCCATGGCAAGGTGCGATTAGCTTGGCATGGTGGGGCCAAGGTTTTGGCATACCGTTGGAACATGGTGCGTCTGGCATGGTTAGGGACATGTCAAGGTGCGGTTGGATTGGCATGGTGGGGCCAAGGGATTGGCATGACATTGGAACATGGATCAACTGGCATGGATAGGTTCATGGAAAAGTGCGGTTGGCTTGGCATGGTGGGGCCAAGGGCTTGGCATGTCGTTGGCATATGGCTGGCGTGGTTGGTATGCCTTGGTGCGGAGATTTGGATGGCATAGTTTGCCATTGGCACAGTGGTGTGGCTGGCATGGTTGGCATGCCTTGGCGCGGAGATGTGGTTGGCATGGTTTTCCATTGGCACAGTGGTGCAGCTGGCATGGTTGGCATGCCTTGGCGCGGAGATGTGGCTGGCATGGTTCGCCATTGGAACAGTGTTGCGGCTGGCATGGTTTGCATGCCTTGGCGCAGAGATGTGGCTGGCATGGTTTGACATTGGCACAGTGGTGCGGCTGGCATGGTTGGAATGCCTTGGCGCGGAGATGTGGCTGGCACGGTTTTCCATTGGCACAGTGGTGCGTCTGGCATGGTTGGCATGCATTGGTGTGGAGATGTGGCTGGCATGGTATGCCATTGGCACAGTGGTGCGGCTGGCATGGTTGGAAAGCATTGGCGTGGAGATGTGGCTGGCATGGTTTGCATTGGCACAGTGGTGCGGCTGGCACGGTTGGCATTCATTGGCGCGGAGATGTGGCTGGCATGGTTTTCCATTGGCACAGTGGTGCGGCTGGCATGGTTGGCATGCCTTAGCGCGGATATGTGGCTGGCATGGTTTTCCATTGGCACAGTGGTGCGGCTGGCATGGTTGGCATGCCTTGGCGCGAAGATGTGGCTGGCATGGTTTGTCATTGGCACAGTGGTGCGGATGGGATGGTTGGCATGCCTTGGCGCGGAGATATGGCTGGCATGGTTTTCCATTGGCACGATGGTGAGGCTGGCATGGTTGGCATGCCTTGGCGTGGTAGCATGAGAATTAGGGTTTTGCACAGGTGATGTCAATCAATGTTAAGGGTTCTGCCGTGGAACATGACAGATAAAAAAAAAGGTACCCTGGTAATTCTTACGTAAGCATGCTGATCGATTGAATAAATGTGCTAATGGTCATGATGACGTCATGTCATATGTACGGTTTATGATTTTAACCCTAGTCTAAAAACCACCATCAACAGTACAATAAGAACATGTCAATGTGGAGGATGGTTCTGGCACCATTGCCGAACATGCTTCTAAACAAAGTGAAGTACCTGGAACATGTGTGAAATCCATTTCATCTTCCAATGTGGTCGATGAGGTTTATCCAGGAAAAATATCAAGGTTGATGTGAGTATTGCTATAATTATCAAAATTATTTTCGGCAAGGAGTGCTACACTTGATTTTTCATCTCCTGTAGAATCATAGTGATCAGATGTTTCATCAAGAGTTGAAGCGAGACCTTTGTTCCCAATGTATTGTCTACGATTTGGGATCTCATTAGCAAAATGACCAAAACCTTTACAATTGAAGCACTGTGGCATATACTCATCATCAGTATCCCTGTTTTTAGGAGGGACACGATCATGGGGCTCAACTGATGATTTAGGTTTATCTCTGGTGAATCGTTTACTTCTCTTCAAAAAAAGATCTTTAAACTGTCTTGTGATCAAAGAAACTGAGTTGTTAAGATATTCATCTAATGATTCAGTCTCAATAGGATGATTCACAGAGTTTCCGACACTTTTACTTTTATCAAGTAGTTTAGTATTTTTTTGTGCTTTGGATGAATGCTCGTGATCAAATATCTTTAACTTTCCAACAAGAGTAGTTCTGGAAATTGTTTCAAGGTTATTTCCCTCAACGATAGAATGTTTCTTAGAATCATATCTAGATGGTAGTGATATGAGAATTTTCATCACAATTTCCTTTTCAGGAATAGTCTTACCCAATGTCAAATATGCATTAATAATTTCAGATACTTTCTGATTAAACTCATCAAATGATTCTTCATCATCCATACGAAGGTTTTCCCAGTCAGAATTTAGATTTTCAAGCCTAGCTTATTTCTCAGAGGTATTCCCTTCAAATACGGTTTCTAAGATATCCCAAGCATCTTTAGACCGAGTGCACGTAGTCACATGGTGCTGAAGATCTGGGGTAATGGCATGTATGATAGCTTCAATCTTTCAGAATTTTGCTTTACGACAAGAATCTCGACACATAATCACCAATATTATTTACAACAGTTACACCGTCTACTGTTACTAGTAGAGGATTATAGCCATTTACAACACGAACCCATGATTGAAAATCACGCGCTTCAAGAAAGGCACGCATAGCAATTTTCCACCATAAATAATTCGAGACATCGAAAACTTGTGGTACGTTTATAGAGATAACACATCTGTCCATAGAGTCAGATTGCTACAAACACATACTTAAGAGGTCTTAGCGTGTTTGCCTGCTCTGATACCAATTAAAAAAGCGTGGGTTTAACAACCACACCCAATAATTCGTTCGGAAAAATATATAGACTAACTCCAATATAATTCCGAGAGCACCAACTTAAAAGTGAGACTCAATCAAGAAATATATCAAAGATTTTTATTTCTTTCTCAATACAATCAGCAAATCGAACATATAGAAATCCGTGAGCCTGATTGATATGAGAAATAACTTGGACAGTACCAAATACCAATGCCTAAGTGTCAATCAAGTTATATCCAACAATCAAGGTCAGATTTGTCAACTGATTGAACTACGCACAACCGGTGATATTTCAATTATATAAACAAATATAACGCGGTAAACAAATAACACAAACACCAGATATTTTGTTAACTAGGAAAACGCAAATCCAGAAAAACCCCGAGACCTAGTAAATATTTGAACACCACACTGTATTAAGCCGTTATAGACTCTAGCCTAATACAAGTTAACTTCGGGCTGGAATGTGGTTGAGCCCTAACCAAGTCGCACATCGATTAAGGTATAGTCGCGCTCCTTACGCCTCTAGAACTACTTGATTCTGCGCACTTAATTCCCTTAGCTTATCTCACCCACAACTAAGAGTTGTTACGACCCAAAGTCGAAGACTTATAAACAAATTTGTCTCCCACAGATATGCATATCCTTTATTCTATTTTTGTTCCGTATTTTGATACAAAGATCAAGGTGAACATGAACCAACTAATAATCCAGTCTTATACTTCTGAAGACCAGCCTAGAAATATTAGTCACCTCACAATAACCTAACTGATTAACAGAAGAAGTTATTGCCGAATCACGAGAGTCTGAGACGAAGAACTGTTGTGATTACTTTTTATATCTTACCTATCAGAGATAAATCTCGAAAATCTAAGAGAAGATATAACGCAATACGATAGAATAAGTAAGATCAAAATATGAAACTACATAGAAAATAGTTGGATCTTGCTTCACGAATCCCAAATGAAGTCTTCAAGTTGTTAACCTAGGTTAAAGGAGAATCGACTCTAGTTTGCAACTAGGACACGACAAAGTGCCGGGATTAGGTATTCCAGTTGCTATAATTTTCCCTTATATAGTCTTTCAAATCAGGGTTGCTTGCAATCAAAGCTAAGATATCTTAGTAACAAAGCATTCAATATTCACCGTTAGATGAACTCCTGATTTAAGATTCAAGCTAAGTCTGCTTAGAAACTAAGCAATTAATCTCCACTGTTAGATGGTCTTAGATTGTTACACATAAATGAAATATACTTATATTAATATATGGCTTACCATACCTAACGTGTATATTGAGTTGACTCAATAACAATTAACCGAAGTTAGCCATATGAACACTTTTGTATTAGCCGTATTCATCTAACACTTCTATATAAAATATGATGATCAATCAATCATGATAGATAATTAAATGAATCTAATGGTGTTTCAAATAGGGTTGTTCAATTGTTCACTATCTTGTAGAAACATATATGAACAAATTGAAACGAAATCGGTTTGATTCGTAATCGTACAAAGTACTTATATAAGAATCAATTCATGAACATTAAGCCACGGTTTTCAAGGTTAATTTGCATTCATTAAATCATAAATGTTTTAGTTCATCAGTATGAGAATCACACATTACCGATTTCAGAACTTAACCACTGTGTTTGCAAACTAGGTACACGAACAGCAGCTCCGGACCTTGGCCTAGTCAAGCCGTTTGCAAACCCGATTCGTGAACAACATTTCCGGACCCAACTCAGGTAAACCCGTTCGCATAATAGGTACACAAACAAGATTTCCGGACCTTCTTAGGTAAATTCGTTTGCATACTAGGTACGAAACAAGAATTTCGTACCTGAATCATCACAATACAGTTCGCATACTAGGTATGCATACCGTGTTGTATCCAGACATGGGTAATCATTCTAAACTCTCATTTCAATCATTGAAACATCCTTTGAAGACGAGAATGGTAATCTTGTTAGAGCATAGCTCGGTTGAACCCATGAAGCGTTGGTATGTCAAGTTTGGTTGTCATATTTTAGTGAATCAAAACTCAATTAAAGAGTCTCTTGATTATGTACTAGACTCAACTTCGTATAGGTTAAACTAGAAAGTTATTAGGATATGATACATACAAGTATTACTCGAAGATTTGAAGAATATGAAGAAGTAAAGACCTACATCGACGACATCATCCTTCCTCTTGAGGTTAGTAATATTGTGACTTGAACTGTTTTATTTCTAACCTATCTTTCAAGTCGTGCTATATTGAAAACATAACTGTGAAGCTGTGAATGATTATACTCTAGTAGACATGGTGTTAAGGAATTAGAATACGAAGTATAACGCTTATCTTTTGAACTCCGTATATAAGACATCGACATAATCATTTGAATGCTATTGTGATTATGTGTATGGGTAAAGGTGAAGATTTCATCCTAGAGAACAATGTTTACATTTGTTTAAAGGAAGTACATTCATGAACTTGTTTTATGAATCGAAAGGGAAATAACTAGGCTTATTGGTATCGTTATTCATTGCATATCTTTGGATTACCAATATGTGTGAGTTAGTAGGACCCATCATAACTTGTTATGTATCTTGGTAAAATTAGTCGCAATTCCTTACTTATGTATTGGTATGACTTTTATTAGTGTAACCGATCCTAAGTAATCACCTTATATGGTATGATCGATATTTTTAATTGGTGTGACCGATCCTAGTAATTGGTATAACTGATCACAAAAGAGTTGTAATCGATTCTTGTAATTGGCGTAACCGGTCCTAGTAATTGGTGTAACCGATACGAATGACGAGTGTAACCGATCACAAGTAATACCATGAGAATATGGTAATTGGTCCTAGTAATTGACGTAACCGATCCTGGTAACTGATGTAACCGGTCCCAGTAACCATATTAAGGTAGAACCGATCTTTGTGTTTGGTAGAACCGTAAACCCATGATTAGTGTAGTGATACTTGATCAATCACATAGTTCTTGTAAGTCAGATGAACCAATTCTAAACTTGTTTGGAAGTGTGGTATAATCGGTTCCAAGATTGTATATGTGAAAGAGGATTTACAAAGAAGTAAGATGACGACATACTTTGAACATGTTCAGTAACTCTTATCTTTTATTGTTCAAAGATATTCCGTAATAACTCAACGAGATCCTGGACCGAAATAAGTTGAGAATCTTTTAATTATGGTTGTTAATTTTATATGCTTTTAATCACCAACAATTAAAACGCATATCTCTGGAAAATAAAATTGGTAATGTGCATTTACTAATTGGAGATTTTCTAGTGAGATTTCAGTTATTTTGGACAGAGCATTTCCAGGAATTATGAAAACCAAATTTGGAATATATTGCATATCTTGAGAATATTCGGTTTTGGAAATTCCTTGGTGTCCAAACTTCGTTGGTCTATAAATACCCAAGTTGCATTTTGAGCAAACTATCCTAAGAGCTAGCAAAACTACCTTGTTGTGTTGTTACTGGTGGAGCCGTCTATTCGGAGAGGAAAGTAACCTAATTAGGCGAAATATCTTATGACCGCTCGTTTAAAGACTTCTGAGGGATCAAGAATCTCTACGAGTATCGTTGGAGGGAAACTAGATAATTGCAGTATTATTAGTTTTCGATTTGATTTGATTGACTAACGGTTATTGAACTTTGATTGCACCTAGTTTGTTTATTCTTGAGAATCTTCTCTTCTAATATAAGATTCACTCAAACTATATCGAAGTGTCGACGTGATCTTTAGAACTGTTAGTAGATCTAAAGACGTCTTGTGATAATCCATTGTTAACAGACTCCATTCTGTGCATGATTGATCACAAGAGATTCAAGTTGTGGTGTGCAGGTGTTTATAGAAGATCTAAGAATATTTGAAGACAAAGAAGATGTATTAATTGGTTTCATAATCTTTGGTGTGCACAAAACTTGATCGGATGGGATCCAACTATAATCTGTTTATCTTTGATAGATCTGATTGATTAGTTACGTAGATCAGCATCATCGTATAATGTCTTGGTAGATTCTATTTTGTTGATTGCATGGTCCAAACTCTGCTACTTTGGTAATTGTTGGATAGATTGATCTAAACCCGACAAAGGAGTTTATTGGATTAAACAGAAGATCCTTTGTATAACTCATATCACTGAGATTGAAAAGAGTTGTTACCGAACAGATTTTTTGTTCCTTTACTGTTCGGAATACGAACCAAAGGAATTTTTCTAGTGTGTGCACTTATCGAATGTCGGAAGCGCAGTGATACTGAAGAAACTAGGTGAAATATAGGTTTAGTTGCTTGGTCTCAACTATACGAAGTTGGTTTTATTTTGTATAGCGGCTTAATTCTGAGATTATTCAATTCTGGACTAGGTCCCGGTGTTTTTCTGCATTTGCGGTTTCCTCGTTAACAAAATCTTTCTGTGTCGTTTACTTTTCTTTTCCGCAATTATAATTGTTTTTATCATAATTTAAAGTAAATTACACAAACGTTAACTCCGTATTACGTACTTGATAGTGATCCTATAGAGTTTGATGCGAACTTATTATCAAGTAATCACACTTTTATTGTTATATTGTATCGATCTCGTATCCATAGACGATCACACAAATTGTGAATACTGATTCATTGTATTGTCTCGAATCAGTCCACAGACAATCACTTTCGGTAAGAGGACTTATAGGTGGAAAAGTTTAAGATTTTGGTATATTTGGGTACCGTCGCCTTTTCAAATCTCACACATACCATTAGCTTCAATTAATTTTCAAGTGATCTAATGATCACTACGAAACTTCTCGAGTTAACATCAAATGACTGTCTCACACAAATCATATAAGATTTTTAAGGTAATTTTTACATGATCATCTTTTGACTTAATATTTAGTTCCAGCAAATAAATTGTTTCCAACAAAACTCGTCAAGAATATGATGAACATAGCTAAAGCAAAAAGCTTCCATGACGTATTTCGAGAATAGGTAAGCGAGATAAACTCAGCTCGAAATATCACATGTGTATAATGTAAAAGTCTATATAGATATCCGACTTAGTCTCATTAAAAGATAGAATATAATAGACTTCTGAGTGATAGATAAGTTTTCGTCTCCACATACCTTTTGTTGATGAAGTTCCTCCAAGCTCCTCAGTAGATCTTCTTCTTTAATTGGTGAACGTCGTGAAGTATAAATCTCAACTACACATTCTATCTTAATCCGAGACATAGCGAGACTAGAAATCAAGTATATAGTTTTGATCAACTAAACTTGATAAACAAGCTTGTGATAGAAATAGTTGCAAGTTCGACCGAGAAATGCTCTAACACATCCAAAATGAGGTCGTGCTCAATTTTTTTTTTTAATCATAACTATTTTTGGTTTCTTGTCGGTAAAATGGTCTCTTAAGCCCATTTTGCACCCCGCCAAGAATTTTTGCACCGGATTCTTCAAAAACTTGGTTCCGACACTGACCTTGATGACTTTTCACGAAAACATGTGTTAGAGCAAAGCTCGGTCGATCTCGCATGCGTTGCTATATCAAGCATGTTTGTCAAATTTAGTGATCAAAACTATGAGTCTTGATTTCTAGTATATTATAGCTAAGTCTCGGACTAGGATATAAAAGTGTAGTTGAGATCAAGGACTTCATGGAGACTCATCATACAACGACGAAGATCTACTCAAGGAACCGTGGAACTTCATCAACAAAAAGGTATGTGGAGACTTGAACTTATATATCACTCAAAAGTCTATTTATTCTATCTCCTACTTCTTATGAGACAAAAGTAGTATGTTGTATAGAATAGATCATACACATTTGACATTTCGAGCTGAGTATACTTTACTTATCTTTTTCTCGAAATCATGTGTTGGTAAAGCGTTTCGGTTTGATCGGGTTTATCTTCACCTAGTGACGAAAGTAATGAAAAGTTTCAATTACTTTGGAAATTGATCTGACGAGAAAGTCTGTGAATAACGACTGAATAACGTCCTCTGAGAATGTTTCAATGGTTGGAATGAGAGTTTAGGTATATATAACCAATGATGGATATAAGCATTGTGTGGTAACACATATGTGCATAAGTCATATTCTTTAATCCGAAGTTTTCGAACTTTGTTGATTGAGAGAAACCGGAGGATTTGGCTTTGCCAAGTCCGAGAACCCAGTACAAATTTCTTCACAAATGGTAGGAAATCTTCTTGGAGATTTTAAGGTCGTACGAGAACAACTCGGTATTGCAACAAGTAACCTTGATTACCTAAAAGGCGAACTAAGGATGGCAATCGAGGAACTCATTCATGTTCAATCCCTGGTTGCAGACATGATTTTGTTTTTCGTCTGATATTGGTTTCAGTTTGTTGCCTAGTATGTCTTCTTTTTGGTTTAGTTGGAAGAATAACTAGCGTTTTGAATAGCGAAGATTGTGACTACACATAGCTATTTTTGTTTTCATCTTCTTGTGTTATTTTTTAGGTTAATTTGTTTTCAATTTTAAAAATATTTGGAGGATGATATTATTGCAATATTTTTATGGGATATGTATTGTTTGCGTTCGTAAACTTGAAGGTCCCATATTTTGTCAAAAGTAAAGTCGTTCATAAATTGATATTCATATTGATGAAAGGACGAATGGACTTTTGACAAATATAAAAGTTATGCCTATGCTGTCATTTATTTGATGGAAAATAGGAAGAAATCTTTTGCAAGACAAGGATAAAGTCTATTATGTCGTTATGCATATAGTGATGGAAAATAGAATAGATACTTGTATGATCCATTTTGTTATGTATTACCGTGAAGGCTCCATTGTGTGTCTCATGTTGAGCACGATACAACTAAGTCGATTAATTTTGGCTTTTTTGGTTGTTCCGTGAGATGCTATATGTTGAGCATTCTTGAACTAAATTAATCATCTTGATTGGTTATTTAGTTATTTGCTCCGAAAGTATTCTTTTGTCGAGCAAATCTTTTGACGATTAAATTGATTACATCGGTGATTAGTTTGGTTGTGTACTCCGATTAGATTAATTATAGGTTCTCTTGTAATTAATCTAGTTGAGTTTTCATATATTCCACAAGTTCTTGTGTTGAGTATATGAACGGCTATACTAATCATGTTCTATTGGTTAATGTAGTCGTATATTCCGTAAGGTCTTTCTTATGTTGAGTATTTGAACGGTTAAGTTAGTCATCTCCGTATGATTGGCTTAGACGTAGCTCCTAATTTTACTTATGTTGAGCACAATCAATTAGATTGATCACTTTTGTGGTTTAATTTAGTTGCATATTCCAATTAAATTAATCATAGGTTTACTCGTGATTAATTTAGTTGAGTTTTGGATATATATATAAAATCATTCCCATGGTTTTTCTTGTCCAATTAAAAATCCTTCTTTTCTTTCGAAAATAAGGTCACTCTTGTTGTTCTTTTGGGGATGACATCAAATGGGGGAGAGTTATTTTGAACTTGTGCTTAATGGTAATATCTTGCGGGGTGTGCGGCTGTGGAATTTTATTAGGGATATCTTGTATCTTAAAACTCCTTGATGAATGCATTTACTTCGGCTTTATGTTTGCATATAAATTAAGTTTGTATGTATTTTTCTTTTAGTCTATGAAATGTCTCTTGTGCAAATTTCATTATGATCCTGTTCTTTTACCTTTGCCAATTTTATTGACAAAAAGGGGGAGAAATAATGTAGTTCACACAAAAAATACATATGGTTTTCGGATCATTGTGTAAGGGGGAGTGGTTTCCATAATCGATATGGAGTATTAACTAAGGGGGAGTGATACATATCACCATAGTATTATTGTTAAAGTCGTGATGCAATTGGACTTTGATGTTACATAATAATACTATGTCACTGTATAATGATGATCGAGGATATCGATTTCTCTCATTGTTATAGCTACGGATCTTCAACAACGGTGGTGCTAAACTTACAACCTTTGGATCATTGGAGTACTTGGAAGGACGAAGATTTCAAGTAAAGTTGAAGATTAGACTATGGAATATGAGCCGCTAAAGTTTATCTTTTTTTGTATTCCATATGTATTAATAATTTTGTCACTAAAATTGACAAAGGGGGAGATTTTTAGAGCATAGCTCGGTCTACCTCGCATGCGTTGTTATATCAAGCATTTTTTTCAATGTTAGTGATCAAAACTATGAGTCTTGATTTCTAGTCTATTATAGATAAGTCTCAGACTAGGATAGAAAAGTGTAGTTGAGCTCAAGGACTTCATGGCGATTCATCATACAACGACGAAGATCTACTCAAGGAACCGTGGAACTTCATCAACAAAAAGGTATGTGGAGACTTGAACTTATTTATCACTCAAAAGTCTATCTATTGTATCTCCTACTTCTTATGAGACAAAAGTCGTATGCTATATAGACTAGATCATACACATTTGACATTTCGAGCTGAGTATACTCTACTTACCTTTTTCTCGAAATCATGTGTTGGTAAAGCGTTTCTCTTTGATCGGGTTTATCTTCACCTAGTGACGAAAGCCATGAAAAGTTTCAATTACTTTGGAAATTGATCTGACGAGAAAGTCTGTGAATAACGACTGAATAACGTCCTCTTTGAGAATGTTTAAATGGTTGGAATGAGAGTTTAGGTCTATATGACCAATGATGGATATAAGCATTATGTGGTAACACATATGTGCATAAGTCTTATTCCTTAATCCGAAGTTTTCGAACTTTGTTGATTGAGAGAAACCGGAGGAATTGGCTTTGCCAAGTCCGCGAACTGATAGAAGTTCTCTTGCCGAGAATTTCTGCTGGGATTTCCAAAAACTCGTTTGCGTGTTTAGTCCGCGAACTGGCGGAAGTCTCCTTGCCGAGATATTCTGCTGAGTTTGGAAAACTCTGCTGGTTACCTTAAGTCCGCGAACTTGTTTGCGAGCTTAAGTGGTTATGATCTAAAGATGTGCTCTGAACATGAAACTTAAATTACTAAGGAATGCAGTATGAAAACCGTGGATATAAATTTCATGAGATGATTCAATCGAATCGAATCATCTTTGTTTCAATTGTGTCTTGTGTAGTTACATCAGATCTCATAGAAATTGAAAAACTCTCTAACTAGTTCATTTGAGTCAGTTGAACTAGTTATGGTGAAGAAGAACAAGGTTAATATGAAATGCTCATATGGTTAAACTTTTCGGTTACTATGTTGAACCAACATACACGTACACATTTGGGCATGGTTTTCACAAACCCAGTAAACGTCCACCCAAGTGTGTGTGACAAGCTAAGTTTTAGATCTAACGGTTGAGAAATATTAGCTTGAATCTAAATCAGTTTTGCATCTAACGATGAATATGGATTGCTTTGCACTAGTACAAATCTTTACATTGGCCACACTTAATCACCGTGTCCATAGGCTTTTGGTCATGGATTTTTTTTACTCCAAAAATGTGGCATCAGGTGCCGAGACAAAAAGGTATCCCTATGGCTACATAAACTTTGAGTGGCTATACAATATGATTTACCATGGCCATAACTCTAAAACCGTGTCTATATGGTACTCAATATTTTTTTTGTAGTTAAGCATTTTCACTATCACCATGGCCATAGGATCCTTATAGACACATGATTTAATTATATGTGGATAAAGTTTACCTTAAAGTCACGTGAATTTTATTATAGCCGTGGCCTTTGTCATCAATTGGACACGCAAAATTCATTTTATCATGGCCAATTCATAAGTTGCAGTCACACTAATTTTTCTCAACCATGGCCATCTCTATCATTTGGACACACGAAAAATAATTTAACATGGATAATACATGATTTGTAGTCACGTTTAATCTATGGTACCATGGCCATCCATATTTTTGGACACATGATAAACATTTTACATGGCCAATTATTAAGTTATGGATACTAAAAATTTGTAGCACCGTGGCTAAATTTTTTCGAAAGACACATCAAGTGTTTTGAATGTAGCTATTGTTCACCTTTCGGACACATAGGATACCACAAACCATGGCGATAACCTTTATAAAATGACAAAAAACGTATTCAACGTGGAAAATATTAGCTTTTAGTCACTCGAAAAAATTGCAATTTTTATCGCTCAATTTATCTTCAGGGACCTATTGGCCCCCTGTTTTATTATTTGTAGCAAAACTCACCTAAATAACCATCCATAAAAAATTAACCAAGACTACAATTAGAATTGAACCAAAATAATTTTTATTCACAATATGATAAACGTCTTAATATCTGATAATTGTGCAGTAACCTTAAGATAAAAAAATTTCAGAGGGAGACTTTAAAGTTTAAACACCCTAATCCTACAGTCTACGACTATTTCTCTTAATAATTAGGCTGCAATCTTGAGTCTCTTGATGGATCTCCTAGACTTCAATTCCCCACTCTTCGTATTTGAAGGTTTCTTCTTCTTTCTCTTCTTAGTGTTTAGGTCAGCATCATGCTCATCAGTGTCTGAAAGTAGCAGGCCCTGCAACAAGCAAGTGGACGTATAAGGCAACAAACCATGTTAACAGTTATATGCTCAGGATGCATAAGGTAAAAACTTAAATGTTCTCTAGTAACTGCCTCAAACCATGTTAACAGTTATAGCTACACAAGCATATTTGTTTAAATAGATAGACTAAATTAAGGAATAAAGCAACTTACAGTAGAGCAAGAGATCACAAACTCTTTTGGCCAAGCTACAACAGATCCTTCAGCATCCTCTACTGTTTTGAGATAAGTAGATGGGACTGACAAACAATGATTTTTGAATATCGATTTTTCAACCGATACTCTTACACAATCATCCTTGAGTGCATCTCCATGTACTAACTGACCTGGCCCCGATGGAAGAACCATACCCAATGCAATGACGTTTCTCAATGAAACATGAGCCAGTTTGTATTTTCCAATCTGCAAAACATATATGCTATATTGACATCAACAAATTCAACTATCAAAATCCAAGGGTTTAAATACCTGCGAAAAGGACATACCGTTGAAAGTTCGTCTTTTAGTTGAGATTCGTTCGGAGAGTTAAGTGGCAGATGCAAGAGATTTTTGTTTGTTTTTTCCAGACTGCAAACAAATATGCTATATTAACATCAACATATGGAACTCTCAAAACACTATATTTAAAAACCTGCAAAAAGAATTTAGACTAGTTAATGAAATTAATGTTGATAATAATACTAAAACGTGTAATATACAACATTGCATTCAGAAGACAGCCTCCACTCTACGAAGTTGTCAATTGTTCTTGGTTCAACAACACACGATATTGTTTAGGAATTGTATTGAGTTTAACAAGTTTACCCAAATTGGGCACTATAAACTTTACATACAGTTTTCTTCTAGAATTGCACAAATGTTCACCGAAGTACTTCATAATTCGATTTCTCCTAGTCCCCTCAATTTCATAAAACCGCTGCGAAATACGAATTGGATGCTAATGGCAGAGAAAAAATTTGTAACAAATATAATATTAACATTAAATATAGAATCAGTATACACATACCACTAGTTCTTCCAATAACTTATCCCTCAACTCTGTCTTTACTTTCTTCCAGTTCAAGTGCCTGAGACCTACGTCTCGACGTACTATTACACCCATGTAACTAGCAATTTCAGATTTGCACTTCCCCTTAAAATGACCCAACTTATCAAATTCTATAACACGTTTCTGGCCATTCCAATTTTTATTTAGATTCTTTAGCCTTGTTAGACCTCGAACATTGTTCTCTTTAGACTTTATTTTATTCTTTGGATCCCCTATGTCTTTTTATAGTTTAAAACCCCACAATAAGAGTAAATCTGGTGTAAGAGCAAGCTCATTTTATTTAAGTACAAAATAGAAATCAGGCTAGTATAACATGTCTAACATTACCAAGATGTTCATAACTTTCAGAAGATTCATCATCAGAATTGGAGCTACTGCTATCATAACTGAAGCTACCATCATCGCTATCTTCGCTTTTATCCTCTTCTCCATTCTGCAAGGCTAGAGCCTCCAAGGCTGCAGTCTCATTGCCAGCATACTCATCATCATCATGATCTGGATCCCAACTCGAATTCTTGTGTGTAGACATATCAGAAACTGCATATACATGAACATAATTAAGAATTTACGATTGACCCAAATATAGAACTCAAACATAATACCTAGATGTCCAACTATGGTACGGGATACTACTAACTTTGTACAAGATCCTATACATTAAGTTTTCCCTAATTCTGACTTCCATACAAGATAATATACGTACATAACAACAATACGAGAAACATAAACTAAGACAAACATTCTATCCTCATCCTCGGCTTATCCACATGGAAGTACTCACTCAATCCAAACGTATTATTCGCCTTCGCTTTCTTCGGCTTCAGCTGCGACAATTGCACCTGATACTAAGAGAGAAAATAATGAGCACATCTCAATGGAAATTTACACATTAAGACTGAAAATAATGAGCACATCTCAATTGTAACATCAAAATCAAATTGAACATACATAACATCTAGGTCATTAGGGAATTAACCATCCACAACAAAACCATGAAGAGTAAAACCCATAGTATCAAAAGAAAATATTCATAACCTATAACTATTTTACCCAAGATATAAAAAACACGAAAATGCATTTACAGAATTGTAATTAAGTAAAATCAAATTTGAGAATTATACCTTTAAGAAAACCACAATCTGATTCAGATAAGTTCCCTGTCAACAAAATTAAACCAATTAGGAATTAAAAAAAAATCAAGCTTAGGGTTCCCTTTCTAGCTGAAGAGAAATCCAGAAGAAAACATACCTAAGTAAGATGAAGATGAAATTCGATGCAATTTCTTTACCAGTTTAGGGCTCTTTATATAGGCGGACAGATTCACAGCAAGCGGGAATAATCCCTCCCAAAAGGATTTTCTTTTGATTTCATCCCTCCAAATGAAATTGTTAAGGTTCAAATCGAAAAAAATATTGACCGAGATTATTCCCACTAGATGTTCTTCTTCCATTCCTTGTCAAAATATTCTTGTTTACATCAGATTTCCATCCTACGGCGATGCTGAAATATTTCCAAAATTGCAGACAAAATCTTCTCTGAATAACCCCTAATTTTCTGCTATATCAGATTCCGAAGAATTTTTTCTTACCGAATATAGAGATGGGGATGAAGTGAGGAAGATACGCTAGATCTAGATTAGGGAGAAAACTCTTCTTTACATCGGTGACACTAAAGCCAGATTCTGAAGATAGAGTTTTACCGAGAGATAGGGATGAAGTGAGGAAGATATTGTTCTTGTTTCCATCGGTGACATCAAAGCCATGCGTCTTTTTTTCTATTTTTTTTATATATTGCGATAAAAAAAATTTAAGCAGCTTTGACTACAGTTGACCAATACCAATAAAAAGGGTAAATAAAATTGAAGAAAATTAAATAATAAAATTATTTTGTTATAATAAAAAATTATAATAAAAATTTAAGCAGCTTTGATTATTTTGTGAGTATAATAAAATTATATTGCTACCCAAATTTAATTAAAATTAGAGCTACAATATTTGTAACTGTTGGGGTAATTTCTGGTCTCGCTCACAATCAAGTCGGTCTTTAATTACATAATATTTTACGTTATCTGAAAGTAAATGTTATAGTGGAATTGCAATGATATCTTTTCGGCAGTTTTAATAGCGCAATTCGGATTAAAATTTTGATTATAGGTTCTAGCTTTGCACATAATTTCATTATTAATTAGTAGTTTGGTTTCAAAAATAAAAAATGATGTAGTACTGAGAATTCGTCATTTCAATTATAATAAATCGATAATATTTGAGTATTTATGATGAAAATTTGATCGAGTTGGAACGAGTTCGAGTAAAATTAAAGAAACTGGAACGTCATCCTTTCGAATTCAGGCGATTTGCATCAAAATTTAGTTACATAATCAAGACTCATCACTTAATTGAAAATTTGATCGAGCTGGAGCGAGTTCGAGTAAACTTAAAGAAACTGGAACTTCCTTTCGAATTCAGACGATTTGCGTCATAATTTAGTTACATAATCAATACTCGTCACTTAATTGAAGATTTGATCGAGTTTGAACAAGTTCGAGTAAAATTGAACAAACTGGAACTTCATCTTTTCTAATTCAGGCGATTTGCGTCAAAATTTAGTTACATAATCAAGACTCGTCACTTAATTGAAAATTTGATCGAGTTGGAACGAGTTCGAGTATAATTGAAGAAACTGGAACTTTATCCTTTAGAATTCAGGAGATGTGGGTCATAATTTAGTTACATAATCAAGACTCGTCACTTAATTGAAGTTTTGATCGAGTTTGAACAAGTTCGAGTAAAATTGAAGAAACTGGAACTTCATCCTTTCGAATTCAGACGATTTGCATCATAATTTAGTTACATAATCAAGACTCGTCACTTAATTGAAAATTTGATCGAGCTGGAGCGAGTTCGAGTAAAATTAAAGAAACTGGAACTTCATCCTTTTGAATTCAGACGATTTGCGTCATAATTTAGTTACATAATCAATACTCGTCACTTAATTGAAAATTTGATCGAGCTGGAGCGAGTTCGAGTAAAATTGAAGAAACTGGAACTTCATCCTTCCGAATTCAGACAATTTGCGTCATAATTTAGTTATATAATCAAGACTCGTCACTTAATTGAAAATTTGATCGAGATGGAGCGAGTTCGAGTAAAATTAAAGAAACTAGAACTTCATCCTTTCGAATTCAGACGATTTGCGTCATAATTTAGTTACATAATTAATACTCGTCACTTAATTGAAGATTTGATCGAGTTTGAACAAGTTCGAGTAAAATTGAAGAAACTGGAACTTCATCTTTTCGAATTCAGGCGATTTGCGTCAAAATTTAGTTACATAATCAAGACTAGTCACTTAATTGAAAATTTGATCGAGCTGAAACGAGTTCGAGTAAAATTGAAGAAACTAGAACTTTATCCTTTAGAATTCAGGCGATTTGGGTCATAATTTAGTTACATCCATGGAGGATTCCCGTTTCTTCTTTTTCGTCAAACTCGTCCAACTTGATCAAAATTTTAATCATAGTGTCGAGTTTTGATTATGTAACTAAATTTTACCCAAATCACCTTAACCCTTTCCCACTCGGTCGAGTAATGATCATATAACCAAACAAATTACAGAAATAGATGAATCATTATTATTTTACGGATACATGTATTGAAAATGTCAATTTGCTAAAATAATCACGAAATCTAATATGAGGTAATTCCTTATCGACAAGTTAAATATTACAAATTTGAATCACAATGGAGGTTCTGTAAATTGATCCACATTGCAAATTTTTGACAACCTTCATTCTTCACCCAATTAGCCAACATATATCAAATGTGATCCACATAGTATTTACTCAACCAATAAGAATCACATATGCACTCATAGAATGCATATGGATTGCCACCTCATCATAAAGGTAAACTTGCCACCACAATTTCGTTTGGCGCCCAATAATTTTTAGGGGAAAAAACATAGCGGCAATTTTGGCGCGCTAGTAACAATATTTGGGCTTCTCTATTCGGCTTCATCACATCTCTCCATAAACCGCCAAACCAAGCAGCTTCGGAAGCTCCGCATTTTTTTTTTATTTATCAAAAACATATCTTTCTTGAAAAGCCAGAATCTTATGCCTGGTTTCTAATTCAAAACTTACCTTCTTCATATTTCAACTCTATGCTTTTCACTTTATTGCAGTTTCTCCTGGTGGTTTCATCTAAGGTCTCTTCTTGTTAGTGATTGCGATTTAGGGATTTTTCATTAATTTTTCTTAGAAATTTTTATTTGTTTGGATTTTGATGAATTAGGTTTCGATTCTCTTATCTATTTGTATTTCTAATCAGGCTTTGTTATGTTTTATATTATTTGGTCTAATTCATTATTAGGGTTGATGCTTGGATTTCATTGTCTTCCAAAAGAAATATTTAATAGATTAATTTGTTATTCAAGTTCTGGCTTTTCGGATGTATGTTGAGATATAAACCAATCCATGATAACAAAAATTGAATTTTATGTAATTTAATTGAGTTTAAATGGTACTTTGTTTTGAAAGTTTTGTCTGTTCCGTTGGCTTGGCTCTAATGAATCTGAATGTTACTTTTAAATTTTAATCACTTTTGATTGATCCGTCTATGTTTCTTTTGGAAACAATGCTACCTTTTTATTCAAGGATGAAGATTTACAAGAGGTTTCCACTGGAAAAATGGACTCTCATCTTGTGTTTATCAGGAGGTACTGTGAATATTTTCTTATTGCAATCGGGATTCGTTAGTAATCCAGGAAATGAAGAAACCATAGATGTAAGGTGCAATGCTATTTCAACCTATGGTTAAGAATTTGAATACTGTGATTATCGATTTTGCTGATATAGATGCAGTTGGTATCCAGTGAATATATTCAATAATACAAATGCTAAGCCTAAAAGTGCTTCACTTCTTTGGAGATCATTATTCGAATTTGGGCTCAACTTTGTAGTATGGAAAGTGGTTAGAAGGTAGAGGGGCTGTGATTATTTGAGGAGTGTTGTGGACAATCTCAGCCTTTCTACCTTTTATTTTTAAAGCTTAGAACTTCTATCAATTTTATAGATCCATCTTTGCATAATTAAGTTTTTTTTTAATACCAAGTGCATCTAGCATCAAAATTCTCTAGCTAATTGAAACCAACGAAATACCCGAGTTTCTTAGGTTCTCATTGCGAAATGATTTTGTTGTCGTACTGAATGATGTTATGTCAGTGCTTGTTGTAGGGAGTGTCTCAAGTAATGGCTTAGAGAAACTGGTAAGTTATATGTATAATCCAGTTAAACTACAGTGTCATAGTAAGTTCGGTTTCATAACGTATTATTTTATTACATAACCATTCTATCTACTTAGCTTAGACAATATAGTCACATGACTCATATACTAGACTGTACTATGTTTTGTTTCCGCTCCCAACCATGCTGATAGAAACTCATTCTTGTCGCAGGTAAAGAAGATGTGAAAGGAGGGTGCTAATTGGGGTAAGTCTGTGTATACATCTGCAGATGATTTTTGAGGAGTTATTCTTTAGCCTTGGATTGTCATCCTCTTACATGCATTACTTTGTCATCAATAGAAATGTATAAATTGATTGAATTATATTGCACTTTGCAGGGGATGTAGCTGGAGTTTACGTAGGACTTGAGTATGGCATGGAGAGAGTCCATGGTACAAGGGATTGGATAAGTCATACACTAAATGGCTGAGTCGGTGCCTTCTTTTATTCAAGTACCGATTTTTTTTAGGTGACAAACTAAGGAACTTGTGTGTCTGAATGCAGTAACTTCTTCCACCGCCAATTCAGTCTTGCTTTTAAGCAGTAGTACATCTGAATGCTCTAAAAGAGCTTAACATATTCTTAGTTGAATGTTGAGTTATATACTAGAAGAGGCCAAGTTTTGCTCGAAGTGGCTCACTTTGACTTGAATGTTAAATATTGATTAATATATTAGAAGAGGCCAATTTTTTCAGTGTTTTGTTTTCTTTTTTGATAGAAATCCCAGTCTTTTATTTTAGTCGTTATCAAAATTATGCGATGGTAGCAGACTATTTTGAAAATATTGTACATGTGCTCGTTGTCTTTCATTGTACTGCTTATTAAAACCAATAGCTGCCCTTGTTGTTGCATGATGATTTATTTTTTTGAACTTCACATTCTCTGTTGTTTTTTTTATGTTACAATGAGTACCACATACTTTAAAATGGATTCATCATGTGTATGTGATCCTGTGCAGTTGTCTAGGTAGTTAAATATCTCTTTTGTTGTCTTCCGTTACTAGATGCTCTCTAAGTTTGGATTTTATTGTATTTTTTGCTTGATGTAGGGATATACCATATTATGAGAATTTAGAAATGGAGCAACTGTGACAGTTGATGTTCTCAAGAAACAGGGAGTTTCTACCGGACTTCCTAGTTACCAAATACCCTATTCTTCTTGTACAGTTCGTGGTGCATCGAGTAGTAATCCACAGATATTTTCTAGGCAAATGTTTGAGGTATATTGAGTTGAATGATATTCCTTCTGCTCTCATTTTTATTTTTCCTTTGTCTAGTTTTGTTGTACTAAATAGTTCATCCTTGAATATTTGCTTATTTTGGGTAAATGTGAAATCTTTCAACTTATCCAGATATATATTAGAAGTTACCCATAAGGAACGTATTTCATTTCTTTTTATCCGGATGATATTTTCCATTCAAGAAACTTGTCGCTAGGGCTATCTCAATTGAATTTTATAAGTTTATTTCTTATCATGCCTCCTATAAGATCCTGAATGGCCACATCTTACTGTTTGAGGGTCTTTGCTCTGTTTTTTTAGCAAATTGTATGTCTGAATGATGTTATGTATAATTTCTACTAATCCAGGGAACAAGTTTTTGTGAACCTGTACATGGCTTAATGTTGCTGCTCTTTTGCATTAAAGATGGATTAAACGCCAGATTGGATTTGGTGCGTTTGGGGTTAAAACTGGTTGTAACCTAAGTCAGATGTCAAAGGAACGATATGTTAATATTTTGTCATGTTTTTTTAAAATGTATCCATTTCTAAATTGTAAATGTTTAAAAAACCATGTACTATGGACACATAAACAAAAACTGGCTAAATAGATATCTTTTCGTCACGGGTTGATAATTGTTTCTATTGCAAACCTACACATTTGACACATACATAATTCCTAAATATTGCTATATTCGCATTTATGGCTACATGTGATGGGATTAGACTGAAAAGTATGTCTAAACAATTCCCTATGGCTACAGTTGATGGGTTTATGATTAAACCCATGACCAAATGGTGCACTATGGCTACAAGGTAACACAAAACGTGGCTATAGTTATGTTGATGACCAGTAGCCACGCAAATAACCCAAAACGTGGCTAGGCTGTAAACCAAAAAACGTGGCCTATGTGAAGGTTTGTACTAGTGCTGTAACTAAGGCAAAACCCTGATTTGAAGGCTATATAAAGGAGACATCTAGAATTGTGCAAAACTAATCCCCACACGTCTGTGTGATACTAGTGCGCTCGCTATAGTCGATTCTCCTCTAACCTTTGGTTTTCTTCTCTAAAGACAGGTTAACGACTTAAAGACTTCATTGGGATTGTGAAGCCAGACCGATACTACTTTTATCCTAGTTGTGTGATCTGATCTTGCATCTTCTGTCGTACGAGTACAATCTATTGATTGGCTTGAGATCATGAGAGTTCTCTGATAGGAAAGATAAATAAGTCACAAACATCTTCGTCTCACTGTTTGTGATTCCTCGACATCCTCTTGTGTAGTCAAGAAAGATTGTTGAGAGGTGATTGATTAATCTAGGCTGTTCTTCGGGAATATAAGACCGGATTATCAATTGGTTCCTGTTCACCTTGATTTCATATCATAAGACGGAACAAAAACCTAGGGTTTTTCTGTGGGAGAAGATTTATCCTTTGATTGACTTTTCTGTGTGAGACACATTTGTTTATTATCAAGTCTGCGGTTTTGGGTTGTAGAAACTCTTAGCTGTGGGTGAGATCAGCTAAGGGAATCAAGTGCGCAGTATCCTGCTGGGATCAGAGGCATATGGAGTAAAACTGTACCTTAGATCAGTAGGAGACTGATTGGGGTTCAACTATAGTCCAGTCTGAAGTTAGCTTGTAGTATGCTAGTGTCTGTAGCGGCTTAATACAGTGTTTATTCAATCTAGACTAGGTCCCGGGGTTTTTCTGCATTTGTGGTTTCCTCGTTAACAAAACTTTTGGTGCCTGTGTTATTTCTTTCGCATTATATTTTATATAATTGAAATAATACAGGTTGTGCATTAAAATCATCAATTGGAAATCCAACCTTTGGTTGTTGATTGATATTGATTGATCCTTGGACATTGGTCTTTGGTACCGTCCAAGTTATTCCTTGTGTTTGATTAAAGACTCGCTATTGTTTTAGCTTGAGTAAATCAAAACAAGTAAGAGATATTAACTCCTTGAGATACTTTAATCTAGATTGAGTCTGATTGTCTAGTTGATTCTCTAGCAAAGTATTTCGGAGTTAGTCCATACAGATTGCTAATCGAATTATTGAGTGGTGTTGTTAGAACCCCGGTTTTTCAACCTGGATAAGTTTTTTTTGTTAAAAACAAATCATGACGACCTCGCCAATTATGAAACAAATAGACTCGTACAATTTTCCATTACAGTTACTCTCATTCTGAATTTTAAGCAGACGACCCTTTTAAAAAGATTTAAAAAGTAGACCATGAAAAGTCTTCACTTTCAAAATTAGGGACCATTTTGACTCTTTTAATTCGTCATGGTACAAATTTATCGACTACTATAGTTATGGTCCAATTACATATCTTGACGAGTTTTCATGAATTTTTTTAGTATTTTTGGCTTAACGAAAAGTCGACATAATTCAGGACCTTAACGACTTTTCATGAAAAGTCAACATGATTCAGCACCTTAACGACTTTTCATAAAAATAAGAGTTATTCTTTTTAATTCGAAAACATAAAAATAAATAATATTAAAAATAATTAAAAGGTTAAAAAATGATTAACCCATATTTGATAATTAAAATAATTAAGTAAGAGGGAGGATCCATGGACACTCTTAGACGGACAAGTTTAGACATGATTTGCACCATTTTTTTCGCAAAATCCAAACGACAATGAAATTAAGTTTAATATTTTGATGATATGTTCCTCTTATAAGTCTCTACATTCCTACAAAAAATAAACGCATTTCGAGATGTATAAAACCACCATCTACCCCTTTGAATATCAGTCGTTCAAAGTTAACGGTTGAATTTAGATCGGTAGATGGCGAGGTTTACTATCTCGAATTGCGTTCATTTTTTTTTGTAGGAATGTAGAGTTTTATAAGAGGAACATATCATCAAAACCATCATGGGTTAGCCCAGTTGGCCAGGAGCCTAACTCTCAAGTAGGAGGTCAACGGTTCGAGTCTCCTCTCAAGTTTAAATCACACTAACTTTAACATGGGTTCAAGAGGGCCGAGTCCGCTCAGTGGGGAGTAAGCCGGTGGCTACGCTGCCAGGGGGTAGGACGAGCCTATGCCTAGCATAAAAAAGAAAACATATCATCAAAATATTAAACTCAAATTCATTGTTGTTTGGCGCAAATCATGTCTGAACTTGTCCATCTAAGAGTGTCCATGGATCTTCCCTCAGTAAATAAATTAACTTTATTCAAAAAGGGACAATTTTATAATTATACAAAATATTTGGTTAAGAGTTTTTTTAATATTACTTCTAAATGACCCTCATTTGTTTATTCACTATACTAGTCTCCATCTAAAACATCCAGCTCCCAATTAAATGAGGAATTTCATGGATTTTTGTTGGAGGGAGAGCAAAATGTGATTTGAAGAGAGCAAAAATCGTAATCGACCCACTAATTAGGACAAACTCGGTATATTTTTCTAACTTGGTCCAAAACACCCTTACTAGCACACAAGCACTTCACACAGGTGTATAATGGAGATTTATTTTCCTCTTTATTGTCTTTCTTTGTCGTAAAAAGATTCATGAAGCCTAGAAACTTTAAAATCTAAAGCAAGAAAAAGAAATCATCTCTCATGGACGAGTTCTTGAAGGTCAAAATATTTAAGTCACTGATTCCCCGGTGGCTATATAGTGTACAAGATAAGATGATTGCGTTATAAAGTTGTTTACAATAGATACGTTTTTATTTGTTCAGATTTCGAAATAATATGCATCATTGTTCTTAATGAGTCAAAAATTTCTTAAGAAGTTAAACATCAGTAAACTTTTAAGTTTTAAGCGCTTAGTCTAACAACATGTATGAACAAATTAGTAAAGGAACACATCTCAAATTTACCCACGTTGATACGATCGGGATAGAGGAAGATAAAAAGCAGTATATGCTTGATCGAAAATAACACAGCTTGCATATAAGCTGTAAGCAACTATACTATTATGAAGAATTAAAAAGGAGCCTGAGACTTGTTAATAAAAAGGAGTATCATATTATATATCTTACATGGCAATTTCTACGTTTCAGAAGTCTCAGACGAAAGATTTATATTTATTTTTCGAAAAAAGGAAGTAAAATTTTTAGGGTTCATGATTGTTCATACAAAAAGAGAAGAGATTAATTCAATTTTATAAGCGTGTGTGAAGATTACATATGGTTTGTAAGGATATTTTAGACCTAGTTAGAAAAAAGTATCGAGTTGTCCCTAGTTAATGGATTAACTACGAGCATTGCTCTCCTCGGATCACATTTTGCTCTCCCTTTCACAAAAATCTTTTCATATACTCCTAATTTACATCAATAGTAATTATGACAAACTCCATGTTAGTATGAATTTGAAACGGATCTATATAGTAATTCAGCCCAACTAGTTCAGGGAAGTCGGGATAGTAACCAACATATTTTCATATATACTAGACATCATAGCAACAGACTAGTGGTACATGTTCTTGTTAGATAATCAAGGTTTTTGGTCTTACAACAATATTTATTCATTCATTAATATGCAATACTTGGAATACTTTGTTCATGTCTGAAGAAATTATCCGGATCAACTTTGCTCTTCAGACGCACTAATCTCTTATAGTTGTTCTTGAAATACTTGCGTCCCCAGGTACTTGCTTGTGAGTAACTTGCTTTGCCATTCTTACTGTTTTGACCCAAGTCAAAATCCCGATAATTGATATATGCTTCTCTTGGAGATTTTGAAACATACGGAGTCATGTACTTGTACAAATTTCGAACACCACTAATATACTTTTTGGATGCATGGTCCTTTTTCTCATCCCAAGACACCAAATATATGATTTTGAATAAGTTTCCACTTCTATGCGGGAACGGAGACGCAGATTCTGAAATCTCACTCATCCTTCCACCATAAGGTATGAAGGTCAAAAACGTCAGCTCCTCAATTAGCAGTCTCTCCCATAGCCCTTCTAATCCAATTTCAGAAATGGGTTCTTTGACATAATCAGATTTTATCTTAAAAAAATGTCTTCGGTTGTGTCTGATTTAGTAACACTTCAAGTGTAACATTTAAAGGGTACCCAGACGAAAAGAGCACAGACTGAATCCAACTCATTTCAATGCAATCCTTAGTCTCCAATCCCAACTCAGGAAATCTCTCTTTCATCACAATCTGGAACTTCTCAACACCCCCAAGATATACCGAGTTGAATGAAGCCAGGAGTGTTTTGTTATTCCCAGTAGCATTCACCGCAGTTAAATCCACGTCAAGGAAGACCTCTTGCGGAAGCTTATGCGCAACTTCTTGCCACTTGTGAACAATTTTTGTTGCACCATCTTCTTGGGATTTCTTTACTGAACAAAGAGCGACAGTAGGTGGAACATCAACCAATCTGATCTTCCATGAAAGAACGATCCCGAAGCTCCCTCCACCACCTCCTCGGATAGCCCAAAACAGATCTTTTCCCATGGATCTCTTATCCAAAATCTTCCCGTGGACATCAACTATTCGAGCATTAATAACATTGTCAGCCGCAAGGCCGTATTTCCTAAACATAGATCCGTACCCACCTCCACTTAAGAATCCACCAACACCAACTGTGGCGCAAAACGCGGCAGGAAATCCAAGACTTGGACTTTTCTCCGCGATTCTATAATATAGTTCCCCGACCGTCGCTCCTGATTGAACCCATGCTACTCTATTCTTTACATTGACATTGATCGCTCTAAGTTTGAACAAATCAACAATAATGAATGGAGCATTAGATGTATATGAGAGTCCTTCAAAGTCATGGCCTCCACTACGAACTCTAATCTGAATTCCTCTCTTTCTAGAACAGATTACAGCTGCTTGAACATGGGATTCACATAAAGGAGTGATTATGAGGTTGGGTTTTCGAGTCGTGGTTGAGTTGAATCTCAGGTTACTAATAGTCGATTCTAATATGGATGAGTAGTTAGAATTGCTGGATGTGTAGATTGGGATGGAAGTCTTAGAACGGAGGGAAAGGCAATGTAGAAAGTCTCCATGTACTGAACTTGAAGTTCCAAATGAAAATGAGATGAATAGGAAAGAAAATATAACTGAAACTAGTAGCTTGGAAAATCTTGATGTCACCATTTGGTTTACGTTTATGAGATTGTATAAACTGGTAGGTATGCTATATAGCGTCGCTATGTAAGCTATGACGATATCTCTAACCCCTAATTGTAGACGTAATTAAGTCAAACTGACACACAAAAATGAATAATACTATATAAAAAAAAGGTTTATACTGATTATTTCTATTTGTATATTATTTGTTTGCCAGCTTAAAATATGGCATCACATGCCGATTTCGGAAACTATAAATTCAATAGTTATAATATCAAATTTAGCCAGCCAAGTCATTATGTAACATGTAAGCACAGACGTAAGCAATTTCCAACCGAGCAGAGCAGGCAGGTAAAAGATCTTCTACAGACGTGAAGTATCCCAATTCTCCTACAAATCTGCGAAAAGCTTGAGTACATTGGTAATCTAGTCATCTAGATGACTCGTACAATGGAAAAATAAAAATCTGCTCTGCAGTCTCCACTTCCCTGTAACAAACCTGGTTTGATTGGGGTATACCCAATTTTAAAGGGACTCTTTTTAGAGGTTTTAGGGGAAATTTTATGGTAACTTACAAAACTACCCTTATCCTTTAAAAATATGTTACCCTAAATCAGTTTTAATCTTTTCATTTTATCTTCTTCTTGTCTTCTTCTTCTCCTACACAACCCTACCGGCTCCATCACCACCACCACCATCAAAACTCGTCGATTAATTCATCGAAATCGTCGATTCGAAAACTACGATTAATCTTCAACAATGGATCCGCCAAGACGTAAGGGTACTCGTATGAAAGAAGCTAATCGAAAACCTAGTGAGTACAACCCTGGAATTGCAAGTTTGGTTGCTAAGAAAGTGAAGAAAAAAACAGTTGAAGAAGGAGAATTCGCAGCCGCTCAAACACGAGAAATGGTGCGCTTAAGAAAGTAAGGGCTTACTTAAACTCACTCTAGTACTTCTATTTGATGTTTGCATGTTAAGTTAGGTCAGAAAAATCTAAATTGTGAATTGGCAGTTGCGACGCCGGCAAGGTATTATGTTATCGACCTTGACGGCTTTTCATAGTTAGGGTTTGACCGACAGGCTCTTAGGTTGAATAACGTGCCGGCTGTTGAATACCTGTAACTGGTACTTACAGGACCGACAGGTTATTCAATGTAGACCTTGCCGGCGACAGTTTTTTTTAATGAAGCCGGCATGTTATTACTTTTTACCCTGTCGTCTACTTGTTTTGAATATATTGGTTCCTGATGCCTTGAATTTTTAAAATCGGAATGGTATTTAGATAAAACCATGCCGGCGGTTTGGCAGTCGACGATGTATGGGTAATGGACCTTGCCGACCTATAATGTGGAAAATCCTTGTATCTCCTGTGTTCCTATTTGTTATAAGCCGGAAGGTTATTTGAATGATACCCTGCAGGCTATAGTTTAGCCGGCATATATGTTTTGGTCGACCCTTCCGGCCATTGTTCCGCTGGATTGGTTAAATCTGTCGACCCTGCCGACTTGTAATTTTTTTTCTCTTAATTGTTCTTGTTCAGGTTGGAAAAGGAAAAGATCAAATCTATGAAAGCTCTTAGTCCTCCTTCAATACCTCCTCGTGTTGATGATAAAATCTTGACTTTAACACATCGAGGGGCATACGTTGTGCCGGGAACGCTCAAGATCCATGTAGTGAATGATTCTCAACCACCATCGAAACCCAGTGATTCAGACGATACTCCAGATGAAGACCAATTAATTCCATCTGGTAGAAGAGGTGATGATGATGTTGATGAAAGCACTCCGGCTGCTGAAGGAGGTAATAATGATGATTATGGTGATGAAGAAATGTTTAATGTTGGAGGAGGTAATGATGATGATGATTATGGTAATGGAGATAAAGGTAAGAATATCCAAGATGAAATTGTTGAAGAGGAAGAGGAACAAGAACAAGAAGAAGAAGAAGAAGAAGATGGATATGGAAAACAAACTATAGCTATTGTTCAACCCACCGAAGCTTCAACTTCAACCGAAACCTGAATGAAGAAGAGGGTGATCACTAAACCAGCTGATTCTCACATGCCTCCCCATCACTTGATGCTTACACTGAAAAAAGGTGAGCTTCCAAGGGGGACCCCAAGAAATGGTGGAAAAGTTCTTTTTGGATACAAAGACTCATGGGCATGTACGATCCATAATACTATCTTAAGTAATATCAATCCGTCTTTGTTCTTTATTTAAGTGTGTAACTATCTTAATTTTGCATCAAGTGTTTGTATTTCTTTTCATTTTGCTTTTTTTGGTATTTAGGATCACAAGCATGCCGTCCTTCTCATGAGGCGTCAAGCTTCGTGTTCAGTGACTAATACTTGGGATCTTGACAAGGAATGTGAGGAGGTGAAAGTGATTGTCAAGAACTCCGGGTTGTGACTTGCGGATCACAAACATTACCGACTGTTCCAGGGATGGCAAGGTTGTGAATTGTCAGACTTCCGGCACTGACAACGAAAATTATGTAGTTACTAGGGTCGGCAAGGTAATAAGATTCCTACCTAGTCGGTTGTTTCCTTGTCAGCAAGGTAATATGTTATCGATCCTGCCGGCTATGTGTGAAAAAACCTTTCTCCTGATGCCTAAAATAATATAAGGTCGGCATGGTAACAAAATTTATACCTTGATGGACCAATCCTAGCCGGCATGTTAACGACCCAATACAGTTCCGGCGGATACACGGAAGAAAAACCTTCTCCTGACGCCTAAAAACATATAAGGTCGGCATGGTAACAAAATTCATACCATGTAGGCCAAATCCTAGCCGGCATGCTAATGACCCAATACAGTTTCGACGGATACACAGAAGAAACTGGTCTCCTCATGCCTAAAATCATCATCAGGTCGGCATGGTAACAATTTTCAGACCCTGCCGGCCTGACTTAGTCGGCATACTGGTGAAATAAAACAGTGCCGACAAATTCAAAATTCAAATTTTTTGCAAGTACAATTTCATTGATTGACTTGTACTTGGGCACTATAACGGCCAAATTTGGCTACCATCCTATAAATACACTACTTCTCTCCACAAAACAACATACAAATAGTTCCGTATACTCTCCAAATCTCATATCATCATAAAATCCATCTAACTCAACAATAGCTAAACAATAATGACTTCATTTGATTCAAATGAAGATTTGGCAATCACCAAAGCATGGTATGCGGAAAAACGACTTAGACGTCAATCCTCCGAAAGGGGGGATTCCATAACCTTTTGGGCTAGGGTACACAAAAAATTTATCCAAGACTTTGGGAATCCAAATGCAAGAAGTATTCAACAAGTGCCTGAGAGGCACCTAGTCATTGAAAATGCGATACTTGCATTTTTAACTCTCCAACCTCGGATTTTTAACACTCTCCCATTCACCTTGTCCATTGCACAATTTGTGAGTATTTTTGTGGCTTGTTTTACGTAACCCATGTTGTTTTATCTTCCAATGAAACACCACTAACAAATGTAAGTTTGTTTTTGTATCACGAAGTCGTGAAAGCGCGCTACTTGGAGGTAAATGGGGAAGCATTCACGTTCGATGCAAGCTATCACTTCTTGGCCGAAAGAATCCCGGAGGATAACCCGGACTACTTGGATGATGTATCGTCTTCGTCGGAGGATGATTGATGGCTTTAGAAGTTTTTGTACAGGTTTTGTGGGTATACATCTATGTAAGCCCTCACGAGACTATAACTCGTCCACTAAGGTCGCCTAGGGGTTCAAAGGCTTGATGCACATGCTAAGTGAATTCGTTTTTCCATCGACAAGGACTAGGTTTTATGTTTCAATCAATGTAGTAACCAAAATTGAATGAATAAAGTGAATTACATCTTCCCATATTTTGTTTTCTGTTTGGTATAAGTACATGTCGGGATGGTTATAAATCCTTATCATGCCGACTACAGGTTAGCCGACAGTGTTAAAAAATTATGTGCATGCCGACCATATTATCGCCGGCATTTTAGTAAAATTTTCCATGCCGACCGTAAAATTCTGGCCCAAGATAATCGGCGTATTCTTCATTCAAAGACCCTTCCGGCCGAAAATCGGTCGGGGTATTCTTCATCCGAAAACCATGCCAGCCTCTCTTAGTCGGCAACTTATTCAAAGTAGACCTTGCCGACAACTTTTGGTCGGCACCTTTTTCAAACGTTTGCCTTACCGACCTTATGCATTTTCAAAACCAAATTCTTTGATCGAAATCGAACTCATATGACAGATGAAAGGTTTAATCTATTGAATTCATAATTAAAATTTTTTAATCTAAACTAATTAATTAATCTAATCAAAATTTTAGTGTTAATTAACCAATGGCATATTAGCCATTTAGAAAATACAAGGTTAAGGGGTGGCTTGGTTTTACTTCAAAATAACCAGATTTTGTCTTATTGGGTATACCCCAATTAGTTTGAGTATACCCCAATCTCGCCAGGATAACAAACACCACTTGTTTGCAATTAAACAATGCAACTTTTATCCCTCAGCGAATTGAGCATCATCTGCAGCCCAACACACATCGGTAACATAAAAGAGGATTTAGGGAGGATATCCGTAGCCCAGCACACATCAATGCTAATCTGCTCAGTTGAGTACAAGAATTGTGATAACTGGAATATTTTTAGTACAGGTCCAGAGCATAAAGTTATCTTCCACTGTTATTACTTTTTTAACCTGGCTTGATTGGGGTATACCCAGATTAATTGGAGTATACCAAATTTTAAAGGGACTCTTTTTAAAGGTTTTAGGGGGAGTCCTAATGGGTAAGTTACAAAACTACCCTTACCCTTTACAAATCTATTACCCTAAATCATTTTTAATCTTTTCATTTCATCGTCTTCTTCTGTTCTTCTTCTCCTCCACAAACATACCGGCTCCCTCACCCCCACCACCATCAAAACTCGTCGATTAATTCATTGAAATCGTCGTTTCGAAAACTCCGATTAATCTTCATCAATGGATCCACCACGACGGAAGGCAACTAGTATGAAAGAAGCTAATCGAAAACCCGATGAGTATAACCCTGGAATTGCAAGTTTGGTTGCTAAGAAAGTGAAGAACAAAACGGTTGAAGAAGGAGAATTCGCAGCCGCTCAAACACGAGAAATGGTGCGCTTAAGGAAGTAAGGGCTTACTTAAACTCGTTTTAGTACTTCTATTTGATGTTTGCATGTTAAATTAGATCATAAAAATCTAAATTATGAATTCGCAGTTGCGACGCCGACAAGGTATTATGTTATCGACCTTGCTGGCTTTTCATAGTTAGGGTTTGGCAGGCAGGCTCTTTGGTTGAAGAACTTGCCGGATGTTTAGTGTCTGCAACTGCTACTAGCAGGGACGGCAGGTTATTCAAATGTAGACCTTTCCGACGTCAGTTTTTAAATGAAGCCGACATGTTATTATTTTTTACCCTGCCGGCTACTTGTTTTGAATATATTGGTTCCTGGCGCCTTGAATTTTTAAAACCGGAATGGTATTTATATAAAACCATGTCGGCGGTTTGTCATCCGGCCATGTATGGGTAATGGACCTTGCCGACCTATAATGTGGAAAATCCTTGCATCTCCTGTGTTCATATTTTTTTATAAGCCGGCATGCTATTTTAATGATACCCTTCCAGTTGTAGTTTAGCCGGCATGTAATTTAGATATCGACCCTTCAGGCCGTTGTTCCGCCGGATAGGTTATATATGTCGACCCTGCTAACCTGTAATTTTTTTTCTTAACTGTTCTTGTTCAGGTTGGAGAAGGCAAAGAAGAAAGCTCGGAAAGCTCTTAGTCCTCCTTCAAGACCTCCTCGTGTTGGTGAAAAACTCTTGACTTTAACACATCGAGGGGAATACGTTGTGCCGGGAACGACAAAGATCCGTATAACGAATAATTCTGAACCACCATCTGTACCCAGTGATTCAGACGAGACTCCATATGAAGACCAATCAATTCCGTCTGGTAGAAGAGGTGATGTTGATGATGTTGATGAAAGCACTCCGGCTGCTGGAGGAGGTAACGATGATGATGGTGATCAAGACATGCCTGATGATGGAGGAGGTAATGATGATAATGATGATGATGATAATGGAGATAAAGGTAAGAATATACAAGGTGAAATTGTTGAAGAGGAGGAAGAAGAAGGCGATGGAGAACAAAGTCAAGCTAATGTTCAACAAATCGAAACTTCAACTTCAACTGAAACCGGAACGAAGAAGAGGGTGATCACTAAATCAGCTGATTCTCACATGCCTCCCCGTCACTTGATGCTTACACTGGAAAAAAAAAGGTGAGCTTCCAAGGGGGACCCCAAGAGATGGTGGTGGGAATGTACGATCCATAATACTATCGTAAGTAATCTCAATCTGTCTTTGTTCTTTATTCAAGTGTGTAACTATCTTAATTTGCGTCAAGTGTTTGTATTTCTTTTCATTTTGTTTTTTTGGTTTTTAGGATCACAAGCATGTCGTCCGTCTCATGAGGCGCCAAGCTTCGTATTCAGTGACTAATACTTGGGATCTTGACAAAGAATGTTAGCAGGTGAAAGTGATTTTCAAGAACTCCGGGTTGTGGCCTGCGGTGGAGAGTTCGAATATTGAGCATGATAAAGTTATCGTATCTGCATTATATGAGAGGTTCTACGGAGAGACTGATACAATGTTATTCCCATTCGGTGAGATGGCGATAACTCCTGATGATGCTCAACAAATTCTAGGCCTCTAGGTTGATGGAAAGGCAGTCATTGAGGGATTCGATAATAAGTTTTCTTTCAAGGATATTTACAAATTGAGCCAGAAATTGTTCGGTTGGAATCAGATTGAGACGGAGTATGTTCTTGAGATGAAAGATGGTCGTATAAGAAAGAAGTTTAATCTGAAGAAGTTGAGGGACAAATTATGGAACACAAAATAAATCTTTGATAACGAAGGAAGGGTGAACCCGTACGAATCAATGCTACCGCGTCAGTTTATTTTCTATACGTCCTGGGAAAAATTATCTTCCCCGACAGTTTCGGAAGCTTGGTCGAGGCCAGTTACTTGCAAATATTGGATCCCTTAGATAATATGCGTGAGTATTATTGGGGTACTGCGGTGGTCGACTTCTTGAACAATGAGTTGACAAAATGTTATACAGCACTCACTAAGCAAGTTAACGGAAACACATGTCTCTTCCAGGTAATTTTATTGTCTAAATCATTTATATTTGCAAAATTCTCGTAAAATAAGATTCTTATCTTACTAAATCTTTTTTTGCATAGGTTTGGATATATGAGCACTTCCCTTCTTTGTTCAAAACCAACTCCTACGTCAAAGTGGATGAGACTATTGCGGTTGATAATCCAAGAGGGCAAAGGTACAATTTTAAGGGTACTCAGGATAAGGAAATGTCGCAAAATCTTATCAAACTCTGAATGGATATCGACAAATTGACTGCGGAGGAGGTGATATTTGATCCGTATCGAAATGATAGAATTAAAGTTTTAATCCAAAGGAGAGATAAAGTTGCATTATACTATAGACCCTTGATGACTATATATGATGGATATTCAATGTACGATCCACATCGGGTAATGCGACAATTGGGTTACGTCCAAGAAGAACCTCATTTCGATGAAGAAAAGTCGTTCTTTACTGTGAACATGGCTGAATGCACCACGTCCCAAAAAAAATTAACGTCGCTTACGATCCAGCACCAGTTCAAGAACATTGGGACGGTAGACGTGGCCGTAAAGTCGATACGAGTCTTTTGGATGAGGTGACCACCGGTCATGAAGCTAGTGAGAAATACATGGCGTGGTACTTGGGTTGGGCTCGTCCTATTGTGATTAGGGAAATGATTGCTGAAGAATTGGCTCGTAAGAGGAAGATGGCATTGAAAGACCCAGCAATAATTCTTAAGTTCTTTGTAAGTATTTTAGAGTTGCTCTTACTATTTTAAGATTGATTGCATTACCGAATAATTCTATTGATTGTTTGTTGTTTAATTGAAAATAGAAGGAGCATTTGAAGACCTTTGTGAGGGTGTGGTGTTGTGTTGCGCGAAAGACAAAGGAGAGACTTTGTCGATTGAAGAGCAAAGCAAGAACATTGACTATGCTTGCAATATTGACAATAAGGATGCCCATGAATTGTTCAAGAAACTTGAGGGTGACGTAAAGAGGGAATAAAGATCCAGGAGAGAAGCACAAGCCAGGATGAAGGCTGATAAAAAGAGGACTCGTAGTGCTCGTGATGGTGAAGGTAGTAGTAGTGGTCGTGGTGGTGAAGGTAGCAGCAGTGATAGTGTTCCTAAACGGGCCGTGGTCGTGGTGAATGAATGCTTTCCTAGTTTATTTATTTATGTCGTGGTGGACAAATGTTTAAGTTAATGGTGTGGACAAATGTTTTATTAAGGTTTATGGGACATGTTTTCGTATTTTGGACAAAAAGTGTTGGATTTTTAGTTGTTGAATAAATGGTTTGTTTAGCTATGTAAAGTTTCAATTATTATGCCAGCATGCTTCTTTTAAGTTACATTGCCGACTTTCCCAGGGCCGGCAAGGTTGTGAATTGTCATACTGTCAGCCCTGACAACGGAAATTGTGTAGTTACCAGGGTCGGCAAGGTAATACGATTCCTACCTAGCCGGCTGTTTACTTGCCGGCAAGGTAATATGTTATCGACCCTGCAGGCTATGTGTGGCAAAAAAACCTTTCTCCTGATGCCTAAAATCTTATAAGGTCGGCATGGTAACAAAATTCAAACCTTGTCGGCCGATTCCTAGACGGCATGCTAATGACCCAATACAGTTCCGGCGGATACACACAAGAAACTGGTCTCCTGATGCCTAAAATCTTATAAGGTTGGCAAGGTAACAAAATTCAAACCCTGCCGGCCGAATCCTAGCAGGCATGCTAATGACCCAATACAGTTCCGGCGGATACACACAAGAAACTGGTCTCCTGATGCCTAGAACCATCATCAGGTCGGCATGGTAACAAAATTCCGACCTTGCCGGCCTGACATAGTCGGCATACTGGTGAAATAAAACAATGCCGGCGAATTCAAAATTCAAATTTTTTGCAAGTACAATTTCATTGATTGACTTGTACTTGGGCACTATAACGGCCAAATTTGGCTACCATCCTATAAATACACTACTTCTCTCCACAAAACAACATACAAATAGTTCCATATACTCTCCAAAGCTCATATCATCATACAATCCATCCTATAAATACACTACTTATCTTATTGGGTATACCCCAATCACGCCAGGTTTTTTAAGCATGATTTCAGATTACAAGCTAGATTTTAAGGGAAGAGTCTCGCATAATGAAAAACAAACAAAAAGCCAAAGACAAGATGATTCAAGTTTTGATATGCAGGAAAAGCACATAAAACTTTCATTGGAATTGCATAATAGACTACTATTAGGCTGTCACTCAAATTGTTAAGCATATGTAGCCCCAGACAGTACAAGTTGATCTAAAAACCCTAAAAAAAAAACTTAAGAAACATTAAATAAATAGCGCTCAGAGCACAGTTTGCAGCATTGACATGCTTGTCAGGTTCTTGAATTGAGGATAACAAATCAATCAGTCAACTACAACAAGTTTGTTGTATTCCTCACCAGCAATTGCTTTTTCCATAACTCTCACGGGTGTAATTTCACTTAAATCCGAACCTTCGAGGAAAAGTTTCAACAAATTCTTCGAGAACCCGCTAACCAAAGCCACGCCCTTTTTCTGACCCAATACCGGAGTTGAGCTAGAGTCTCGAAGGTTCCAAAACACAATCTCTGGCACGTTCATGTATCCACACCTCCTGTACTTATCCTGTATCACCTGGTAGTCCGTCTCCTAGGCTGTAGCTGGATTGTAGTAACCGTAGTGGCTAAAGCCACTACTCCGTGAAGCTTGGTCAAACTCCATATCACTAAACACAGAAAGCCTCTTTATCATCTGATCTTCCTTCAATTTTCCTTGCACTGCAACATTCAGTATTTGGTCGAACACCTTCTGGAAATTAGTTGACATTTTCTATTCCATCCGTTTAATGGATGCGGTCTTTGATATCAAATTTTCACCTACTATATTCTGAAATTGGGGGTTGGTACTGAAAGAGATAAGTTTTCCTTTCCACGGTTCTTGACTCAATTCTGATATTAGCAAACCAAGAGCAACACAGACCTCCATTGGTGTTCCTGCCATACTACCAGATACATCACAGATTGCAAGACAGTCATTTAACTTTCCCACTTTCGACAAATCATCCACCATTCTACGCCATTGCAGCTCCGCAACACTACAATCACCATCTCTACTGTGATCCAAAGAAGCAATGATCTCGTGAGGTAACAATGCACCAGCAGCAATCTTTTTCTCTCCTTTTTTAACACTCTCTAGATACATATTAAACCTTCCCGTATCATGTTGTTCAAAGAAACTCTTGTACTTTTTCATAGCAACAGAAGAAACACGATTATACGGCGACGATTCCCACATCTTAGAACTCATGTAAATTTCAGGCAATTCCAACACTTTATGTAGAGGAACCAGGTATTCTTTCCTCAAGCGATCACGAATCCGATAAGCATAATGAGACTCTTCGGTCGCGTTTGGCACCTTTGATATCCTATTCTAGGTTGGGTTATCTCCAAAATAACCGTCAAAAGGTGTTTATCTTCTTTTTATTCTAAGTTTGGACAGGAATAGCATAACCTTCCCTAATTTTAATAAGCTAAAAAAGTAAGGTTACACTATTCTCCCAAATATCCAGGATACCAAAATCCCAACCAAGAATAGACAGTTATTTTTCTTTTAAAATAGGTAATTAAACTAACTTTTCACTTGACCCATTTTTCACCCTTTTTTTAATTATCCTATATATTTTCCCTTTATGATAATAAGTAAGACTAAATCTTTTCTAGTAAAATTAAATTCTAGACAAACAAAATATAACATACACCAATACGGGATTTGATGGAAAAACAAACAACATTTTTGCTTAACTATTTTATGGTAATCCTAATTAAGTAAGAGAAAACTCTAATCTAGCTAAGTTTTATGTTGTCAAAGGTGCCAAACACGGCCTTCAAGATTTTCATAGTCAGGATTCGAATTACGTGGAAACATTCTTCTGGCGATACGTTCGCATAAAAGAGTAGCCTTATCGAAGCAAGAATCTAAAGAAGGACACCATTTCGAAGCTAAACTGATCTTACCAATCTCACCAGAATTCAGATACTTCAAATCAGAGATTAAAAACTCGGCGAAAAGATCAGATATTTTATCATGCAAGTTTCTATATTCGGCATCGTCTTCATACCTCTGGAGGGCTCTTTTCGACAACTCAGTAACCTTTTCCCTCCTACTCTTCAACAACTCAGTAGCCTTTTCCTTCCTACTCTTTTTGTTCCCTGTGCACCGTTCACAGTCGGATTTGGATTCTTGTAAGCACGTTTCCGAGTCTTGGGATCAACTGGATAACTATACTTCTCAATCGTCCATTTGTTCTTTTGTTCCTTTCGGATCTCAATCCCTTCCAGTAATCTATATAGAATCTCAGGTAAATCTTTGAAATACCCAAAATCAGCCATAGCTTTAAGATTAATAGCTAGGGTTTTAGGGTGATTCTTATGAAGCCATAACGCCGCAGCATAAAACCCTTCTTTATCTGATTTACCAGTTCCTCTCACACCTCTCAATTTACAGAGCAACTTCAAAGTTGTTAAGGAATCATGTTTCCAAGCCTTTTCTAATCTCTGGGTTACGCTTTGGTGTGGCGTATCAGGAACAACATGGAAGAAGAAATCAACTAATGGATTATCACTGGAAACATATGTTGCTGATCCGTTCTCTGTAAAACCTCTAAGATGATAGGGAATAGGAGCAGGAAGAGCAGTCGATTTCGAGAAATTGTTGAAGTTATTAACCATTAGGTCTATGAAAGCGTTTCCACTTGGAGGTTGTATATACCAAATCATGCATCGTACACGTGGACGCTGATTAGAAGTCGCAGCTGGATATAAGCATACAACGGCGCACACCGAATCAGTTCTAAGTTAGCTTAGAATCTAAGCGGATGTCATTTTTGTAAATAACTAACATCCCTTTTCCTTATAAATAGGGGAAGATAAGAAAGAGAGGGGGAGAGAAACCCAATACCTCTGAAGAGAGGAATAATAGCTGGGTAGTATTAATACCTTCGTTCTATCTTCTACCTTCGTTTTACCTTCGTTTTACCTTTGGAACCTTCGTTATACCTTCGGAACCTTCGTTATACCTTGGGAACCTTCGTTTTACCTTCGTTACATCTTCGTTATACCTTCGTTATACCTTCGTTATTGAAACTTTCACTGAACATCATCATCATTAATGGGGTTCATCACCCTTGTAACAGATAAAGATCATAATAAAACTCTTTTACCCTCCCGTGGATGTAGACACTCCGATGTCGAACCACGTAAATTATGGTTGTGTGAAACTATTGTTATTTATTTATTTATTTAAATTCATCTTCTACTTGCTGTTTTATGGTTTAGAACTAGATCCAATGATCTTGTTCGTTTGGTTGTTGCTACTAGAAAAATGGTAGTAACAATTTGACGCTAGAAACAGGGTATAGGTAAAGAATTTATTCTACCTGTACAGATCTATTATCTTTTAACATTTTTATCAATTTCCTTAAATTTTTGATTTTTGATTGATACTGCTTTGTACTGTAAAGTGGGTTTTGTTCCCGATCTGTTTATTTTTTATTTTTCTATGAAATTTTCTCAATTGGGTTCTCACTAAAATCTCTCTGACGGGTGTTAGTGAAATTCTTCAAACGAATGTCTTCTTTGTTTCTTGAACTTCGGTCAAGAGTTTCTATTCAGCCAAATTTACATCTACATGAAATTAAATATGTCAATTGATTACATATGTGAATAATGTTTTGCAGCACAAATTTTGATTTTGGTTAAAATAGAAAACTAAGTTTTGAACTGAACTTCTTACGTTGTCTTTGTCTTATTTGAAAAAGTGATTCAATGAACTGTAGCGCTTTATAATGTTTTCTCCAAAAGTATGAGCCATAGTTCTGATGTTTTTTATCCCAACTCCATTCATTTTTCGAAATCCCTATGGTTTTCATGATTGGATGAGTGAAATTTCTCCGTTGATTTCGAACCTTTAGCTTTCGATTATTAACTAATCAAATTTGGGATTGAGCCATCTTTATATAGCCAAGCTAACTACCTAATGATTATTTAAGTTTTGTGATTGTACGATAAACAGATCTCTCATTAGAAAAGGTTTGTAGGAGCAGACTAATCAGTACCAGCCGAGCCTATGACGATGATAGCTACATTCCCATAATATGATGATGCACCTTCCCGACGTGAAGACCAACTCATTAGGAGGTAGGGACCAGCAGTTCAAGTACAAAGCTCACCCACAGTACAAATCCAATGATGCAGTTCCTATGATGATAGGCGGCCCTGCGAGGATATTCCTTACACTCCGATACAGATCAACTCAAATTATCACTAGCAGCAGGAGCAACGATGATAAGTCAAAGTCTCTCGTTAGAAAAGCTATGCAAGCTAATCAGTACCAGCGAAGACTCAGCTTCAACTGGAGAAAACTAAAGTCGTTGCTGACTCACCGGTGTTGCTGCCGCAATATGAGGACAATCAGGTGCAGACTAGCTCAGTTAAAGATGCCGACCAAATGACGAGTGATGCTAATCCCACTAATCCGCCAACGATGATATGAAGTTTAATATGGATGATCCAAGTGAACCCGAAGTCCAACAACTCGTATAAGTTGAATACACAGGCTACCTGAAATACAAAGTCACCAGAATATGCAGTTGACATGCAAATAGAACGAAGTATACAAGCTGATATCGTGATACATTTACTTTAATGGATTCAGTCAGTCCAAGTTTCGGTGTTCATTCTCTATGCAGGTTTGTGACTCACAACAAATACCCGTCATTGTGGAAAGATATAGCTAAGCCACCATGAAGCCAAGACATCGTCACTGCTGCTGCAAATTTGGAGCTGTAAAAGCCAACGTGCAGAAATGTTGTAATATGAACCAAGTATGAATCGACGTACGAGCAACTTGCAATTATCCGAAGCCTGCGGCGCCGATGATATAGATGCTTCGTACATGCTAACCGCCGATGATGCTTCTACAAACAAGACGAGACTGCAAAGCTAGATGAAGAAGCCAAGGCCAACCAGGATGACAAAAAATGCAAGAAGACCGATGATATAAATCCTCATGCAGACAAATCAAAGTCAGCCGATGAGACAAGGTTATGCGCAGATGAACCAAAGTTGGAGGCCAACGATGACGATGGTGCAGAGTCTTGCGAAAACGAAGCCTAGTTTTGGTCCGAAGATGTAGTCCTAGTCTGACAACGCAGGCTTGGTCTGAATATACAATCCCGATCATCCACTCGATACAAAGTCAAACGACGAAGGTGGTACAAGGTCTTGCAGTGATGGTCCAAATTCGGTTGTGGATGACGAAGGCATTCAAAGCTTGGTCCGTGCACATATAAGTCCCTCTACGTAACCCAAGCCTAGCACAGCTCAAGTCCGACGACGATGTTGGCGCAAACTATAACAATGAAACAAAGACTGATGCCGAAGATGCGAGTCTTGCCGTGATGTCTCAATTCCAATGACGAAGAGACAAAGCCGCGCCACGATGATCCAAGGCCGAAAATGAAGAGCCAAAATACGAAGATGATGGACCAAAGCTGGATGACGTCACTAATGACAAAGATGTGAGCAAACCGACGATGCTGATAACGATGATACAAATACCGAAGACAAAGAGGCAAGGGCTGGTGCCGATGAAGCAAAGTCCCGGGAAGATCAAGCCAAGCAAAAAGACCCTTTGTTTCAATTCTGATTTTATGTAGGTACATAATCTCTGAGGAGGAGTATCATTACATCCAAAAGGCAAGTAGATGATACGGCTGGATTGAGTACCTTCCAGAGCAACAAGACACCAAGCTAAATGTTGAATTCAAGATAAAAACGACCTGAAGCCGCTGCCTATGGTTCACACCAAAACGATGCAAGCTTTCAACGATGCTGTAAAGACTCCTCGTAACCACAACAGTAGGTGGTCAAGACGATGAGATGCTATATATATGTAGATCAGTTCCTCCAGTAGACGATGATGGCAGGATCGAAGTCCAATGCCAGAGTTCACCCAAGTGGACGATGAAGTACATAGTCCACCAGAGGACGAAGATATAAGGATGTACGATGGTTCAAAGTTCAATACCGACGATGTAAAGTCATGCAAGGTCTGAGGATAAAGTGAACCCGCACACTACGAAGGTTCAAAGTTCAATACCGACTCAGTTGACGAAGGTTCCACCAACGCAGGCTCTGCTGACGAGGAACCAACAACGAAGGTTCTTCAATGGTGACATGCACCCGCTATTCTTCGACCATACTTCATGAAGAAACGAAGATGCTCCACACCAAAGAACAAAGTGAACCCGCACACTACGGCAACCCTGATGACAAGGAAGATTCTAGTCTTCCCACAACAATCCAAAGTCTTGCTAGGATGCTACTCCTCGAAGTGGCCAGCTAGAAAACCAAGCAAGAGAGGACCAAGAGAATTTGCAGTGATCTTTAGGCCAATCAAAAGTCGATGGATTTTGAAAGTCAATGACGATGCAAAACCAACGAAGATACATGATCTGATGACGACAGTCTTGGGAAACGAAGAGCTAAAGTCTTGTTACAATATCCAAAGTGTGCTGATGCAAACCCGGACATGACGATGGCGTATAACCTGGAAGCAAAAATGCAAAGCTCAGTTTTGGTCCAAAGATGACGCATGTGAACCAAAGTATGATTTTCAAGTTACGAAGTCCAACAGGGACGATTGCACAGGGTATTAATACTAAAGTATTAATACTTTGTGATGTTGCTTGTTCGACTCAAGGGATTACAATAAGTTATTACAGGTCTAACCTTCTTTGGTACATCGAAGAGAACGATTCTACCCCCAGTGGTGCAGCTTCGGTCTATCAACATGACGGTATATCTTCGGCTCCATATCCAGATAATGCAGCTCCGGCTCAAAAGGGACTATAAATTAAGCTAAAATACCAGTGGAGGCAACTAAAAGAGTTTGGCTCAAGCTTAGTTAAAAGCATGTGTCGGAATACAACTAGAAGCCACGGTTTAATCCAAGACTGACGTCAACAATGGCATGAAAATGCCAAGTCTGATGTAGACGACGATGAGTTAACCTACTTTCTACAAGAGTTAATTACGAAGCATACTTCAGGGAGGTCTATGACTGGCACGATCGTAATAAACGAGGTTGCTGCAGTCTAGTGACGATGATGCAAGGTCTACCAGCGTACAACTCAAGACCAATGACTCTTCTTCCACCACAGCACCAGCCAAAGTCCGATGCCAGTAGTGCTTGCCAAAACCCGAAGCCGAATACAGATGAACTGAAGAACCGAAGACTGACGCCAATGTTTCATAACTGATTGTCATAATCCTGCGATGTCGATTCAAAATCCGCAGACAAAGATGCAAGGCCTGAAGAAGATGAGCCAAGGTTCGAAGTCATATGATGCTCGATGTTAATAATCCAAGTTAACCCGGACTACAAAGTGTCTCGTAGTTCAAAGAGCGAAGAAGGCAAGCTAAAGAGATGATTTGTCAAAAGTAGTTCAAGGAGCGAAGAAGGCAAGCTAAAGAGATGATCTTAAGTCCGCTGATCTTAAGAAGGCAAGCCAATGATGTGAATCCTAAAGAGATGATCTTAAGTCCAATATCGACAGTGTGGCTTGATTCACTAATTATGGAAGTATCAAAAGTTTCAGGGATTACATACCTAATACAAGGACCTGGTAACGATATGCAAATATGATGACGTTGCTTCATACTGAACACTATGGTTCAATACACGAAGCTTCAAAACACGTCATCATAAAACACGAAGCCTTAAAACACGAAGCCTTAAAACACGAAGCTTCAAAACACGAAGCTTCAAAACACGAGCCTTAAAACACGAAGCCTTATAACACGAAGCTAAGGACGAAGCTTCAAAACACGAAGCTTCAAAACACGAGCCTTAAAACACGAAGCCTTATAACACGAAGCTAAGGACGAAGCTTCAAAACACGAAGCTTCAAAACACGAAGCCTTAAAACACGAAGCCTTAAAACACGAAGCTAAGGACGAAGCTTCAAAACACGAAGCTTCAAAATACGAAGCTGATGACAAAACCTTCAAATTACGAAGCGAATGACGAACGCTTTGTATCAGTACGATGGACTTGCCTTAAACTAAGCATCAATGCTTAGTATGATGATATGAGAGCTGATGCTTCATTCTTTATAAGAATGATTCTTATACTTCCGTTCGTACGCAAAGTACGAACCTCGTTCATACGTAAAATGGGATGCCATCGATGGCACCATTACGATGCCATAAAGATGCCAATTCTAACGACGAGGCACGAGTCTGATGTACCTGCGTTCCCCCACTCCAGCGATGGTGTACCTACGGTTTCTTCCCAGCTTCGATCTTCATTCCAATAACGCTGCTGAAAGCAAACTTGAGAAGAGTTCTCCCGGCGCTCAGCTCTGCCCTATGATGCATACAGACTGTACTCCAATGACGCCACTCGGACAAGGAGAGCTAGAGAATCTGCAATATGTTTAATATATAAGACAACTCTCATTGTCTCGTTGTCTATATAAGACAAGTCTAATATATCATGCAATGACAACAAGGCGGTTGTTGTGATGATGTATTTTCACATGATTTATGATAAGGGTCTCTTCAGCATCCCATTTTGCGTTATTTCAAGTATCCAAAGACTAACAATGAGCCAAAGGCTCACAACTATGATCCAGAATATGATGGTCGAGCAGGACGGTCAATGTTTACGGAGCAATCTCCCTGAACTTCATATCTTCATGAATGAAGATATCCCTTAAAAAAGAGATATGATCTTCGTAAATGAAGATATCTCTTACCACAGAGATAGGAAGATATCTCTTTTGCATTCACGATGATCCAAAATCCGGTGGGGATGCTCCAAAGACATCAACGATGCATAATCCAATGGAGAGTGCAAAGCTTTGCAACGACGATTCGAAGACGAAGGCGTCTGTACAATAAATGAGAAGTAGCGCAGACATGATGCTTGCCGAAGACGGCGATTATTGCTCCAGACACCGCACTAGTTAACTACTGAGAAGCATAAGAAGCTTGGCCAATATGGTGTCAGCCCCACTCCGAAAATATAGCTTCGGTGAAATTCCGATGATGCATGATGATGACAATACAATTCCCTACAAGCTCCTAAAGTGTCCTTGGGGTTTAATAATTTTAACCCAATCAATAAACAAAGGTCAATCTCGAGGTCTTTTTGGCGGTTTTCAAGTTGCTAATTGAAATTAAATAATTTCATAATGTTGGTATTACTAACGAGTATCTTGAAGCACAAGAAATAAAATAATTTCTTGTCATGGACCGATCCTAAAACGAGCGGGTAATACAATATGAGATTAAATATCTCACGTGGATACCAAGTAAACAAGCCTTCTACTGTAACCTCGAAACTTTTTTCATTCAAACATGCCCGACGGCAATACACGCAGAAGCATGTGTTGGTTGTTACAGATCTCCAGCAAATCATGATTTTGGCAACTGCAATAGAGAAAAGGTGACAGCAACGGAGAAGTTAATAAATTCTTCGTCGGGGCAATCATTTCAAAAGCACAGTTCAAGGGGCAGCTCAAATTCGACAGCCAAAGCATCCTACGTTAGATCAGATACTTTTGCTTTCGCAAGCTTTAAGAACGACCTTCCGAAACCAAAAGGGGGCATACACACGACTAAAGAGTTTGCAAATATTCAGACTCCTTGCATCTTGTTTATATTAGCATACATTGTTATATGCATTTGATACATTTCAATGCGGAATAATGCATACATTTCCATAAATTGGATACGTTTTTGGATAATGGAGAACCGGGGCAAGCACCACCGGTCTCATATCTTCATACTGGGTAAAGTGTTCACACGTAATCTCTCCGGACTCCCCCATAAGCGTCTATGAGTGTACGACCAGGGGGAAGGCTTCCATAAGAAAGAGATGCCCAACATGACATGCCTTTGGCAGCTCAGCGGAACGGGTGTTTGCAAAACATTCAGTTTTACACCACGTCTCCGGGAGATTTTCAACCCCCACCGTTCGGTAATATCCTGGCCCGAGATTGGCCAACGGGGTGACAGGTTCAAACACTCATCTTACCTCAGCGACAATGGATTTACGATTCCCCACAATGCAGGGGCAAAATCAAACCATACAAATACTTAAATAAATTTGTTACTACTCATAAGATGAATTTACCTTATTTATTATAATACAAAAAACTAATACGAAATGTTGTCCACTTACATTTTTGTGCCAGATAAATTTGAGTAATCCTACGAGGTCCTGTGACCCCAAATAATACGGTGCTGTGAAGTAAAAGTTGTCGACGCTACGATGTATAGGTTGTTGCTGCTCAACCGGCCTCACAAAGCATTTTCAACTTGAAGCATGCAACGGACAAGCACCAAGCCGGGTATTGAAAATGTCAAATGCCAAATACCAACAAAGAACAAGCCACGAAGAGTGCTTGTACCAGTACGACAAGAGTACAGAACCTTTCGACAAGGAGCGGCCGAAGGAAACAACAATCGAAGCATGAACGATTATGGTGAGAGGAATTTTTCTTAAGGATCGCTTATCATCGACCCTCAAGAAAAGGGGCAAATTGTATATACCAAATCATGCATCGTACACGTGGACGCTGATTAGAAGTCGCAGCTGGATATAAGCATACAACGGCGCACACCGAATCAATTCTAAGTTAGCTTAGAATCTAAGCGGATGTCATTTTTGTAAATAACTAACATCCCTTTTCCTTATAAATAGGGGAAGATAAGAAAGAGAGGGGGAGAGAAACCCAATACCTCTGAAGAGAGGAATAATAGCTGGGTAGTATTAATACCTTCGTTCTATCTTCTACCTTCGTTTTACCTTCGTTTTACCTTTGGAACCTTCGTTATACCTTCGGAACCTTCGTTATACCTTCGTTATACCTTCGGAACCTTCGTTTTACCTTCGTTATACCTTCGGAACCTTCGTTTTACCTTCGTTACATCTTCGTTATACCTTCGTTACATCTTCGTTATACCTTCGTTATTGAAACTTTCACTGAACATCATCATCATTAATGGGGTTCATCACCCTTGTAACAGATAAAGATCATAATAAAACTCTTTTACCCTCCCGTGGATGTAGACACTCCGATGTCGAACCACGTAAATTATGGTTGTGTGAAACTATTGTTATTTATTTATTTATTTAAATTCATCTTCTACTTGCTGTTTTATGGTTTAGAACTAGATCCAATGATCTTGTTCGTTTGGTTGTTGCTACTAGAAAAATGGTAGTAACAGAGGTGAAACAGTTTGTTGCGGTACCAATCCCAGCTACACTAGGTTTCCTTATATGTCTAGGTTATATTTAGTTGATTTCCCCTTTTAGCCATAACTTGTTGCACAAGTTATTTTACTATAAGAAGCTTTCAATTGTCTTTGGAGAGGATCATCAATAAAAATATGTTAATCTCAAACAGGGTTCCAGTAATTTATACAGCAAAGGATTGTTAGCCCAATTCAAAAGGCTTTATCCAAAATTCTTAGTTTTATTTGTTCACAGGAACTAGTATCCTAACATCTGGATCAGAGCAGAATCGATCAAAAAGACGCAATTTTTTTTTTTTATGATGCCTAAGTACACAGAGGAAGTTACTGCTTTGCATGATCAGATTACCGAGGTTACAACCAAACTGGATGACATATCATTACGCTTCCAAGAAAGCATGGATAACCTAACGGACACAATCACTAATCTTCACCTGGCTGACAGTACCAAAGAACGTCAGAGAAGAGAAGATCGTGCATGTGAGCTTGCTGCTGCTAATGCACAACTCACGGCCTCCATTACTACGTCCTTGGAGACATCTTTGCGAGCTGTGTTCACGGAGCTTTTACCACAACTGCGAGCTGGAAGACAGCCTCCAGGTCCAGCACCACAGGTTAATATCCCACCACCACATCGCGACGCCCCGAGACCTGTTATCAAGTTTCCAGTTTTCTCTGGTGAAGACCCTGATGGGTGGATCTTCAATGCCGATCAATACTTCAGTGTTTACACTGCGGAGGATGACCTAAAAATTATTGTTGCCAGTGCACACCTAAAGGGTGAGGCTAATCAATAGTTTCGCTGGAGGAAGAAACGAGTCGCTGTCACAACTTGGGATCAATTTTGCACTTTGGTCCGTGATCGATTTTCACCTGACAAATTTGTGGATGCTCGAATAGTCATAGTGGAAATTGAGCAAAAGGTTCCTGTCAGACAATTTATTCCGGAGTTCGAGCACTTGTGTAATTTTGTTGACTTTGAGGATGAATATTTGATTAAGTGCTTCATCAAGGATTTAAAGCCCCACATTGGCACTACAGTTCGTTTGTTGGCACCACAAACTTTGGATGAAGCTTTTACTAAGGCCATTCACCAGGAAGAGGCTTATGCAGCTGCTTATAAACCTCCACTCCGCACACCGTACCGCCCTCCTCCTGTTCGTTCAGCCATCAACACTTCACCAGCTCCAAAGTCGACGTTGCCTTTTGGGTACAAGAAGTTATCCTGGGAAGAGATGAAAGCTAGACGTGAAAAAGGTCTTTGCTTTAATTGTGATGAACAATTTCAATCAGGTCATGTGTGTCCTAATGCTAAACCAGGTTTTTTGCTTCTGGAGATGGGCTCTTCATCAACTGTGACCATCCCTGAGGATGAAGATACAGATGCTACGGCCTTTTCCCCTGAACCTAGTAGTTCTCCTGCACTATTGCCTGATGACACAGCCCCTACTATATCCTTACATACGCTTTTGGGTTCAACCTTTCCTAACACTATGCGCGTAACTGGGTTTGTTAAGTCACGGCCTATTACACTCTTGGTGGATTCTGGTTCAACTCACAACTTCATGCATCCGGCTATCGCAAAACAGTGTGGTTTTGCAATCTCTTATGGTACTACCCCTTTGCGTGTAACAGTGGGTAATGGTGGTCATTTGGACACTAAGGGCTCTTGCTCCAGAGTCCCTCTTACGCTGCAAAACAACAACTTTGTTGTGGACTTCCATCTTTTGGAGATCAGTGGCTGTGATGCTGTGCTCGGGGTCCAATGGTTACGCACTTTGGGAAATATTGAATGGGATTTCGATAAATTACTCATGCGCTTTTCTGCTAATAACAATACCGTTGTTTTACAGGGTACTCAGTCCTCGACTGTCTTGCTCATGGACGCTTCACCAATGCAACGTTTGTTACACACTGAGCCATATGGGTGTTTATTTCGCTTGGAATCATCCACAGCTGTTGCAGATTTTTCTCAGGCGCTGCATCCTCCAATACGGGCCTTGGTATCTCAGTATGCAGATATTTTTGCCACTCCTACTACATTGCCGCCGGCCAGAGCCCGTGATCATCGCATTCCTTTGCTTCCAGATTCTACACCAGTCAATGTTCGGCCTTATCGTTATCCTCACTTTCAGAAAGACGAAATTGAGAAGATTATTTTGGAGTTACAACAGGCTGGGTTCATCAGATCCATCTCTAGCCCATATTCTTCACCTATTTTGATGGTCCGGAAAAAGGATAGTTCCTGGCGTATGTGTGTGGACTACCGTGCTCTAAACAAAGTTACAGTGAAGGATCGTTTCCCAATCCCTGTGGTGGATGAATTGTTGGATGAGCTGCAGGGTGCGCAAATATTCTCCAAGCTGGATTTACGCTCTGGTTATCATCAAATTCGTGTACATGATGCCGATATTCCTAAAACTGCTTTTCGTACTCATGATGGCCACTATGAATTTTTGGTCATTCCTTTTGGATTATCCAATGCACCATCTACTTTCCAAAGTCTTATGAATCATGTTTTCCGAAGCTACTTGCGCAGGTTTGTTTTGGTGTTTTTTGACGATATTTTGGTCTATAGTAGCACCATGGATGAGCATGTGACACATTTGTCAATTGTTTTTAATATTCTCCGTGCTAATCAGTTGTTTGTTAAGCAAACAAAATGTACTTTTGCTACATCCTCTGTGGGATATCTTGGTCACGTTATTTCTGCTGCGGGAGTTTCTGTGGAACCGGAAAAAATACAGTGCATTCTGTCTTGGAAACTACCTCAAACAGTTAAAGAACTTCGGGGTTTTTTGGGTTTAGCCGGATACTACAGGAAATTTGTGAAGGATTTCGGCTTAATCAGTGCTCCTCTAACAAAGTTTCTTAAAAAGGATGCCTTTGTTTGGTCTGCTGCCGCTACTACAGCTTTCCAGTCACTTCAACAGGCCTTAATTTCAACGCCTGTTTTAGCTCTTCCAGATTTTTCTCAAGAATTCTGCTTGGAATGTGATGCTTCGGGTACTGGCATTGGTGCTGCTCTCATGCAATCTGGCCGTCCTATTGCATTTTATAGCAAGCCCATTACAGGTAAAAATCTGAATTTATCTGTTTATGACAAGGAGATGCTTGCCATTGTTTCAGCTGTCAATAAATGGAGGCCATATCTTTTGGGGCGCCATTTTAAGATATATACAGATCATAGAAGCCTTAAATATTTTTTGGAGCAGCGCCTCTCTTCTATTGAGCAACAAAAATGGGTGACTAAATTATTGGGTTATGATTATGAAATCATCTATAGAAGTGGTTCCTCTAACAAAGCCGCATATGCTTTATCCAGGATGGTGCTTCCTGAACTGTTAGCCATCAGTACACCGGTTTTCTCTGGCATTGATGCCATTGTTGCTGAATGTCATTCGGATGTTGAACTAGGTGCTTTAATTACTGCCTTACAACTCAACCCAGCTTCCAAAAGGAATTACTCATATGTTGCGGGTATTCTTCGTTTTAAAGGCCGAATAGTTGTTGCTTCTTCGTCAGAATGGTGTACTAAACTCCTTGATGAATTTCATTCTTCACCCATTGGAGGACACTCGGGATATTTACGTACCTTCAAACGTTTGCAACACAACTTTCACTGGAAAGGTATGAAAAAAGCCATCAAGGACTATATCCTTCGCTGTGAAGTCTGCCAGCGTAATAAGTCAGAATCTGTGGCTCCTCCTGGCTTATTACAACCATTGTCAATCCCCTCTGATGTTTGGATGGATATTTCTATGGACTTTGTAGACGGTTTTCCATCATCTCAAGGTAAGACTTCCATATTGGTTGTAGTTGATCGTCTCTCTAAATATGCACATTTTGTGGCTTTAGCTCACCCATATACAGCAGCTACAATTGCTGGTATTTTTGTACGTGAGATAGTTCGTTTACATGGCATGCCACGGACTATCACCAGTGATAGAGATCCCATTTTTATGAGCAGTTTTTGGGACTCTTATTTCACACTTCAAGAAACTCAGTTATGCAAGAGTTCGGCTTACCATCCTCAGACTGATGGTCAAACGGAGGTTACGAATCGTACATTGGAGTGTTATTTGCGTTGTTTTGCTAGTACTAAGCCTACAGATTGGTATACCTGGTTGCCATGGGCGGAATGGTGGTATAATACGAGTCATCACTCAGCCATCAACATGTCTCCCTATCAAGCTGTGTACAGCCGTCAACCACCAACGATTATCTCCTATGTCTCGGGCTCGTCTGCTGTTCATGATGTCGACAAGAATCTTCAGGCCAGAGATCATACACTCAAGCTTTTGAAGTCTCATTTGACTGATGCACAGACTCGAATGAAGGTGTATGCTGATAAACATCGTACTGAACGGGAATTTCTCCTCAATGATTTTGTTTATCTACGACTTCAACCCTACAGGCAGGTTACAGCAGCCAGTCAGTCCTTCTCCAAGCTATCTCCACGATTTTATGGGCCTTTTCAAATCACTGAGCGCATTGGCCAAGTTGCTTATCGCTTGAAGTTACCAGACACTTGCCGCATTGATCCAGTTTTTCACGTTTCACAGTTGAAACTGAAACTTGGGAGTTCAAGCACAGTTATTTCTACACTACCAGATGTTGTTGATTATGACAGGTGGGAACCAGACTCCATTCTCGATCGCAGAATGTACAAGAAGGGTCTCCAGGCTGGTACTCAATGGTTAATTAAATGGAAGAACCATGCACCTGAGGATGCTGCCTGGGAAGATGCAGATGAGATAACGCTACGTTTTCCAGCTCTTTTGGCTTGAGCACAAGCCAGTTTACATGGGGGGTGGGATGTTGCGGTACCAATCCCAGCTACACTAGGTTTCCTTATATGTCTAGGTTATATTTAGTTGATTTCCCCTTTTAGCCATAACTTGTTGCACAAGTTATTTTACTATAAAAAGCTTTCAATTGTCTTTGGAGAGGATCATCAATAAAAATACGTTAATTTCAAACAGGGTTCCAGTAATTTATACAGCAAAGGATTGTTAACCCAATTCAAAAGGCTTTATCCAAAATTCTTAGTTTTATTTGTTCACAGGAACTAGTAAATAACACAGTTCGCTTCTGTATTGATGGAGGACCAATGAGTTTAAACTCATTAGCAGTAACAGCAGCAGCGGAAGACATTCTGAAGATGATTAGGGTTTTGAAAACGAAGAAGATTAGGGTTGGGTTTTATGATGGAAGAAGATCAGGGATGGGTTTTGAGGATTTGATTGTTTTCTGTGAGAGAAGTTTATATATACAAGTGGCGGAAGAATATTACTTGGGATACAAGATACTGCAGGAGTTTAGGGCGGTTATGGTTTCCTACTCGGCAAAATTGCTAACCCTAAAGAATCACGGTTGACAACATGGGTCGGGTACCTGTTAAGCTGTGGCGTATGGGCATCCAATTCAATGGACCAGTAAGGACAACTGGTGCTCCATCTGCTCCAGGATGACAGTCTAGTGAATACATGACATATATCCAATATCAAATTATGCTCCTAAGACATGTTAATATGGACTGCAAGTCTACATCTCCTTGTGCATGTTACATTAGAATTAAGAATCTGAGAACAGATCACTTTATTTTTGAATATAGATAAGAAAAGAAAAAGTGAATGTACTCGAATTCTCAACAAGAATACCTGAAGTGTGTCAATTTTACAATATCTTTTAACTCTGAAATGGATCCTCTTGTTGGCATTTTCCAATCTGACAGTTCCAACACCCTCATGCAGAAACCCACAAATGATGTTATAAAAAAGACTTCAAACAAACATATTGATGACGGGCACCAGTAGATCCTCCTATCCAGCTAAAGAATGGGGAGCTTCTTAATTCCCATGGACAAAAGGCCAAAATGCTTTGCCCGCTAGCCATTTGCTGGATATGAGGTGAATATGCCTCTGCCTGGAATTGAGGGAGAATCTTTCCATTTTCTTTTAAGGCCTGTTACATGGAAGAATGATTCATACCCATGTTACATGGATCAGAACTGACAATATATATTTCACAAAATTCTTGTCATAAACCAGTACTGACTACTTCATGCTGGGCAAGAATTGCTAAATGTGACGGTGGCTTTGACGGATGTTGCACATGAAACATTTGCTCAGTGGTTATTCGTCTATTAGTTGTGAGGAAGTTTGAAGTTCTTATGGTCGATAAATTAGTGTAACTACACTCATAAGAATCTCCACACATGAAGTCTTCAGGTCACAACAATAGAGTATGATACAACCCTCATGAGTTTTGTACACAGAACTGTACTGCTCTTCATAAAGCCACATGGTTTAATATCTAAGCAAAACTAAACCCTTGCTTCCAGCTAAATGACTAGTAATCACTCTCCGCCTCATATCACGAACACGGAAAGGTGGTTGACATTACCTGTAACTACATAAACACCTGGCTATTTTACATTATATGCAGTTATAGTCATAATGAGATTAAACAGTTAGCAGGCCTAAGCGACAAGGAGTTCTACATATAGAGTGGACTACCTGTCAAGTGTTTCAGCAAGGAGTTCCATTATGAGCAAGAAAGTAAACAAATAGAAGAAGAAAGCAGTACCAGTAGTAGGGAAAATGCTAAAACGACATTAACATCATGAAATCATTCGGCTTGTCCGTTTCTTTCACCTAATTGACTAATTCTATTTCCTTCATTCCTCCCCTGAGAAGCTAAGTATCAGTTATTGGAAAAACATGGAGAACTACACAAAACTCATTTCTTTCTTCTAAGGAATTGGATTTATAGAGGCCAGCAACTGCATTTCGGTCATACACTAGATTTTGTGGACATATGATTATCTATATATGCAGCCAAACACCATATTCAGAATTTTTGAACCAGAATAGAATTCATATTACCCAACTTTAACAACACTAAAATCATTTTATGGTGAAATTTGGTGTCTAAAAGTGACTTTATCGCTATAATATGAAAAGAAAAATCGACCGAACATCATATTTGGATTCCCAAAATCTACACCTAGTGGCTCTCAAAACCAAGTCTATTGTTAAGCTTCTTCTTTGAACAAAACTAGCTTACTAAAATACGTATCACACTGAAATTTAATCTAGGACACTGATAAAGAAAGAACAAAAAGAAAAACAAGGTAGCTCAGTACCAATTTGGAAATTTACAAAGAAAGCTGATATTCATAATGTAGTAAGTAGTAACACACACTAACATTGATTTGGAAACTAGGGACAGCTCATTAAGTACCATTTTTAGATTAGAATAGGTAACATTACATATATATATATAAATGATCTGAAAATCACAATGAAAACATACCAGATTATATAGGTACGTGCAGATCTCTTTCTTCCTACTGCCGCTGCATCCGCTGATCACTGCATTATGTATCTTCTCCTAATGCTTTCAGTGAAACCAAGGTGTTCACATGAGGTTTTGCTTGACGGATATCTTTACCAAAATCCACAAGCAGCATTTTGTAAGGAGGTTTTGGATCATAACGCGTGACCTTGGTATCCGAGTAACATAGAACTTCGCCAGGAAACTAGATTACTGCCTGGATCCAAATCACTTAAACTGAACTCCTCACTCCAACTCCATGCCTCATCTTCCTTCTTTTTTCATAACCATATGCTAACAGTTTTGGTCTTGTCTTGGTCGGTAGCAATCATATAATTCCCCAATAACCCAAGTCTAGGATCCCAACCAGGCATCCCAGGAAGCGAACAAGCAGACGATTCATCAAAAATTTCATCAGCTAAGTTAAATGCTGTGATTATCCCTGTCTAGAGCATCCAATAATTGCATCCATTGGCAAAAACACCATATGTGCATAAAAGTATTCTAAACGGTTTCCATGTCTCCCCATGTGTCTCCACCCCTTGCCACTTCCAAGAGTGTAAATTTTAACTTGTACAACTGGAAGTTCTTCTAATGCCAACTTGTACATTCTAAGAACCTTGTATTCATTAGTAGAAGAAACATAACCGAATCCGCTTAAACAGAAAATCATCAAGGTAAGCCCTTGATATTGATCTATTAAATTTTGGAAGAAAAACAGATTCTCTAGTTATGGGGTTACGAATATAAGCAGGTTCCCAGCTGGGACAATTATTATCAAGTCATGCACTTGCCACTTACCAGTAATCCCCACAAGAACATGAACCACTCTCGAACCGATGAAAACGAATGCGATCCCTCATGACAATCACCCGGTTTAATAGTCTTGAAACCATTTTCAACCAACAATGACAGTCGCAGCAAGTCCTAAGGTTTTTTGAGATCCTAATTTCAGTTCCCGGACTTGTTTTTAAAACCCCATAAGCAGTTGCAAGTTTTTCACTGTGACAATTCAAATTTCCCTCCTTTTCCTCCTCTGAGACATCCATTAATACTAACTCAATTGCAGGAACATAACCATCAAGTTTGATCCTTGCATTCACTCTTTCCAAAACCTTATATATCATATCGGACTCAGGAACCGACCGGTCACCTGCTTTGAATTGATGAATAACACCTTTAACTTCAATCCAACTCAATCCTTGATTCTTTCGAAATCCATTTTTTCTCATCCCTTCTCTCATTCTCTCAGCATTATCCCATCTTTTTGCCGAAGAGTAAATGTTTGATAACAACACATAATCTCCACTTCGCAGATCAGACGACATTTTTCCAGCTGCTAGTTCACCAATCTCAGGCTTTCCATGAATTCGAGAAGCACTCAACAGTGATCTCCACACAACTACATCTGGCTTCATTGGCATTGTCTGTATCATCTCACGAGCTTCTTCCAAGAGACCTGCTCTGCCCAAAAGATCAACCATTGCTCCATAATGTTCAATCTCAGGCTCAATCGAGTAATTCTTTCTCATTGAATTGAAAAACTGGCGACCTTGTTCGACTAGTCCGCAGTGGCTACAAGCAGATAGGATTCCAACAAAGGTGATTGAATCTGCTTTAATATCTTCTCTCTTTAAACGAGTAAAGATTTCGATTACTTCCCAAGCAAGTCCATTCATTGCTAATCCTGTAATCATCGAATTCCAAACAGATATATGTTCTCGTTTCACGCTTTCAAATACTTCCTTAGCAGTTTCAATTCTTCCACATCTTGAATACATATCAATTAATGCTGAATTCAGTATATAATTTAGCTCAATCTGTCTTTCTGTCATCAAAGAATGAACCCATTTTCCATTACTAATAGCTCCAAGTCGACCGCAAGCTGTAAGAACTGATGCAAAGGTAAACCCATCTGGTTCAATACCAGAACTGAGCATTCGACGAAATAAAGTTACTGCCTCTTTTAGACTGCCATGTCTAACGCAGCCGGTTATCATAGAGTTCCATGAAACAACATCCCTATAAGGTGATTGGCGAAACAGTCGGTTTGCACTATCGAACTTCCCAGCCTTTAAATAGCCTGCAATGACCAAATTCACAGAAAAAAGACTGAAACCCCACTTGGGAATTTCATCAAGCAGACAACAAGCATAATCAACGAGTTGTTTATGAGAAACGTATATGGATATCAAAGAAGTTAAAAGAGATGGGTATGAATCAAAACCAGATTTTAACATTCTGGCATGGAACTGTACTACAGTTCTGTCATCTGATAAAATTTTGCAAGCTTCAAGTGCATGAGAAATGGTTTGAAAATCAGGCAACACAGAAGTCGAGCTGAAAATAGTCTGATAATCCAATAGAGCTTTTCGAGGAGACCCTTTTTCGAGAGATGCTCGAATAATGTTATTGAAGGTAATTAAAGAAGTAGTATTAGTAACAGATGCAGTGGAAGATGAGCAGGAGCAAAATTGTATGAGACATCTCATATCGAAGGAGTGGAAGAAGCAGCTAGTACTAGTAGTTACAATTGCCCTTCCCTAACCCTTTGTGGCTCAGTCCAAGCCCAGCACTTTGAACATTGAGAACATTGCCGACAAAATAAGGTCATAAAAGAAGTAATTTTAATAACCTTTGATTTAACAATAAGTGAAATAACCTTTTATCCTATTATTTTTAACAATAACCGAAGTGTACTCGATCAAAAAGTGTATTAACTAACTAATTAGACGTTAGTGGTTCAATTAAATTTATAGTTAGTGTTTGAAAATCAAACAAAATTTGAGTTGTTTTTCTACTTTTATAATCACCTAAGGTTAAGATTCAAGAGTAACCTAGCCGAAAATCCTATTATGGCTGAGTCTTTATCATTTCAAAATTTTCAGTCTTTATGGTTTCATTTCTTCAACGCGTAAGTGAAAACAAAATTATTACGGTCGAAAATTCATTAATTTTTTCTAACAGTAATGAAAAATTAAATATAAACAAATAGTCTATACAATCTCATTTTCTTCACATGTTGGTGCTTAACTTTTTTTTTCATTTTATTTATTATTTGGATTTTGTGAAAAATTTCAATCACTTGCTCTATTTAGTATAATCATAATACAGCGGCTTTACATTCCAACAGTTGGGTTTCACATGGATTTCTAGTAACTAAAAACTTGGTTATGGGGTCTTGATGTAATAGCAAATGTCTTATTTATCCTCCATCTAAAATAAAATCCTAAAATCTAAAATCGAAACTTAATTCTAATTCAAAAATCTACACATCATTTTCTTCTTAACTTCCTCTCCTTCATCAACCGTAAACTCTTCCCTCGTTTTTCAATTGAAATTATTTCATCGTCTTTGATCAATCTACAATTCGAAAAACTTATAATTGTCGATGGAACAAAAGCCAAATGATAGTTTGAAACACAAAATTACTCACTTCCCATCCATAAATCTGCACTAAAATCTTCTAACATGTTACTTTACGCAGCAACAATCATAACACCAAGTCCACCGATCTCCCATTCTTAAATATAATCGTAAAGAGGGAGAAAGCAAATAGATAAAAAAAAATCCCAAACCCAACACAAGAAATAGTTGAGAGATCGGGAGAATCTTCGTCAAGACCGAGTGTTAGTCCCGATTCAAAAAAAAAACAGTGGAAATCTCTGATGATAACCTCAAAATCCTAAGAAGAATTCCTAGCAAATTAACCAAGATTGATAAGGATCAGAAAGCAACATAAATCATTGAATTCAGATTTGAGAAACATTTCAAAAACCGATTTTATATTCAGCAGTAAATTTACCTAGTATACCAGAGAAACCAAAATCAACAATACCAAACAAAAAACCCAGAAGAGAAATGATTGATTTTCATCTTACAATTTCGCAAACGACCAACAATAATCTAATAGATCTCCCCATGAGAAACCCTAATTTTTGCCCATAAGAAACCCTAATATTTGCGGAACGGAAGACAATCATCTCAAACAAAAAAAAAAGAAAAGATTTCTAAATCTCTGAATTATTATCTGGATAAACCAGTAAATGAAACTCCTTCTCATAAATGAACATATTCTCTTATTTAATGATGATCTGCATGTAGACCAAATAGTTTTTCTATAGTGGAGAAAAAGAAAGGAATAGCCAAATCTCTCCCTCAACACCATAGAGTTTGTGTTGAGATATAAGGAACTATTATGCTACACAGTTTGAGCATAAACTCCAGATTTAGATCGACCGTACATATGATGCCACGCCACTCCTTCAACTAATTTCAACTTTGGTCTTTGGTGGGCTGGACCATTCCTGCTTTTTGATCTACGAAGAAAAACAAAAAATGAAGGCATAAGTTTTTTTTTTATTTTTAATAAACAAAAGGCATAAGTTTTGACATATGAAGAAAACAAAAAAAAAAAACAGAAGCATAAGAATTATCCTGACGAGAGAGAGGAATTTACTTAGGGAGGTTTGGTAGGGGTACAAATACCTTTTTATTATCCTACTATCTTAGAAGACTTCGTTGAGTAGTTATAAACCCTAAATAGTCAAAGAAAAAGTACTAGGAAGCAGAAATTTTATGTTTTCATTAAATAAAGAATAAAAAAGTTTAACGTGTTCCTTTTCGGTATAATAAGTCCTTTCTATAACTCTTTGGGGTTGTAGGAGTTATTGTGCCCACCCTGATTAAATATAAAAAAGAAGAAGAAAGACGGAGATCAGAGAAAAAGGTGGTGTAAAGTTTTTCTTTCTCAACGATAGAGATCACAGAAATACAATTACTACCTTGTTCTTGTTTTTCTTAAAGTTGTTTTTCTCTTTTGTTGTTTCTTTTTCCTATTTTTCTTTCAACCTAGCATTCATCCAATCAAAGAAGAGAACAGTTCAATAAACAAATAAACTTACACAGAAAAAAAAACGTAGAAAGTTGATAGTTTTTAATGGTTACCTGTTGTTGCGAGTAAGGCTCCATTGTTTATTCAATGACCTTTTGTCTTCTGTAATAGAAACTTCTTTGAAGAATGAAAGACAGAGAGATAGATCAGTAGCCCAGGAAAATCGTAATAACTCGTTAGTTTTTTATCTCTTTATTTAACTGTTCACAAACAAGATGAGACAATCAACAACAAAGTAAGAATCAGTAGTGGGCTTTGCATCAAGAACAGATTTTCAAAAACATTGAATATATGAAGTCAAAATTTTCATTGAGACAATTTATCAAACACTTGTTATACTGAGATGAGAGACAGTAGAGTTCTTACTGAGATGGGTCAAGTGGGCAAGGGATTCTTTGACCTTCGAACTTCGGGTTATGATTTCTACAGAATCTACGCAGAGGGAGATTAGAGGTTAACACAAATACATAATGATGAAGATGGGAAGTGGTAGCAGAAAAAAGTATTGTCAGAAACATCACATGAATGAAGTTGTTATCACTTAATTTCATAAAAAAATTAAGTTGCAGTAATCTTGCATAAAAAATTACCTTTTGAATTTTCTTTTTTAAACTTGTAATCAAATTGGGCCCATTTCTATTTCCGAATCCAACCCAAAAATTTAACACCTACTCGGTCGTCATTATATCAAAGAAAGAGGGAGAAAGAAAAATGGATCACTTACTTGGAGATTTGTTCCATGAATTTTAAGCTTCTATGCTTCATGATAACTATCAGCAGCTTCAGCCCAATTTGTATCTGATAAATCTCGTAATTAATCTTCTTCCCTTTCCGTTGTGGAATCGACAATGTTGAGTTTAGTCTACATTTTCACCGGCATCCACACCTTCTCCCACAGCAGCGATTTTGATCTTCTTCAACCTCAAGCTTCATATTTTAGAAACATTTCAAAACCCAATTTTATATTTAGCAGTGAGTTTACCAGAGAAACCAAAATCAACAATACCAAACAAAAAAACCAGGAGAAATTATCAATCTCCATCTTATAAACCACCGATAATAATCTAACAGATCTCCCATAAGAAACCCTAATGTTTCATCTCGGACAAAAAAATAAAAAAAAAGATTTCTAAAATCCGAAAATCTCTGAATATATAAATGAAACTCCTTTTCTTATTTAATGATGTACCAGATACTAGTTTTTTACAGTGTTGAGATAACCAATAAATGAACCTCTCTTATGAAGAAGAACCCTTAGTTTTTTACAGTGGAAATCAAATCTCTCACAACAACAAGTCTGTGTTCAGTCTTGTAAGATATCAAAAAATAGAAAATACTGTGCTATACCCTGAAGCATCAAGATTCGAAATGTGGATCTAAAAAATCAAGGAATATGATGTCATCATGTCCGTTCGCCTCGGCTAAATTCGAACTTTTGTCTTTGGTCCGGTCTGTTTCTGCCTTTTAACCTATCAGAAAAAAAAAAAACAACTGATAAGTTAGAGAGATACAGAGAGAGTTAAAGAGAGTGAGAGACATATTTCTATAGATAGATAGGGAGAGAGGAATTACATGTTGTGGTTTGGCTTGTTTTTCCACGTAAACTCTTTTGTCATCCTCATCACTGTTGTAGAACAATTCCTTTAATAATTCCTTCTGTAATACAAACATTATTAAAACAACCTAGTTAGTCAGAGAAGAAAAACGACAACAATCTTGTTCTTCCCGAAAAACAATTAAATCAAACCTTCTCTTCCTTCTCTTGTTTGGAATATTCTAGCCTATCCAGTCCAGATACATCTATTAATTCTTTAATTTTAGAGGACTATAAATTGTTGATAAAATGCCTGCTACGAAACTAACCGATGTATCGTGTTAACCCTTTCTCGATCTCCGAATGTTTCAAATTATTATTGGCCCACTTATGCTGAAACAAACAGTGGGAAAGAAAAAAAGTGAGACTTGAGATGATTAAAGTAAAACAATGAATATTTGTCCAAGAGAAGAAAAAATTAAGCATTGTATCATTTTTTTTTTTGTTTTTTGTTCATTTTACTCTTCCGCAGACTTTTATACCAGTTCTTTCTGTCCTCTTTACTTGCAAACTACAACATTAAATATTTGAATGAAAGTCATGATCGAGACACAGAGAAAAAGAAGAACTGATAACAGAAAAGAGAGGAGAAACTATTTACCCTTTGTGACTTAGCCATTGTTTTTTTCTTCCTTCGTCTTCTTTGTTCTTTTGAAAGATGGTAAACGCGTTTGTTGATCTTCAGTTCTACTTTTCATGAACAGATCCATAAGAAAAGCTAATTTTGACAAACCAGTGGAAATATCTGATTATAACCTCAAACCACGATCCATAAGAAACCTTAATCTTTAACGGAAGACAATCATCTCACCAATAAATGAAACTCCTGGAAATAAATTAAACACTTTTCTTATTGAATGATGATCTGAAGAACCCATAGTGTTTTTTACAGTAGAAATCAAATCTCTCTCGACAACAAGTATGTGTTGATTCTTACGAGATATAAAAAGAATATATTGTGCTATACACTCAAAATTCGAAATGTGGATCTAAAAAATCAAGGAATATGATGTCATCCTGTCCGTTCGCCCAGCTAGATTTGAACTTTTGTCTTCGGTCCGGTCTGTTTTTGCCTTTTGACCTGTCTAAGAAGAAAAACAACAAAAACAAGATAAGTAAGAGAGATACAGAGAGTGTTAAAGAGAGAGAGATATATTTGTATAGATAGAAAGATAGAAATTAGGGTTTGGTTTGTTTTGCCATGTAAAGTAACTCCTTTGCCATCCTCATCACTGTAGTAGAACAGTTCCTTTAATAATTCCTTCTGTAATACCGACAAATATTATTAAAACAACCTAGTTAGTCAGAGAAAAAAAAGACACTAATATTATTGTTCTTCCCAAAAAAACAACAATCAAATCAAATCTTCTCTTTCTTCTCTTGTTTGGAATATTATAATCTTTGTATTAACCCTTTCTCAATCTCCAAATGTTTCCAACTATTGTTGTGCCCACAAACAGTAGGAAAAGAAAAAAATGAGACTTTAGTTGATTAAAGTAAAACAATGAGTCCAAGAACAAAAAACAAAAGGTTAAGCAGGCGGTAACCCTACCATTTTCTTGTTGTTTTTGTTGCTCTTTTTAGTCTTATGCAACCTTTTGTACCAGTTCTTTCTTTCCTCTTTATTTGCGAACTAAACATTAAATATTTGAATGAAATTATGAACGTGATACAGAGAAAAAGACTGATAACATAGCAAAGAGAGCATAAAGTATTACCCTTTGTGAATTAGCCATTGTTTTCTTCTTTTTTTTTTTTTCTTCTTTGTTCTTTCTTTGAGAAATTAAGGAACCGATATTTTGGATAATTTTATTGAAAACTTTCAGACACAAAAGAACCAATTAACACAAATGACCTATAACAATTAATTTGGTCTTATCACTACGTGACAAAAATGATATTTTGAAATAAAATGGAACACCTCTTAACCAATTATGTTTTTTAATATTATTTATCCTTGTTTAACTAGTGTTAATTTGATTGATTAATAAATGATAAATCTTTTTAATATAGAAACCAACTGGTGTTTGATTCATCGCCAAAACATGATAAAAAATTTTGAAAAACAACCCACGATCGATGGATGTTCATATAATCGTAAACCGATTCTGGGTTGAAGAACATCCGAAATTGGTACACATAAATTGATATATAGTCCGTTTACAACAGAATCGGGATACATATCATAACATATGAACCGATTGTTGGAAAAAATACAGTTTTATATGAATATAAAATTACTAATAAAAAGGTTTTTCCAAAAATAAAACACCTTCCAAATTTTATCGGGTTAGGGTATTATATATGAAGAATTTTTTTTTATTGCACATATATATAGAAAAACCTCTCTTATATCCCCAAGGGTTAATAGTACTTCTTCTTCGTTTTTTCGATCTTTGATACAAGGGTTTACAATGCTAACGATTCGTGAGTTTTCCGCTGCCAAGTTCTAGAAGGACAAGTTTGAATGTGCTATTCAAGCTTGTTAAGATTGTTGTATCTTGGAGGCAGATGTACCCGTAGGGCTATAGCATCATCTTTTTAGAGTGTAGCCGGGCATTCTTGTCTTAAGGACAGTATGTTGAACATGCGTCTCAATCTACCATTACCGTTTTCTTGTTTCCATGATGTTTAGCAGGATGTTCAAGACATTAACAGTTGACTAAGGAGAACACACAAAAAATCAGATAAGTGCCTCTTATATTATTTAATTGTTTGATTAATTTTTAATTGTTATTATCCAACAATCTTAAGACAAGAATTTTTTTTAATAACAATTTTTCTCTGTCAGTTTCAATATCTAAAGATCATCATGGCCCTAACGAAGCAAAAGTCCGAGAGTTTCAAAGTCGGAGATTTCTTCATCGCAGTTGTTTTATGAGACTGTGCAAGGTTCTCATGAGTTTAAGATAAACGGATATTCTCATGCAAAGGAATGGGAGTTGGTAAATACAAGTCTAGTGGCAAATTCGCAGTTGGTGGTTATGATTGGAAGATACGTTTTTTTTTTTCAGACGGCTGTGATCATGCTAGCGAGGAGTACGTATCCTTTTTCATTGAGCTAGCTAGCCCTGGAGAAGTTAAGGGCATCAGTTGAAATCAAACTACTGGATCAACGCCAAGAAGGTCAATTTTTATCAAAACTTCACCTCCACACACGTTTAAGGAAGGAGTGGACTGATGGTACAGCTGAGAACTTTAAGGCTGCAACAAGCTTGGATCTACTTGGTCCATCGGTTTTCCGTATTTGGAATCCGATTACAAACGAGCAAGTACTTCTTGCTCCTAGAAGATATACTCCCTGTCCGTGTCTGTGGATTTTACTTCCATCCGCTTAAGAATGAATACTAAGTGGTTTGTGTACGTACGTCGAGTACTAAACCAAGATGGGACACTTTCAGATATATCAGTCGGTGCTTGAGAAAGAAAGGAGGGGAGATTATCTCGGAAAGACTGTTCAGGTGACACTGAATCCATGCCATTCATTGAGGCTCTGCAACAGCTGCCATTTTATTTTGGACAAGATAACTTCTGGCTCATTCATGTGAGCCTTATACCTGTTTTGGGTGTTGCTGGTGAGCAGAAAAAAAGCCTACACAACATAGTGTACGAGAATTGCGAGCACTGGGATTGAAACTTTTTGAACTTTAAAGTGAAGCGTTGGTCTTGATTTTTCATGAGTTGAATTTTTGAACCCTAATAAGAAAGGATCCTTACGGATGAATGTCAGCAATGGAGTCTTGGAAAGATCTCGAGTAAGAAAACAGAGAAGATGAAGAGTCGTTAGTTTGTGATGACACGGCAGGGTGGTGCTGCCAATACTGATGGCATATAATGAAACTCGAGAGAAAAGAGTCATGGTTTCTGTTTGATACTGGTTAGATTAAAGATGGAGATTGACCGGTGACTAATGAAGTAGAACATGGAGAAATAGGAGCTCGTGATGAAGAGTTATGCCAGTTGAGATGTTGGTTCATCAGGGATGCTGTTCATGATGGCAGTAATGTTGGTATACTTCCGGTGATTGCTGGAGTTGATCGTGGTGATGACGAGATCGAGATGAAGTCAGGGAGGCCGAGTCACGATGGAAAGATGAGAATCCCTTGCTTTGTTCCCAGTTGGTGTTCGGTTCATTGATTATCAGAAAGCTACGACATGTCTGGTACCTTCAGAGGTGTATCAACATTTGAACTTGATATTTGGGCTACACCAATTGAGAAACTAAGAGTAGTTGCTGATGCTATGACTGCTGAGATGCACGCTGGTCTTGCTTCTGAAGGGAAATTTGGTTGAGCAGGCGGCTGCTTATACAGGAGAGGATTTTGTGCAGGGGAATTTGGCTGAGCAGGCGGCTGGTTGTACAGGAGAGGATTTAGATCGACACGATAATTTGCATTACTTAAGGCAGTCGATGTGGTTTGAGCTTACTTCTGGAGAGAGTTATTACCGCCTACAAAAATTCGAGACTTCTAGTAGAAGGTTCTTTGCTGTGGAGAAGCTCTACGCAATGACTGAAGACCTATTCGACGTCCGTTCCTATCCTTCTTAAAAATTGACTCTCCAGGCCTATATTGAATTGTTGAGGGTTCCGGACCTGCTGGTTGTACAAAAATATTATTGTAAAGCGATTGCCGGAGCCATCAGGTGCTATATAGCATTGGCAGGTAGGGTGAGAGAGGCCCAAGTCAGTAAAGCTGTTGGAGCATGTGTTTATTGTCTGTGTTGAAGCGTCCTCGGCTTACAGAATCATTTGATGGTCATGGACTGTCCTAGATGCAACCTTAAACACCGACTTGTATGAGAGTGATATACTGCCTTTTAGTGGAAATGCAATACGAGTTGAGGACGAAAAATTTTGTGAGGTTGAATGTACTTAAGGGGTACAATTCTGTTTCAGTTTCTCATAATTGAATACCTTGCGAATTTACTTCAAAGGAAAATTATAGTATTGCTGATTCTAGTCTCTCACGCAAATAAGTGAAATGTTGCTCCAATACATCGGAAATAGTATTCTCAATTTGGAAGGGGTAGGAGGGTGGAGAATGTATCTTCACCCATCACAGCAAACATATTCTCCAGACGGTGCAGCACCAGCTGTTTTTGATGATGAGTACACGCAGCAACCACCTCATGTTTACGCTCAGCAAGGCGCCCTGTCTGGTTATAGTCAACCTACTGCTCATGAAGCACCTGGATATGCTCAAGGTGGTCAGGTTGGTGGTCATGTGCCATATGGGACTACTCAAGCAGGTTACGGTGAGCATCCAGTTCCCAGTAGTAGTGCGGGCTACCGGTATCCTGGGACTGTTGAAGCTGGAAACAACAATTATCCTTATGAATTGTTTGATGATTTTTCAGCTTAATTAACAATTAATCTCTGTGTTGAATCCCTGACTTGTGCTTGTATAAGCTATGCTAGGTGCCACACAGGAAACCACATAAGATCTTGTTAGTCAGGTAAATAAATTGCGTGCAAAGATGAGGCGATGGATGCGGGAACTGGAACACTAGATTGTGTCAATGAAAGTGAGTCCTCCATCATGCAAAAACATACCTGGCAGAACGAGTAAGTTAATTTACAATGCATCTCCTCATGCAAAGGTGCTATGGAAATCACGTTAGGCTTAACAATCATGTGACTATCTTTAAGAAGTTACTTAAGTTTGTACACCTTTAAAGTGATGTTTTGTGCTGAGAATTTCAAAAAAGAGATGAGGATCATTTTGTGATGATTAGTTGTTGTACCCATTGCTGCTATGCACTAGCTCAAAGCAAGAGGTAAGCCTTAACTAATTTTAAATCATCTAAATGTGGGGGGCTGTCTGTCATAGGAATGCTTAACGTGTTCAAGGCCTTTTGGCCAGTTTGTTTGCAAACGCACATATAAAATTTGCTGGATATTAATGCATATATTTCGGTATTCCATTGTTATATATTTTACAACCACTAACAAATCTTAGATGTTGAAGATTTGGCAGGAAACTAATGTGTTTTAACGTGGTCTAAAGGATCAGTAAGTAATCAAAAGAAATTTTGAGGACATAGTTTCTGTCTAACGTGTTTATGTGTTGTAAAACAATGTGCATATCCGCGTTTACCCTGGGAAATCACCAGGATGCTCTGATTAGAGGTCGAGAGATTGGAATGCATGAGGTACATGTTTAATTACAAATATGTGATATATATTGCACTAACCTTAATTTTGAGGTAGCTATAAAGAATGTACTAGTGAATAGTACATGTGATATTTACGATTTGACTGAAAGACCAAGTTGATTGATATGATCTAAAGGATCTAAGTGAACCAGAAGATATTCTGAAGGAAATTAGTCTTTGTCAAACTCGATGCGGTTAATGTGTGTTGTAAATGTGCAGTATAGCAGGTATACAAACACACTAGTATCTCAAAAGAATTACTGGGATAATCTGATCAGAGACTTGTGATATGACTTGTCATACTTGAGGTACATCTTAAATTGTGTATGTAATACATATTGTACTGACCTTAAGAGATGTTGTTGTTTCAGGCGATGAAAAATCTTAGCCTATGTGTGTATCCTCTTAAGGAGTGTTTGTCTAAGGAAGTCCTTAAAACAGACAAGATGAACTTGTATATTGAAGAAATCAAAGTTCGTGTGCTTTAATTCAAGCATAAGAGGAAGACGAATGATTACTAAGATGCTTCTTAGAAGATATTCCTCTGTGACCGAAGCCTGTGGCCATCATTGCAGAAACTCAATTGACTATGTGAGTCTAAAGTAAATGAGCAATGACAAAGTCTAGACATACTCGAAGAAGGCTAATTCGGTAAGACAACTATACTCTTTAATGAAGTAATTTTAGTTGATTCGTGAAGTCAAAAAGAGGTCTCAGTAGACATGTAAAGTCAAAAGAGAACCTCACAGACTTAGGGAAGTCAACAGAAAAATTAGTGGTCCTTTGACGAAAGGATTTTCTAAAGAGATAGTTCGTAATTATACATCGAGGGGGAATGGGACTTAAGCTCATATAAAATAAACTTGCCATGAAGGATACTCAACCTTGCCGACTGGAGATCCCAAGATCAAGGTTTCGAATGAGACAACTAATTTATGGTAGGTAAAGGTAAACACTATCAGAGAATTATATTCTCTCTGTCCCTTCCCTATGGTGTAGATGTGATAGTGTGACTGCATGTGAAGGGTGACTTTAATAAGTCTTAATGAGTTCCATAGTTTCAATTTAAGATTGAAGTGGGGTGTAGCAGTGAACACTCTTAATGGAACTCACCTATCTGAATGAGGAAGTGGGTCGCTTTCTATGAGAATATGAGCTGATTCTCTAGAGCATTCTGAGAAACAAGACGTCCAGGGCCAAAATGGACACAACGGCGGAGCTTGGCAGCAACCGTGGAGATATCATGTTTGGTTGTTATCGCGAGTTACACCAAATGTTAGACAGTTCAAGGCCTAATGGACACTGGCTAATAAGTAATTCAGGTAACCTCTCACTAAGCAAAGGTTCAAGACCTTATGGACACCTATGCCTATTCATGATATTTCTTGTTTTCAGTGTTTTATTGTATTTTTATTCATGTGGGGGATTGTTGGAAAAAATACAGTTTTATGTGAATAAAAAATTACTAATAAAAAGGTTTTTCCAAAAATAAAAACACCTTCCAAATTTTATCGGGTTAGGGTTTTATATATATGAAGAATTTTTTTTATTGCACATATATATAGAAAAACCTCTCTTATATCCCCAAGGGTTAATAGTACTTCTTCTTCGTTTTTTCGATCTTTGATACGAGGGTTTACAGTGCTAACGATTCGTGAGTTTTCCGCTGCCAAGTTCTAGAAGGACAAGTTTGAATGTGCTATTCAAGCTTGTTAAGATTGTTGTATCTTGGAGGCAGATGTACCCGTAGGGCTATAGCATCATCTTTTTAGAGTGTAGCCGGGCATTCTTGTCTTAAGGACAGTATGTTGAACATGCGCCTCAATCTACCATTACCGTTTTCTTGTTTCCATGATGTTTAGCAGGATGTTCAAGACATTAACAGTTGACTAAGGAGAACACACAAAAAATCAGATAAGTGCCTCTTATATTATTTAATTGTTTGATTAATTTTTAATTGTTATTATCCAACACCGATTCTGGGTCTTAATCTTCTTTAGTTTTCGAGTCCGTAGTAAATGATTTCTCCCTCAACAAATTAATGAATCGATGATTAATCGATGATTAGTTCCCAAAGGAAGGAATATCTAAACCAGGAAGAAGAAAAAACTAATGATGAAATGTGTCAGTGTGAATAAAGGACCATGAAAAAGTGGAGTCACTGGATTATAGAGAATGAAGACAAAATGAGTTTTGTGTTTCGAATTGAGTTCTGGAAAATGTAAGACCCTGTTTGGTTGTGTTTTTAAAAACTGTTTTCTAAAATCATTTTCATTGTTTTTAAAACATACCCTTTTTTCTTGTTTTGTTTGTTTTCAAAAACTAAAAAAAGTGTTTGGTATGAACCTTGAAAATTGTTTTTGAAAACATATTCTATTCAATCATGCTCATAATGGTGAGTAATGTTCTTGTATGTATATGCAAGTACAATGACATGCATATTTGTTCTAGCTTAAGGGATATCCTTCTGAATGAATTCTGAATTGTGTAGCTACCTCACATACTTAAAAAACCAGAGTATTTGTTGTGGCAATTCATCAAACACCTACACCACCTATTTACAAAGGTGGAACTGAGCAGTTCAAAGACAACCAAGTTAAGTAGGCACTCCATGGTCTGTAATCAAGGAGAATTCACAGTCACCACTCACCATTCCTTTCTTGTACATTATTTTATTTTTTGATTTAGATTGACTTCGTAAGTTATGGTCTAACTTATAAATGGAACTTAATATGATGATATACCTTGAAGATCAAATGAATAGGAAAGTTATATATCTATGGAATGGTACGTAGTAACAATGGCAGGTTACAGAGAGGGAGGAGAGGACTGGAGAATGAAAAACTGGCTGCCGGCAGTCAGCAAGGAGTAAAGAGACAAAGAAATAAGAAAAAAACAGAAAATGAAAACGATATTTCTTCGTATTCCGTTTTTAGTGTAAAAAAAATTCTGTTTTTGAATACAGTTTTTAAAAACACTTCTCTACTAAACGCGTTTTCGGCCGTTTTCCGTTTTCAGTGTTTTCTGAAATAGAAAACACAACCAAACAAGCTCTAATTGTTTCTTGGTTATAGAGAATAAAGACAAAACACAAGTGGAATATTAATAAAGGTATATCTGTGAGAACAATGGAGTTGTTAGAATCGTCTAACCAGAATCAATTGGTATACAAATCAAAGACATGGAAGAAATGTAAGTTCTCAGTCACTTTTAACATCCATAATAGGATATGAATTTTTCTGATAAGGAAAAAATAAATAAATTACAAGAATCGGTACATGTGTACCTCAATAGTTACCGATTGTTATAATCGGTTTTTTGTAACGAGTAATATGTACCGATTCAGGGTATTTTTGTTGTTTGTTATACATCAATTCATAATTCGTATACGTTAGTGCATACATCAACCGATTCTGGGTCATTTTCAGAAAAAAAAAATGACGAGAAAATTTCAAAATATCATAATTAAGTCATTGATTAAAGGTACAAATTAAAGGGATTAACCCAATCATTGAATTGGATTGTTGTGTAGGATTAGGTTTTGATAATCATGGAAATTGAAAAAACAAAACCTATAACTAGAATTATTAAAGTTAGTATAAAGGATAATTTAGTATTTTCAAATATTTTTGTCATGGCCCAAATTAATTTATACAGGCCCTAATTTAGCCAGGCAAAGGCAAAATAAAGGGGACAAGTTGAAGGATGTAACAGTAAGTCTCTTTCTTTTAACTACACGTCGTTTTCACTCCCTTTTCTGGTTTTCAAAATTGGATGTGGATGGCCTAAAATGTTAGATGCAGGCACACTATTGGATTGACATAATTCAATGACAATGGACCAAGAAGCGACAAAAATTTGGAAAAACAATATTTTGGTTTGACCTTTTCTGTTTGCTTTTTTTATACTCGCAGGGGCCAAATCCGACACTGTTTCTCTGCCGAACCACCGGAGACTGAAAACCCATTTCTACCTTTTGTCGGGTTTTTCGGCAACTCATAAAATTTCACCTTTTTTCTTCTCATCGATATGATTGTTGGTTTTGATTTCCTAGTCATACGGTCTATGTGTTGAAATTATTAGTCCCATATTTTCTGGACATTTAAGATCCTACGGTTTATAATTTTTCGGGTTTTCCCTCATTGCCAATTAGTTTTGAGTTGGAAGACCGTATGTATGAATGAAATCGGGTTTATGATAGTTTCTAGAACTTCCCTCTCTCAACTTCAATGACCGTATTTTTAGGGTTTTCCACTCATCACCAGATTACAACTTCTTCCCCGTTATTAAAACTTCCCTCTAGCTTCGACCTTTTGTTTATGAACTTAATTGAATTGATGGGTCTGTATTTATCCTGATTTTGTTTTCGGGTGTTGGTGTAGATTTAAAGATTCAAGATATTGATTTCAAAATGAGATTCCAATACTCAACCATTTGCAGGAGCCAACTCCGTCTCTCTGATGTCTCCGTTGAAACTTAGTTGAAGCCAATAGAAGATTACTGAAGCAAGAATAGAAAGAGGGAGAAATAAAACTACTTACAGAGTCAATTGATCGATTTAAATTCATGGACGATTCGATGTTACGTTTGCTGATATTCATGAACGATTCGAAGGGGTCATCCGGTTTTAGCGAAATCCAACGGGTCGAGTTGTTTAAGAAGATGAACACCCAATCAAGAATCATTTCCAGAGATCGGAGGAATAGTGATTTTGGCAGTGGAATAGATGAAGAAACCACTAGAATTCAATTTATATCGAAAAAAAGTACGGCAGCAGAGACTGGAAGTAATGAATGAGAGCTTAATAATCGAAAATGATTAATCTACCGCGGTTTATCCCTGTGAGTGGTCCCCGTTTCCCAACCCTAGCCCGCTATCAGACCTAGTGGTAGAACTAGAATCCCAGCCGTTGGATTTGATCCGCGGGATACGTGTATCATCACTCCTTAATAATGGTAGTAATTGTGGCAAGAAGTTTCCTTTTTTAAAAGCATTATGATGAGAGAGAAGCCACTGATGGACTTGGGAATAAAAAATGTAAACACAGAAAAGGCATATGGCGATGGTAATGGGAGTTGGAGACATTCATGGATGAAGGAAAAATACCGTTAAGAAATTCAAAGAAGATTCAGTGTGGAATTTCATTAAAATATTGAATGAATGATGGAAATTTTAAAACTGTATGTTTAGTCAACAGCCCGATCAAATCAGGCAATAAAATTTGGTCTAGTTATTCAAAAACTTGCGACCAGTAGGATGTATGAAAATCTCGGGTCCTTGCAAGATGCTTTAGTCACCTCTGCAAACCTAAATGTTGTCACTGAGTGACTGTTTTGCAGAAGTTCATTTGGTTGCACACTAGAAAACTAGAGTTAATTTGGTTGTCCATTCAATTTTCTGCTTTGCAGTGCCCACTAACACTTGTTGTACTGAAACGTGCACATATAAAATGGATATACAGTAATGATCCATTCCAACCTTCTCATTCCAAAAAAAAAAAAAGAATAAAATGAAATAATAGTGCCTGAACAAGTAGCAAAATCGGATTGAATTTCAATTTTATCTCATCTTAAATATCAATCTTCTTAAAATGATAATTTTAGGTAAATGTTTGAATGACAAACAAACAGAGAACACGCATCATAGAGATTACACACAAGAAACTCTTTAAATCTGAAATAATATGGATGACGTTACAGACAAAAATTAACTTCTACCAAATCTGAGAACTCGTGACGTCGTAAAATTTGAATACATGACTTGCAGGTGTTATCTGTACTTGGCTACTAGTAAATGGTTTTCAGGAGAGATGCTAGATGGAACATACTTAACAAGCTCTGATGTGAAGCCACTGAGCTGCTTAACCCACTTCAGCCTACCCATATCGATAATAGCTTTGCACTTCAAACCTAGTATTGCCCTCTCTATCGCTGTCATACTCTTTACGATTTCTTCAACACCACTGACAACCCCATCACATGCTTTCTTCTCAGTGTTGAACCAAAAGCCAAACAGTTTAATCAGAACTTTTAATAAGCGGAAACAAAAAAAAAACAAAGAAACAAGTTTGCTTACATGGAACTCAAGTGTAATCCTTGATCCACCAAATCAGAAAGATCTGAGCCGTGATCCGCATCTATTGCCCAGCTGGTAAGCCATGTAATCGCATGGAAATCATCTTTTTTGATTCCCAAATCTGATAAATAGCTTTTATCTGCAGAACAAAATATCATTACAAGCTAGTTTCATTCATATTGGAGTGAATCCACACACTAGGAAATTTATACCACCAAACCCAAAAGAAAAGAAACTCCAAAAATATACTGCAAGGTGGCAGGATTGATGATTACTTATGTATTGTTTATATTGGCAAAGATGATGGCAGCATGTTGCAATTGCAAGACCTCTCAGGTCGCAAGGATCACTAGAATGTACATCTCCGATGGTTTGCCTAGGGAGGCAGCATCTAAGAGTCAAATCTGTAACAATGAATTACAATGTAAGATAAATATAGGATACTGACTTACTTATTGACGAATATAACGACGAGAAATGTTATGATGGGGTAGTTTTTCTTCAGTCATAACTCCTGAAGCTACCGAAGAGTAAGAATCAAAATATCATATACTGAGGATGTATTAACTAGTCACCATATATTTACATTGATATAAAGGATTTAGATAACAATACAGGGGGAAACATAAACTAAATGCAAAGAGTAGGATAAGAAAGGCAACTGAACAAGACCAAAACAAACTTCAAGCAGTATAATTGAGAATCTTTAGGCCTTTAGGGATATATTGTCATAAAAAGAACTACTGACCTGTTGCAGGCCCACAAAGATGTTTCCCAATAGCAAGGTAAGGAATCCCCTTCAAAGACTCAACAGCATTCAAGTCCAAATCTTCTACTGTGGAGTATATTTTGGGTGTGAAACACGATATAAGAACAACGAACAATGGACTGAGAAAGCTTGGTATAGTAGATATCTGATTTGGATGAACTAAGAAGTTCACGACAAAGCTACTGGAAACGACGGGTTTCTGAAAAGCTTACTTACTGTCAATCCTCAATCGCTCCAACATCACTTTCTTTTTGACGCAAACTTCGATCTGCCTACATTTGTTTAAAAAATTAAAAGCTAGGAATAAATTACAGATCCTACCAGAGCACTAACAAAAAGCTAAAAAAAACAGGTACGCTCTCTGAATCTCCTCAGAATCCTTACTGTTTCATTTAAGAAATGCATGACACTACTCGATTACTTATGGCACAGCGTAATATTTCCAACTAAGTAGGTGGATGCGCGAAAATGATTTTTTAAATTCGTTCCTCATTTCCTGCTGATATTTCTAGTATCGGTGATCATTTGGCAAATTATGAATAAAAATGGTGATATTGTTCTTCATTGATCATTAATTTTGATTTTTAAAATTGCAGAAGGATGTCAGGTGCAGCGGTGTAGCATTAAAATAAGTATTATGATCTGTAAGTATAGGCCAAATTGAAAGATAAATATGGTTGGGGATGGATTTCAGCTTCAAATAAATAATGAAACTGATATCACATCACATGAAGGAAATTCTAAGAAAGCAGGGGGAGGCAAAGTTGGATCCCAGGATGGGACTTGTGAGTCCAAGATTCCAAGTCAGCTATATTGTGCCTCGAGAGGCCTCTTGCTTAGTTTGCCGTAATTCCTCTGAGGTTTTGGTTCCTCTCTTTGTTTACAGGATGATATTATGCTACTAGGGTGCAACAAATAAACAATGAAAAAAAACACGAGAGAAGGTCAATCTTGACGAACATGACTAACCTTAAGCCTGCAGGAATTCCTTTCAACTAAAAGTATTTTGTTTATTCCGTAACAATCCGCAAGTGTTTGGGTCAGATATCCTCTACCGGCTCCAAATTCAACTACGGCAGGTCTCTTGTTAGCATATTCAGATGACACGACACCGTCTAACTTTGTAGGATTCTCCAACACCCCAAATTCTTCCAAGTTTCCAAGAACTGAGACTTGTTGCAGAACATGTTTCTCTTGAAAGGGTACATTCCTGAAATGTTCTACAACGATGTTAGTAACACCAAATTAGATTATAATTACATAGACATCATATGCATTCAAAGTACACAAAGATATAAACACTATACCTGTCTACTTCTTCTCTGTTCATCCATATCCCACAAGCTTCCGGTTCCTTAAATGACTCTCTTATATCAGAACATGTCGATACATAAACCGCCTCAATCTTTCTAATCAGCTCATAAAACTCAAACACGGTCATTTTATACACAGCATTCCTTTTCATCACTGATGTGATAATATCCTCGGACCCATTAACTAATGTACCCACCTCTTTCACATTTCCCAACACAGCATCCTCTTCTCTACCACTATTAATACCTTTTTTGTAAAAAGGTTGAAGCATCAAAGACTGTGCTTGCTTAAAAAATGGGCAGACTTTGATATGTGCTTCAACATTTTCACATAGTATTAAACTTTTCACACAACAAGAACAGACAATCAACAACAAAGTAAGAATCAGTATTGGGTTTTGCATCAAGAACAAATTTCCAAAAACAGATAATATATAAAGTCAAAATATTCATTAAGACAATTTATCAAACACTTGTCTACTGAGATTGAGAGACAGTAGAGTTCTTACTGAGATGGGTCAAGTGGGCAAGGGATTCTTTGAGCTTCGAACTTGGGGTTGTGATTTCCACAAAATCTACACACAGGGAGAATAGAGGTTAACACAAATACATAATGATGAAAGTGGAGGGACAGACATTGAGAGAGAGGTTCGAGTCTTACTGAGATTCATGGCTTCGGATGTTTGCACAGAACCGTTTCTTCCTGGGTAGCCAGAACGTACAACTTGAAGCTGATTTTTCCATAGTGTAATCTGAACAATCAAAACCAAAACCCTATTTTCCTAGCTGGTTTATTGGAATCGGAACGTGACCTGTTTTGAGTAGTTAAGCGAATGTAAGTTTTGGCTCACGCTCACCGAACAGAGAAATATGGGGACACTAAGCAGATCTACGGCTGCTGCTCCATCTAATGACAGGTTTTGGTCCATTTACTACATTTTGAATTATGTGACCCATTTTGAGAATTTTATATCAGAAGCAGAAATGTTTTTGTTTTTCTAGAATTCAGCCGAATTTTATTGCTTCACAAAAAAATAATTTTTTAATTTTTAGAAGTTATTTTGAAATTCGCTACCCAAATTTATTTACGATTTTAAATTTTTAGTTGTCATAAACAACTTTTCATAATTTATCCAAACAGGATGTGCTTCGGCCTCACCAGAAGTAGAAACCAGAAGCAAAATGTTTTTGCTTCACAAAAAGTTAATTTTGGGATTTTTTGAGGTCGTTTGAAATTCAATACCCAAATTCATTTCTGAGTTTTAAATTTTTAACTATTAGAAGTCAAAAAATAACTTTTGCAAACAGTTGTGCTTTTGCTTCTCCATAAGTAGAAGTCAGAAACAGAATATTTTTGCTTCAGAATAACTTAACTTTCTGTTTCCAAAAGTCATTCTAAAATTGTATACTCAAATTGACTTTTGACTGACTTTTATGTTTGTAGAAGTCAAAAACAACTTCTAAAGTGGTTATAAGCGGATTTATTTAGATCGGTAGATACGGAGTTACACATTAGATTTTGGGGTTCAAATTGCCATATTGGAGTCACACTCATAGCAAGTACACACAATGATAATAAGAAAAATAAATGATTGTTTGTGTATTAGCATCTGATATCATTTCATCTCATCTCATAAATTGGTGAGGTGTAGTAATACTAAGAACTCTCGTTCTATGTACATGCAATAGTTGATCAAGCCATATACTGCAAGGAAGTCACTATTTTATGCTCACAAATGCACGAGGGAACCACTTCGAGAATGCTCCGTTCATCAGTTTTACAATCAGAGAATACAATCCGTAGCAAGGGATGTGAATTAGGGCCTATAAGAAGTACCTGTAGATTACATTCTAGTTAGTGTTGGTAGGCGAATGCGGAATACATAGAAGAGCTGAAGTTCAATATGGATTTAGTGTTTTACCATAGAGGTGCCCATGGAATTGATAGATCTAGCAATGGGTAAGGCCACCTGGAAGAATAAATGAAACCAGCAATTCAATGAGAAGATGAACTTTTGCTTTGTTTGTTTCCTGATAATATGAAAACTCCTACCGCGTTTCGTTTAGCTTACCATGAAACACCACATGCGTGAATAACCCATTGGAAAATGACATATGTAGAACTGAATAGTATGAAATATGCAAGGCGAAACCACGGAAAGGGCTAGAAACAAGAAGCAAGTCAGAATCGCAATTTTATTGGATACAGAAAACTAGAATCGGGGTAAACCTTCTCCAGGTTTGACTGTTGTACTTACAAGGCTGTTGAGTGCGGCGTCAATGAGAAGAAACACAGCGTTAAGAGAATGCATACATCCCATTAACTGCCAAACAGAGGCCATTACACATGAAATTAGTGATATATGAGTTTTGAGTTGTAGGATTACTGCATTAGCTCTTGCATGATGCAGAACTCAAAGGTGATCAATTGGAGTCAAATCTATGCAAAGTGCAGCTCTTGCAAAAACTACATACTTCCTAGATAAGGAGGTTTAGGGTGTGCAGCACTATAATATGTTAATCTTAACTTCTCAACAAGGATTTAGCAATCTCACCAAGTTCAATTTGACCCTTTCAATGGAGAGAAATGGGACTATAAGAAACCAAAAGACGATATCTGTGAGGACCACAGCTCCTGCACAAGTCTGACAAGAGAAAGGTTGGCACCAGTTTTGAAGCAAAACCACCTAGTTAGCTTGCTAAGCAAAAATGTATTTCCATGGAAAAAAACGTTTAGGCAGGCTAACCTGATAGACTGTTTGCATCAGATATCCCCAAAATCCAGCAATTTCCTTGACGGCGTCCTGCTCATGGTAACTCTGCACTTTGACCGTAGCTCTGACTTTGTTTGCCCAAAAACTTATGGTTGTTTTGGATTTACTACTCTCTGCAATATTCGTTCCTACCGAACAATTTCTTCCATTGTTTTCGTTGACAGGTTTCCTCGAGTTCTCCCAACATCCTTGTGCTGATGTTATTGTGCCAAGCTATATGCAAAAATAAATGTTAGGTTCTGGAACTTGCTCATTAATCCAGAAGTACAGAAAATGTTAGACGGCCACACATACCGCGAAATAGATGATGACTAATATAAAGGTCCCCCTACATATCACTCACAAAAAGCACAATTAGATCATTGCAATTGCAGTGAATATAAACTGCATTGTAAATAGTTTATCCATTGCTTCACAAAATATTATATGAAGGAGAAGGAGAAGGAAAACATACTCAGTGTAATACAAAAACATTATTTTTCCGTGCACCTGGATGGCACAAGCCAGAAAACGAGCCATAATAATGAAAGATAAGAGCCGTGTAACCAGAAGCCACACAGGGTTAAGATTTCTCCAACAGCTTGTCCACAACTGGTAAGATCCTACATGATTAGGATGCGTCCACTCTGCACTGACATTTCCATTGTCTTCATCGGGTTGAGAATAGTAGGAATTACCTATAGGTACTATTATGGTGTTCTTAGTTAGTGGCAGGTCCACCCACTAAAGCCCAGTAACTGGAGGTCCATAATAAAAAGAAAACAATAAAATTGGACCCAAATTTTTAGTCTCTGGTCGATACACGTGCGGGACCTTTTCTGTGAATTTTTAAAATCACCGAAATACCCCTTCTCTATGAGGTTTATAATCAGTTTCATATTTCTACTAGAGCTGATTTTTTCAGATCCATTTTTTTCTCTCTTTCCTCTCGATGCAACTTCGAAATCTCGACATGGTTTTTGAAGATTGTTTTTGAAGATTGTTTGTTCCAGGTATGTTTTATAATCATCTTATTTGATTCTTTGTTAGTTTTTTTTTTTGATTTGTTTTTTCGACCGAATCATGAGGATCAAATCGATTTTCATGATGTTTTATGTTTTTTTTTTCCTTTTAGGTAATCGTTATAGATGTATTCCCAACTGATTTTGATGATTTATAGTTTTTTTATTAATTTATTAGTGTTTTAGATCGGCTTTGGTTTTGTTTTACTCATGGATTCATCACTTAATTCGTATGATTCAGCAGTACATATATGTCGTACTGAAAACTGCTGAATCAATTTTGTTATTAGTTATATTTTCATCACTTTTTGGTAATCGTTATAGATGTATTCCCAACTGATTTTGATGATTTACAGTTTTTTATTAATTTATTAGGTTTTAGATCGGCTTTGATTTTGTTTTACCCATGGATTCATCACTTAATTTGTATGATTCAGCAGTACATATATGTCGTACTGAAAACTGCTGAATCAATTTTGTTATTATTTATATTTTCATCATTTTTTTTTGTTTGATCCAGAAGTATATATATGAGATACTAAAATAAAAGTGTTTTGATTATATTTTTTTCGTTGATTCATTAAATTATACTGAAATATGTGTTTTGATTCGGTTATATCCAGAGTTTTTCCACTGGTTTTGGGTTCGATCCATTAATACGTATATGTAATACCGAAATATGTGCTTTGATTATGTTATATTCATCGATTCATCAATTTTTCTTTACATGCAGTTGATTTTTAGTTCATGAATACGCAGTAAGTATATGACGTACTGATAGAACTTCTTCTGATTCTGTTTTATTCAGAGTTTTGACACTTTTTTTGTTTGATCCATGAGTACGTATGCAAAATACTGAAATATGTGCTAGTTTTTATAGCTTTTTACTTTGTTTATCACCAGTACATATATGGAGTACTGAAACAACTGCTTTGATTTTGTTGTATTCACTTAAAGTTATCATCTAGCAGTACATACATCGAATACTGACTTATGAATTCATTGAATTGTTGCAGGTGTTGATATCAGTATGAACGCCCATTTGAATGCAGTGAAACTGATATTAAAAATTAAAATCCAGTGACATTGGATCGCCTGAGTGTGAGGTTAAACTGATATGTACTCAAATTCTGTAAGCAATATAACATATATGTACTCAATTTATGTAAGCAGTGCAGCAGACATGTACTCGAATTTATAAGCTATGTAGCAGATATGTACTCGATATAATAAGGTTGTAAGTAGTGCAACAAATATTTACTCGAATTTATAAGCAACAGATATATTGTCGAATTTGTAAGCAGTGCAGCAGATATGTACTCGAATTTATAAGCAGTGTAGTATAGAAGATACATATTCAAATTTGTAAGCAGTGCAGAAGATATGTACTCGAATTTATAAGTATATAAGATATGTATTCAAATTTGTAAGCAGTGCAGCAGATATGTACTCAATATAATAAGGGTGTAGACACAGACACGTTTGGTAGTAGAGGGTATTATGGTCATTTCAATGTTTTCAATTAATTTTGGACCTCCAGATAAAAGAAAATTCCGGTTGGACCCTACTATAAATAACTATATGGGCCCAGGACCAACCAAAAATTTTTCCAAACCAATAATAAGCTCTCATATTTCATTGAACATTTTCTTGTATCATCATTCTCTTCATGGCGCAGGAGCATCCATATGGCAGCAAAAATAGAGCCGATTACAACGATGAAGCACAGAAGGTCTTACCAGTGAATTAGTACTGTCATGGATACTACTCTAGAGGATATCTAAACGTTGAACCCTAAAATTTAGAGATCAGAGTGTGATCATAAACTCTCATATGGTGAAGGTTAGTGTTTAAGCTGTTGACTAGTGAGTGAGTGATGAACAAAGAAAAGCTTAGTTGAGCTAGTTGGTGTGGACTATTAGGTTTGGTTGTTTTTGGAGCTAATACTTTAGTTGGTCCATCCCCGTGGCATTAAAAGGCCAAGAGGGTCAATGTTTTCAGTACAAGTTGGATTTAACTGTGAGCCTTCTTGGAAGAGAAAAGGAGTTGCTAACATCTGCCCCTCCACAATATAACCGGTTTGTAGTAAAAGAAGAAAAAAAATTGGCAATACAAACTGCTAGAGATAAAAATAAATAAATTAGATCTTCTCCTAACCCACCACCAAATTACCTAACTTTCAACTGTAGGAGAAAAAGGGTTCCTAACATCTGCCTCCCCCGATCCAACCTATTTGTATTAGCCCAGCTGGTACGGAGACTAAACTTGGCTGAGCTTTACCCAAAGGAAAAATAATTTGGCAATACAAAATACAAAACCAGAACTTCACTTTGTTTTTCAGTTTCAAATCCTTGTAAAATTTTCCAGTTTCTTTCAACTTTACCCCAAGAATTCTTGTTTGTTTGCCCAACAACTACCAAGGGTTTTGGTTGATCAGTGATTACGCCAGATACTTTCACTGGTTTACCAATTGAACTGATTCTAAAACTCAAATTGGCATCCAAAACAAGGAGAAAACTGTTCATCATTCAGTGTTAGCTCAAATATACTCACATTGTCTTACACACCATTCTCCACCTGCTGGTAAGTTGAGCTTATTTGTCTCGGCTCATGTCTACATGGGTGATAGCTTTTGTTCAATATGTCCCTTGGTGGACTACGGTTACCTTCACTCTTGAAGGTTGCAGTGGCAGTGGATGGAGAAACCTTAGAAAGTTCTATCATAAATTTGACACAGGAAGGATATCACCAATACGGGTCTTTGCGAAATTGGAGGGACATTACAAAAATGATCATTGTCTTTGATTTGGCTGGATTCTGTACTCACTAGTCATTGGATTGGAGTTTTGAGTTTAAATTTCACGACAATAGTACCATTAGCATTTACCAAGAGTGTCAGTCTTTTAAGTGACAGTTACAACTATCTCAATATTTATGAATTCAACTCCATATAGGCTTATGGATTCTGAGGAGCAAATGCATCAGGTTTTAGTATTCCCTCACAAGAACACCTTCCTATCACTGAAAGAATATACAAAAGTGATTAATCCCAGTCTATGCTCAATAGTTGATCAAGCCATGAACAGCAAGGCTCTATGGTATGCTCACAAATGCACGAGGGAACCACTTTGAGAATGCTCCAATCTTTAGTACTACGATCACAGCATACAATCCATAGCAAGGGAATAAATTAGGGCCAGGCAGAAGTACCTGTAGATAAAAATTGTAGTGAGTGTAGGAGCGCGAAAGCAGAATATATAGAAGAGCTCAAGTTCAAGAGGGATTTAGTGTTTTACCATAGAGGTGCCCATGGAGTTGATAAATCTAGGAATGGGTAAGGCCACCTGGAAAAAAGAAATGAAACCATCAATTCAGCGAGACGATAAGCTTTTGCTTTGTTTGTCTCCTGTTAAGATGAAAACTCGCTGAGGTGTTTTGTTACTTACCATGAACCACCACATGCGCGAAGGATCCATAGGAAAATGCCGTAAGTACAATTGAATAGTAAGAAATATGCAAATCGAAACCACGGAAAGGGCTACAAACAAGTAAGTCAAGTCATTATCACAGTTTTATTAAATATACTCCAGATTTGAGTGAACCTTCTCCAGATGACTGTTATATTACAAGGCTGTTGAGAGCGGTGTCAATAAGAAGAAACACTGCATTAAGAGAATGCATACATCCCATTAACTGCCAAAAAGAGGTCATTACACTTGAAATTAGTGATATATGAGGTTTGAATTGTAGGTTTACTGCATTAGCTCATGTAGATACTACATACATCCTAGATAACGAGGTTTACGTGTGCAGCTCTTTAATGTATACATATGTTAATCTTATACTTCTCACCAGGTTCAATTCGATTCCTGCAACAGCGAGAGATGGGACTATAAGAAACCAAAAGATGGTACCCGTAAGGATCACAGCTCCTGCACAAGTCTGGCAAGAGAAAGGTTGGCATCAATTGCATATTTCAAGCAATGCCACCTAGTTGGCTTGCTACGGAAAGAAGTATTTTAGGCAGGCTAACCTGATAGACTGTTTGCATCAGATATCCCCAAAAGCCAGCTATTTCCTTGATGCTGTCCTGCTCATGATAGCTCTGCACTTTGACAGTAGCTCTGACTTTGTTTGCCGAAAAATTTATGGTTGTTTTGGATTTATTACTACTCTCTGCCATACTCGTTTTTACCGAACTATTTTTTCCATTTTTTTGGTTGACAGGTTTCCTCGAGTTCACCAAACATCCTTGTGCCGATGCTATTGTGCCAAGCTATATGCAGAAATGAATGTTAGATGCGGGAAGTTGCACTTTGATTCTGAAGTACAGAAAATGTTAGACAACACATACCGCGAAATAGAAGACGACTAATGCAAAGGTCCACCTATGTATCACTCACGAAAAGCATAATTAGAGCACAGGTAGTGTCACAGAATATCATATGAAGGAGAAGAAAAAGGAAAACATACTTGGTGTAGTACAGAAACACTGTTTTGCCATGCAGCTGGATGTCCCAAGCCAGAACACGAGCCATAATAACGAAGGATAAAAACCGTGTAACCAGAAGCCATACAAGGTTAAGATTTCACCTACAACTTGTCCACAACTGATTGGATACTACATGATTCGGTTGAGTCCAGAGCCGATCCCAAGTCCGAGAGGGCCCTGTGCGAAATTTTTTTTTGGGGGCCCTCTTACAAGGTACAATTCTTTTTTATGGATAATTTTGTAATGACAATAATATTAATTATCAGTATTTATTTGTAAATATAGATATCTTTCTTTAATACTTATTTGGAAATTAAAAATATGTGGTGCACTAAAAAGAACGGAGACTTGTTAACGCATACTCCAGAAAACAAATGAAAGCAATATGATTTTTTGGTGAGGACGAAAATAAAATTCAATTAAAACAATATTTTAATTAAAGCAGCAGATCACAATCAGTTCAGTGGATGGAGTACTTTAGTTTTATCGCTAGGTCGAACCTATATAAGTGATTTTTGTATAATTTTAACCATTTTTTGGGACCATGATTTTTTTGGGAGATCATGGTTCTATTTTGGTATAGACATTGGAAGTAATTCTAGGTCACCCCTTATCTAGATATTTATTTAATACCTAATCTACCCTCCTAATTAATTTTAGGTTATGATTAGTGAAATGATTTAGTTAAAAAACAATTAATGAGATTAAATTAAAAGATGGGTTTATTATTAGTTGAGTGAATTTTTATGAGTAGAATTTTTGTGAGATTAGAGGTAGAGAAGATGAATGAGAAAAACATGAAAAATGAAATTTTTTTCCAATTCACCCAATTTGAGTATTCAAGTGATGAATCTGATTCTTCATCTCCATCCTCTAATACTATATTTGCAAATCTTCAAAATGATCCGGATATGGCTTATTTCTTAGATGGTGATTGTATTGTTCAAGAAGAAACTCAAGATGAAACTCAAGGTGAAACTCAAGATGAAAATGATGGATTTTATCAACCACAACCGGAAGATGAGTATTTGGGTAAACAGGTACGATGCAAACTTAGATAATGTATCATAATTTTCCGAGAAATCATAATTTTCCAACTGATTGCGAACTGTTCGGTTACATTATGTGAAGAACATGTAACCGAACTCCCCTAAAGGTGTAGTTCGGTTCCTTTGTGAGGATGAACAAGTAACCGAACTCATCTGAAGGTGTTGTTCGGTTATTTGATCCAAAAACGCAGGTTAACGAACTCCATATCAATGGAAGTTCTGGCATTCAGCGTTATGTTCGGTTGGTTCGCAACTAACCGAACTTTACGTACAAAATAATTTGATATAAGTGCATAAGGTTCGGTTGAATCGCGAACTGGATGCTTCTGCGATCCAACCGAACTCTAGAGTATAAAAAAAATTCTTTCTATGTTTTTAACCCTAGAGTTCGGTTACATGGAGGTTTTACAATTTTTTTGTGAAACAAACGAACTCTCTTCCTTTTCTTTGTTCGGTTACTTTCCAAATTACTTAACAAACCGAACCTGTAGTTCGGTTTCCACGATAAAATTTTCATGTAACCGAACTTATTTGTGATTTCTTGTAGATAATACCAATGCATGATCAACCTTATGTGATTGGTATGTTGTTCGGAGATACATCTCATCACTATGCTAATGAGTTAGAATTTGACTCACCTATTGATGTGAAGAATAAGGCTAGAGAACATGCCAAGAGAGCGAATTGCGTCTTGGTTTGTAATGGGAAAGAAAGCAACACTCGTCTAGAAATGGTTTGTGAGAGAAGTGGAGATCCCGAAGCTAGTCACAAGAGGAAGGGTTATGAGTATAAAGGAAAGATGAATAGGAAGAACACAACGTGCTCAAAGGAAATCAAATGTCCGTTCAAGCTTGTGTTTAGCAAGAGGAAATCAACAAAGAAATGGTTTCTTACTATGGATAAGGTGGTAGGTAGTCATAACCACCCTCGTCCGCATGATCTTGAAGGGCATGCAATGGCCGCAAGGCTCACTCCTCGAGAAATGGAAAAAGTATCCGAGTATAGGAAATTGTGTGTTCCACCTTCCACAATGCTTCGCTTATTAAAGCAAGATAACCCGAGAAATGTATCATCTTTGTCCACCATTTACAATGCAATTGAGACGATTAAAAGGAATGAATGGAACAATAGAAAAGTTATGCAACAATTGTTTTTTCGGCTCAAGAGAAAGGCTACGCGGTTCAAAAGAAGGTAGGTCCGGAAGAAGAAATAACTCATCTCTTCATTGCCCATCCAAAGTGTGTTCAATTGGATCAATCCTTCCATGGAGTTCTTATAATGGACTGCACTTACAAGACAAACAAATACGAGATGCCATTGTTGAACATTGTTGGTCGTACGTCGACGAAGTCACCGTTTACCGTTGCTTTTTGTTTTCTAAAGGACGAGCAAGAACCAAGTTTCACTTGGGCGTTACAACAAATGAAGGGGATCTACCGAGATGATGAGATCCCCGGGGTTATCATGACGTACAATGACGTAGCATTGATGAAAGCAATAGAGAAAGTCTTCCCATTAGCACATAATATGCTTTGTACATTTCATATATGGTGCAATATGATGAATAGGCTCAAATTTTTCCACCTAAGAGGAAAGGATTGGAAGATATTAGTAAGCTACCGGTTGATAAACAAGAGGAAGCCAAAAAGAAATTCGATAAAGAATACACCATAAATCACGCTAAATGGGTTGCCTTCTCCGGGCATTGACTTGGTCTCTCACCGAAGAAGAGTATTATCTTAATCTTGCCGAATTTAGACAACATTGGTCTAGCCCCGAATATCCGGAGGATATAATAACGTATGTGGTGCAACAATGGTTGGAACCGCACAAAGAGCACTTTGTTTATGATTTTACCAATAACTATAAACATTTTGGAAATCAAGCGACAAGTTTGGTAGAATCCGCTCACCACCGGTTGAAGAAAAATATCTTTGGGTGTGTCGATAATTTTGTGGTTGTGTTCAACGCAATGGAGAGTTACTTTAACCGCGATATTGAGAGAATTAAAGAGAAGTTCCAAAAAAGCCGCATATTTAAGTACAAAAGGATTGTAGAAAAGGGTGGTAACATCAAGAATATGGAGGACCTTCGGTTATTCAAGGGACTCCACTATAATTTTTCACATGCATGCATCAAGAGGTTAATGATTGAGGTGAATTTGATTGATATATGGGGAACAAAGCCGGAAGAGGTGTGTGTTTGCAACATGATGAAGTCTATGGGGCTCCCTTGTCTCCACATGATAGCTAAGTATGAACATGGCATAATCCCTTTATGCGATATTGATCCACATTGGCAACACTTAAGTTTTGTCCCTCCTCCAAAGGGTGGTGTCGGTGAAGAGTTTGGTGACAATGAAATGGGAAGAGCAGTTATCGAAAAATACCGAAACATGAACAAACTCGAAAGGCAAATATTTTGGGATGACATGCGGCCTATCGTTTTCCCGCACACTTCGGAGAATGTTCAAGAACCTAGTAAAGGCAAAGGAGGAAGAGATAGGCCAAAAACCAAAGAAACAAAAAAACAAGTTAGAGAATATGCAAAGATATTGTCTAAGAAGGCAAGTGAAATGGCTCCTTTTACTAGAGATCCTTGTGGGCATGAGTATACAGCGGCGAAGTACCACGAAGATTCGAAGAAAAGGGGAAGGAAAATTATTGAAAAAGGCGAGTCAAGTGAACGAGATATGAAGAAAAAAGGACCGATGATACGCTCTCAACCTACTCCGTCGAAACCGAGGCAACCAAGTCTTGATGATAAAAGATACTTGGAAGGTACAAAACCTCTTGATGATAAAAGGTACTTGGAAGACCTACCTCCTTACATTAGAGATTACGTAATATCCACCCATGACGTCCCTCCGGATGGTAATTGCGGTTTCCATGTAGTCGTACAACAAATAGGGCCTTTTACTCAAGGTGCCAAGCTATATAATGATAATCAAATCACTTATTTTCGTCAAAGGTTGATGATGAAACTAAAGAATAAACCGGAATTTTACAAGACAATGTTGGCCGATGGCGATGCTAGTTTAGGTGTGCCACTTGTTAGGTTTCAAATTCGTCTCCACGGGGCCGATCCAATCACAAGGGATTATTGGATGTCAATGCCGATATGTGGGCACTTAATCGCCGAGGCTTTCAATTGTGTAGTGCACTATTTTTCAAAAGGTGGTAGTTTCACATACACTCCCAAAACAACCATATGTGTCGAGAAACTTAGACATAGGAGAGTGGTGATTGTGTTTTTTAACAACAACCATTTTATAGGCCTCCGATTAAAAGACAATTGTCCATTGCCACCGATATGCGGGTGCTCTTATTGGTCGGGATTTAACCCCGACACAATGTTGGGTTGGTGCATAAGTATGAAAATAACATGGAGATGTGGAAAGCTTTGGAGGAATCGGAAAAAATCATACACGGATATGCAGTATCCCTTGGGGATGATTAGATTTACCCTTGGCTAGAATATATGTATGCTTTTGAATATCATGTGAATGAAACATTGTGTTTCTTGGTATTTGGTCTTATGTATGCTTTGAACCTCAACATAAGAATGAAACATTGTGTTTTTTGGTATTTGGTCTTAATTTTGTGTTATTTGCTTGAGTTGGCATGTTTTCATTTATGTTCATTTAACTTTAGTTTGGTTTGTTCTATAACTTTCCCAAAAGTTCAATAGTTAACTAAAGTAACAACACCAAAAAAACAAACAAAAGTGCAGGAAATTTCTAAAGCTAAAATTACATAACATTTAATATCCGAAACGCGTTACGAAAAAATGCACAAGGATGCGGAAATGATCTTCATACTTGAAATTCTTTCTCTTCCATCTTCGCCATTCATTCTTTGTTGTTAAAACAATGTCCTCGTATGTTTCACCTCTAAGTCGATACCGCCTTACAATCCGAAACATAGCCATAAATTCCAAAACTCTCTCTTTAATCTTATCAAATCGGAGTACCAAAGCTATATGATCACGGTTATGAGGGTTTTCTGTGTCGGAGATGAATTGCTCATGAATTTTTCCGCAATAAGTTTGACTCATAATACCATTCATTCTTCATTCTTAATCCCTCTTTGGATAGTATAATCTGTAGTTTCTACAAAGAGAGAGATCTTCATCTAGAGTAAATTTAGCCCTAATTTCTGCCATTTTCAGAAGATTTTGAGACAAAATGCTAACTATGGGACACATATTTATACCACTGAGGTGTATAACGGCTATAAAAATAGCAGTTACTTGAAATTTGTGTCATCCAAATTTCAAAACAGAGAGTTCGGTTATATAGGAAATACATCGATATAACCGAACTCAGCTACACAAAAAAATCCAAAACATCCAGGATAAGGTTCGGTTACCTGGTATTATCTTGCAGGTTACCGAACAAACAAGAACAAAAATAGGTTTTTTAGCTCCTCAGTTCGGTTACCTGGTACTATTTTGCAGGTAACCGAACCTTATCCTATATGTTTTGGATTTTTTTGTGTAGCTGAGTTCAGTTATATCGATGTATTTCCTATATAACTGAACTCTCTGTTTTGAGTTGTTGTTTTTTAAAGGAATAAGGAAGGGGTTCGGTTACATTTTAGTTTTCAAAACCTTTGCGAACCAACCGAACTGTGATGGAAAAGTTCGGTTATTTATGAACTCAACATAGTGGCCAAAACAACATAGTTCGGTTAGATTTGAGTTGTTGTTTTCTTAAAGGAATAAGGAAGGAGTTCGGTTACATTTTAGTTTTCAAAACCTTTTCGAACCAACCGAACTGTGATGGAAAAGTTCGGTTATTTATGAACTCAACATAGTGGCCAAAACAACATAGTCGGTTAGATTTGAGTTGTTTTTTTCTTAAAGGAATAAGGAAGGAGTTCGGTTACATTGTAGTTTTCAAAACCTTTGCGAACCAACCGAACTGTGATGGAAAAGTTCGGTTATTTATGAACTCAACATAGTGGCCAAAACAACATAGTTCGGTTAGATTTGAGTTGTTGTTTTCTTAAAGGAATAAGGAAGGAGTTCGGTTAAATTGTAGTTCTCAAAACCTTTGCGAACCAACCGAACTGTGGTGGAAAAGTTCGGTTATTTATGAACTCAACATAGTGGCCAAAACAACATAGTTCGGTTAGATTTGAGTTGTTGTTTTCTTAAAGGAATAAAGAAGGAGTTCGGTTACATTGTAGTTTTCAAAACCTTTGCGAACCAACCGAACTCTGATGGAAAATTTCGGTTATTTGTCAACTCAACAAAACAACATAGTTCGGTTAGATTTGAGTTGTTGTTTTCTTAAAGGAATAAGGAAGGAGTTCGGTTACATTTTAGTTCTCAAAACCTTTGCGAACCAACCGAACTGTGGTGGAAAAGTTCGGTTATTTATGAACTCAACATAGTGGCCAAAACAACATAGTTCGGTTAGATTTGAGTTGTTGTTTTCTTAAAGGAATAAGGAAGGAGTTCGGTTACATTTTAGTTTTCAAAACCTTTTCGAACCAACCGAACTGTGATGGAAAAGTTCGGTTATTTATGAACTCAACATAGTGGCCAAAACAACATAGTCGGTTAGATTTGAGTTGTTTTTTTCTTAAAGGAATAAGGAAGGAGTTCGGTTACATTGTAGTTTTCAAAACCTTTGCGAACCAACCGAACTGTGATGGAAAAGTTCGGTTATTTATGAACTCAACATAGTGGCCAAAACAACATAGTTCGGTTAGATTTGAGTTGTTGTTTTCTTAAAGGAATAAGGAAGGAGTTCGGTTACATTTTAGTTTTCAAAACCTTTTCGAACCAACCGAACTGTGATGGAAAAGTTCGGTTATTTATGAACTCAACATAGTGGCCAAAACAACATAGTCGGTTAGATTTGAGTTGTTTTTTTCTTAAAGGAATAAGGAAGGAGTTCGGTTACATTGTAGTTTTCAAAACCTTTGCGAACCAACCGAACTGTGATGGAAAAGTTCGGTTATTTATGAACTCAACATAGTGGCCAAAACAACATAGTTCGGTTAGATTTGAGTTGTTGTTTTCTTAAAGGAATAAAGAAGGAGTTCGGTTACATTGTAGTTTTCAAAACCTTTGCGAACCAACCGAACTCTGATGGAAAATTTCGGTTATTTGTCAACTCAACAAAACAACATAGTTCGGTTAGATTTGAGTTGTTGTTTTCTTAAAGGAATAAGGAAGGAGTTCGGTTACATTTTAGTTCTCAAAACCTTTGCGAACCAACCGAACTGTGGTGGAAAAGTTCGGTTATTTATGAACTCAACATAGTGGCCAAAACAACATAGTTCGGTTAGATTTGAGTTGTTGTTTTCTTAAAGGAATAAGGAAGGAGTTCGGTTACATTTTAGTTTTCAAAACCTTTTCGAACCAACCGAACTGTGATGGAAAAGTTCGGTTATTTATGAACTCAACATAGTGGCCAAAACAACATAGTCGGTTAGATTTGAGTTGTTTTTTTCTTAAAGGAATAAGGAAGGAGTTCGGTTACATTGTAGTTTTCAAAACCTTTGCGAACCAACCGAACTGTGATGGAAAAGTTCGGTTATTTATGAACTCAACATAGTGGCCAAAACAACATAGTTCGGTTAGATTTGAGTTGTTGTTTTCTTAAAGGAATAAAGAAGGAGTTCGGTTACATTGTAGTTTTCAAAACCTTTGCGAACCAACCGAACTCTGATGGAAAATTTCGGTTATTTGTCAACTCAACAAAACAACATAGTTCGGTTAGATTTGAGTTGTTGTTTTCTTAAAGGAATAAGGAAGGAGTTCGGTTACATTTTAGTTTTCAAAACCTTTGCGAATCAACCGAACTCTGATGGAAAAGTTCGGTTATTTGTCAACTCAACATAGTGGCCAAAACAACATAGTTCGGTTAGATTTGAGTTGTCGTTTTCTTAAAGGAATAAGGAAGGATTTCGGTTACATTGTAGTTTTCAAAACCTTTGCGAACCAACCGAACTTAGCAACACAAAAACTACCATATTTTTTTACCTCCACAGTTCGGTAACCTGGTATTATTTCACAGGTAACCGAACAAACAAGAATTAACGAGTTCGGTTACCTGCAACATAATACCAGGTAACCAAACCTTCTCCTGGATGTTTTGGAATTTTTTGTGTTGCTGAGTTCGGTTAATTGACCAAATATGCGAAACAACCGAACCTTTGGATTATCAAGTTCGATTCTTTGTGCAATTTAGTCAAATAACCGAACTTCCTAATAGCCAAACACATTTGAGTTTAAAATATCCAAATAACAAAACTAATAGTTCAAAATTTCCTAATAGCCAAACTTCCTAATTTCCAAACGAAACACATATAAGTCAAATAGCAAAACTAATCCAAATCATATGTTATACTAATATATAAGTCTTCCAAACGTAAGGAAACAAACTACCAAATCCGCAATAAAAAAGTCTTCCAACCGTAAAAAAACATAGTACCAAATCCAAAATAAGTTTTCTAAACATAAGAAACCAAAGTACTAATTGTTGCAATCACTCATTTATCACGACCACTTCGTGAAACTTTTCTACTTTTGCGTTTAGGAGCTATAGGTCTTCCTTCATCACTAGGAGTGTCATCTCCACTGCTTTGTTGTTGAACCATCCGACTTGAACCTTCCCCTTCTCTTTGACTCCTCTTCGACGGCATGGTCTGGCTTGGATCAACCTGGCTTGTATCGACAAGGTCAGGATTAAAAACATTAGTCCATTGGTTGTAGAGGTCTGTTTGTTGTCGAGTGTCCATCAGCTCTCCACTCCGGATTTTTGCCATCATTTTCTTCAACAACTTAGCACCTGCCTTCACCTTTTCTCATCAAAAACACAAGTAACTATTATTTTTCAATACTTTTTAACATTTTGAAAAACAAAAATAACAGTAAATATCTTACCGCAGAATTCCACAAGGTCAAGGCCTCATCACCACATTTAGGGGTAGCCTTCTTAGCCTCTTTCTCCATTGTCGTCACCTTTGCTTTATTGGCACGGGCCTGTTGGACATTGTTTATTACACGAGGATGAGATATATGTTCATACCATTCCAAATAACCATCGTCAGCGGCATTTGGCTCATCATACGTATCTTCTACCTCTCCGACTGGAATAAGATAATCCCCAGAGTTGTTCTAGTGGTCCACTGATGGAGCAGGATCGTATTTGGGGGTGAAATTCATCTCGGTGTTCTTAGTTCCGACCTTCTTCACCTTGAAGTTGAATCTTTCCACTTGTGAGACACTTTTGACACAAGAAAGTTGCCTAAGTACTCTTCGAGGATTATACATCGTACAACCCCCAGGATAAAACAACGGTCCATTATAACCCGCAACAGCTGAGAAATGAATAACATCAGCATCCTCCACCTCATCATCTGATGCAATTCTGTAAGGATGGAAAACCACATCTTCCACTGTTAACTTATCCAATGTCTCTCTAAACTCCCACACCTTTTTTTCCTTTTTCTTTTCTTGAGCGTTCAAAAATTCATATTTACCAGCCGTGGGTTTCCCATAAGGCCAAGGAGAGTGAGCATTAGCTAATTGCAGTTTAGGGACGTGGTCATACACCCAAACCTATGAGAAGAGGCAACAAATAATACATAGGCAATATGATTAATAACAATACACATTCATTCACTTATATATTGAAACACACAAACGATAATTTAACAGGGTACCTGAACAAGGGTGTATAAGCCTCCAAAATATAGACACCTAAGCCTCGAAGCTTTTCTGAGTTCCGCAAGAACGAATGAAAGAACCGCAGTGCTCCAAGAATAGTTGTTCACCTGATCCAAGGGGTCCAACAGCTGGAGGTAATGAGCATTTACCACGTGGCCTGAAGTGTCAGGGAAAAATATGGTTCCAAGTTGATATAACAAATAAGCAGTCACATGGTGCTTAATCTTCTCCTCTGTCATCACCAACTTTCCTTTAGAAACCAAATCTTTCGTCCCAGAAAACTCATCAAACAAGGTTTTGAGCTTGATCTTTTTCAACTTCTTCTTGTACGTGCGGTCTTCCTCAAACTCATTATACTCATCACCTTCCTTAGGCTCTTTGTTAGCTCGCCTAAACTCACATTGTGCCTTTCTATCGCTCCACCCTAGACACCTTTCGACTAATTGTTCAAGAAGTTCATAACTCATCGAGGGAATGTATCCATCTTGAACACTTGTTCCTATAATTGGTAGGGTTGTGATTCTAAAACAATCATCCGGAGTTGTTGTCATCTCACCAAAAGGTAGATGAAAGGTATCCGTCTCTGGATAATACCTCTCAGCAAATGCAGAAACAGTGACAACATCAAATTTTTGGTGTGCATGTTGTATCCCGTTCCATAGCACACAATTAAATACCGCCAAGCGGACCTCATCACACTCATTTTCTATTTTCCAAACCTTGTTCTTCTGACGTTTCAAAACACGAACAGCATTTTGATGATCCTAAAAAAACAACATCATATCTTATATGCTAACATATATAAAAAAAACAATATATGACAAAATATAATAAAATGACTGAGAAATCTAAATTTTGATGGTTAAGATTGAACCATACCTTTGTCGCAAAGATCTGGGCAGCCCATGAGTGTTTGTATCCCATCAATACCTCCCCTCCATCTCTTGGAGTACCATAAGTTGGATTCTTTGGCGGCAAACACAAATCCTGCTTAGGAATGTATGAATATCTAGCAGAAGGATTTTTAGGGGCCTTTTTAGGTCTCTTGACCACTATTTCCTCTTGCTCCTCTTCATCCAAGTCCTCCTCTGATTCATCATCATCCTTATCTCCATTCTTGTCTCCTTCTTCCTCATCATCACCATCCTCATCATCGCCACCCCCATTTCCATCTCCTTGAGCTGGTTCATCTTCTCCACCTTGATTGTGTTCTTGAGTGCCAATCTCTTCCACAATCTCTTCATTTACTTGTTCGATTACGTTGTAATCGCCACCCTCATTTCCTTCTCCCTGAGCTGGTTCATCTTCTCCAACTTGATTGTGTTCTTCAATGCCAATTTCTTCCACAATCTCTTTATTTACTCGTTGGATTATGTCGTCGACATTATCTCTATTGACACCATCTTGGATGACAACACCTGGTAATGACCCACGTTCATGCTTAACATATCTGGTTCCACGTTTACGAGCATCTAAATGTATATCGCCTCGAGGCGTGGGAGTTCTCAGCTCTTCCGGTAAAGGTTGCTTTGATTTTGAACATTTTTGACCTCTACCATTAATCAAGAAAACAAAAGATATTAGCTTATCGGAACAAAACAATCAAACAAGAGTAAATGGATAAGATAAGATAAGATAAATAGATGAATTAATCATTAAGCCAAGTAAAAGTCTAGAACTATAAGGGTGGAGTTCGGTTATTTTCCATTTTTTGCGAACCAACCGAACTGCGTTGGGAGAGTTCGGTTATTTATGAACTCAGCATAGTGGCCAAAACAACACAGTTCGGTTAGTTTCCCTTATTTCAAATAAGGGAGAAGTTCGGTTAGTTTCCCTTATTTCAAATTTTATGCGAACCAACCGAACTGTGTTGGCCAAGTTCGGTTATTTAGTAACTCAACATACTGGCCAAAACAACATAGTTCGGTTAGACTGGATTTGTTGTTTTTTATTTTCGTAATAAGGGTAGAGTTCGGTTACATTGTAGTGTTCAAAACTTTTGCGAAACAACCGAACTTAGTTGGATAAGTTCGGTTATATGAGTACTCAACATAGTGGGAAAAACAATACAGTTCGGTTAGACAGAGGAGTTGTTTCTTCTTTTGGGAATAGGGTAGAGTTCGATTACTTTGTAGTTTTTAAAACTTTTGTGAAACAACCGAACACAGAGTTCGGTTACGTAGTTTTAAATCCAAAGCAACCGAACTGTTCTTCGTTTACAGGGAGTTCGGTTAGTACACTAGGTTTTTTGGAAAATCGACCTAACCGAACATGGCTCTGTAACATAGTGTTAAAACCCTATTTTGATGATTTCTATTCGATTGAAGCAATCAAAATCAAATTAAAGTGAAGGGTTTGTTGTAAAATACCTCCGGAGTGGTCCCATGGCAGAATCAGGTTGCGGCGGACGTCTTTTATACTCGATGATGCGTTTAGGTTGCGTTTCAACTTCTTCAACAATTTCACCCGGGAGATTTGCTAGATGCCCTAATGGGGGACCTGTTCCTGGTAATCGATTGGTACTCTTACGACGAACCATTCTTATATTTGATTGATTAATCGACGATGAAAATTTTGTGAATCGACGATTAATCGATGATGGAGAGTTTGCAACGAAGAAGAAGAGAGGAATAGGTTCTCTGCGTTTTTGTTTGTTTTTGTTTTTTTTACATTAGACCTAATATATCACGGTTAGGGTTAGTATTAGGGTTAATGTTAATTAGGTTAAGGGTAAATTAGTAAACTTACTAAGTAGGATTAGTCTTAGGACATCCCTTATCATTGTAGGGTGGGTGGCCTAATAAGACCATGGTCCCCAAAAAATCGTTCTATTGTAATGAGTAAGAATTTTTTTGGGCCCTCAACAGAGCTAGGCCCTGCGCGGTCGCACGGCCTGCACACCCTCAGGCCCGGCTCTGGTTGAGTCCACTATGAAGTGATGACATTTCCTTTGTCTTTGTCAGGTTGAGGAACCAATAAGCTCTCATATTTCGTTGTACATTTTCTTGTATCATCATTCTATTCATGGCGCGAGAGCATACATATGGAAGCAAAAATAGAGCTGACAACAATGAAGACGCATAGAACATCGTTACTACCGTGATGGATACAATTGTTTCTTGAAACTCAGTTAAAAAAAATTAGAGATCGGAGATGGATCTGTCTATATGACTAGTGAGTGATGAACAAAGAACATCTTATTTGAGTTAGTTGGTGGTAAGGTAGGACTATCAGTTGTACTTTTAGAGAAAGACAAGTACAAAATTTCACCACTTCGTTGGTCCATCCCAATGACACTAAAAGGCCAAGAGTGTCCATATTTTCAGTGCAAGTACAGGAGATCAGAGGATCGAATCCTCCTGCATTAGAATTAGAGTATATCGCTGAGTTTTGGACGAAGGAAAATAAAAATTGGCGATACAAACTTCTAGGTTAAAAAGCATTACTGCACTATGTTTTTCAATTTCTGATTTGGGAAAATAATCTAAATGCATAACAAAAAAGCAGGAACATCAAATAAACCATAAACAAACTCCATATATCTCCAAAATAACATTGTTAACCATCGATACATTCTTTAACCACCAACTAACTCAAATAAGTTGAGGATCACATAATTACTGAAAGTGGTTAACGATCCCAATAGAGAGTATTACTAAAAATAACATTATCTCAATCACTTCCTCTCCCAGCCCCTGATTCTTAATCAACCACGACTTCACATCTTTTACCCAAAATCAAGCTACCATTCATCATGGATTTTGGAAATGGACAATTTCTTTGGTGGTCTAAAACCAGTTTCAATGAAGCATATTGCAAACCGCATCTGTTACATCTTAGCTTGGATTTCAGTAATGCAATTCTCTTCTTGTTGGACGGAACCAACACTTTACCATGTTTAGTTAACTCATTAATCACTGTGTCGACATCCTTGAAAAACTCACTTGTGTTTTTGTTGTAAACCCAAGCATCGGGTGTTGAAATAAAGTCCTGTGACAGGACATGCATGTGCACTTGATGCATTGTTTGTCTACCGTGAAAGCCTAACCGGACAGCCTGGTGAGGTTTGTCTTCCAAGTACCTTTGCGCTAGTTCTGTTCCTTCATATCTCATCCTTCGTAATAGTGGTATATCGCACCGTCTTAAATGGCACAAAAACCTTAATTCCTTTTTTGTAGGGATGATGAGTAAGTGCAGATCGGACTTTGGTATCGCATCCCCTACTATCAACATCTCACCTTCATTAATTATATCCAGGATCCAATCCTTATGCTCTCCTCCCGGATCTCTTACCATTTCGCAGAATTTATTGTAGTTAATTTCTTGGTTTTTTGTACTTGCATCTCCTTGATGTTGCAGAGTACTATTAGCAGAACTACTTTCTTCAGCCAAATCTTCATCTTTAACAATTCCTTCTTCAGACATCCGTGCTCTTTTAGAAGAATCACTAGTTTCAGCTAATTCATCATCCAAAGTGCCACTACTTTCATGTTTGCGTTTTAAACCCATGTTTGCTTTCATGTTACTAACAGGTTCTTGTTTTCTACCGCTGCTACTGCTATCATCCTCTTTCTTATCTGCTGGTGCTGGATCTTCTTGATCATCTTCTCGAGAAAACAACTCAGCTAGTGTTGTACTACGCACTTCTTGATTTTCACCTTCTTTATCAACTTCTTTCTTATCTGCTGGTGCTGGATCTTCTTGATCATCTTCTCGAGAAAACAACTCAGCTAGTGTTGTACTACGCACTTCTTGATTTTCACCTTCTTTATCCTCTTCTTTCTTATCTGCTGGTGCTGGATCTTCTTGATCATGGGTTTGAGAAAGCAAGTCAGCTAGTGTTGTCCTACTGCTTGTTCCTTGTTCATCACTTTCAGGTTTTCCACCATCATCAACAACAACATCTTTTCCTATCCTATCTTCCATTATCACAATTTCTTGAATCTCTACCAAAGCTGCTTCTTTGGTTTAATTTTGGACTATTTTCTTTGAGGATTCTGGTTAGTTTCAAAGTAGATTTTTGAAACTAACTTACTGGGTTTTGATTAGAGAGAGTGATCTGATAAATTGATATACTACTAGTCTCGTGTTTTTATAGGGAGGAAATTTGTGGAAGACGGTTTAGTTGCAGCGCTTCTGTCACGTGAGATTTGAATATGTCAAAGGCACTTGGGGTTTTGATATGGGGCACGCCTCAGGCTTGTGTCTTTGTTATGGCTCTTTTCATCCCTTTTTTTACACATAACTGGAGTCCTAATGATACCATTAGCACTCCTTATAGCCTCATATACTACATTATGATTGCAGCTTCTAAATCAGACTCCTTATAGCCTCATATACTACATTGTGATTGCAGCTTCTAAATCAGACTTTAAAAGTAGGTGTAGGCCTTATTTTATGAGAAGAACATGGCTTATGCAGGTATCCGAAGATACCAAAAACCATGTAAAACCTTGTCTAGGTTGCATATCAAGATAATACAGGAAGATGCAACTACTGTACCTGCACATACCTTGGCTTATTGCTCAGATTGTAAGAGCAAAGAGGTAGTAGACACGGCATGCACTCCAGATGTGGGCATGCGTTAGATGCTCACTCCATCGATGAGACATCTGAAATGGAGGACCTTCGCGAATAAGACTGGTGATGATGACCCGTTCGTGTTGGTGGTCCATCAAACACTCTCCTTACCGATGCTGCTTGATACTGCCATAAACACCATTGCTCACATTCTGCCAAACCGATGAATATGTGAAATGAAACACATTATGCTTGCAAACCAAATATCTAGTCAAATGAATGATTCAAATAAAAGGTCTAGTAATCCCAAAAAACCAAAAGGTATTGGATTACCTATAATGCTGTAAATTGGATTGACAAGTGAAAAGCAGCACATCCACTCCAGGAATGAGCTGTTGTCCTGCACATTACATTCCCACAAGCTTTACATGAGCAATGAGAAGTGAGGAGAGGGTTTGAACTGCCAAGACAATGCAGCAACATTCCTAGCATATGCACATCAAGCAGAAATGGGCAGGTCGTGGTGTAATAATTTACAAGCAATGAAGATCGGGTTCAAAAGACATTATATAGAAATTGGGGGATTCACGAAAAGGATAAAATCAGACTGCAATACATTATAACTGAGAAAAATAAAAAATAAATAAATAGAGATAATACTGAGAATATATTCCATTAGATCAATCAAATCAGAACACAAAGAGTTCCAAAAGATCGTAGATCCATAATCCTCCAACACATTTACTCAGAGATTATCAAGCTCGTTCACCTCTGATTCTCCTGGCAAGTTGAATGTCTTTAGGCATCATAGTAACCCTTTTAGCATGAATCGCACAGAGATTAGTATCTTCGAACAAACCAACAAGATAAGCTTCAGCTGCTTCCTGTAATGCCGCAACTGCTGAACTCTGAAACCTTAAATCAGTCTTGAAATCTTGAGCGATTTCACGAACTAATCTTTGAAATGGGAGTTTACGGATCAGAAGGTCGGCACTCTTCTGATACTTTCTGATTTCACGAAGAGCAACAGTTCCTGGCCTGAATCTGTGTGGTTTCTTCACTCCTCCGGTTGCTGGTGCTGATTTACGAGCTGCTTTTTTTGCTAATTGCTTCCTTGGGGCTTTTCCTCCAGTGGATTTCCAAGCTGTTTGCTTAGTACGAGCCATTTAAAAAAAATTAAAGTTGCAGAGATCTGATAAATTTAGGGGTTGGATTCGAAAATAGGAGATTTGTATTTGGGGGAGATTGTGAATTTTATCAACGGTCTAAAAGGTGTCGTACAGATAGGAGGGATTGAGTTTTGTGGTAATCGACGGCTGATACTGGTTGAAATTTTTTGGCGGAGTTCAAAATTTCAAATTTTTGAACAGAATTTGGCAGTGGCTGGATATTTTAACCAAAATTTTGAATTTAGTTGTCGGGGTGCTCAGAAAAGGGAAAGGGAATCGTTTCTTAATGGATTTATACACAGTATGACCAGTTTCCCTTTTGACTAGAAAACTGATCAAAAATTGATCTGTCCCCAAATCATGTTTTGAAAACCTCTCTTCCAGTTGAGCCAAAGAGTTTGGTCTCTGGTGCTTTAGTTCACAGTGGCCAAGTCAAAAAGTAAAAAAAGAAAAAATGCATTTGCATTTCATAACCGATTATAAATACGGAAAATTTGGAAATTTTTTGCAACAGACACAGATAGTATTATCAGATTCATAAAACAAACTTAAGATTACAATCTAAGTGTGAGAGAAAAAAAAAAAGCTACGAAATGAATTTTTCGTAAGAAGTAGGCAGAAAACACCCCATGTTGGGTTTTATACACTATGCAGAAGTAATTGCAGGTTACATCCATACATTGTAAGAAAATGTGCATCAGGTCAGTTGAAGTGGTCATCACTAAGGAAAGGCCAACTCCTAGTCATGGAGTTGCTCTCTTTACCACGGCCTTTGATAAACATATGGACCATGGGTAAGGACACACTGGAATATCAAGACCCCTATCCTATGGTCTGTGCACTGTTCTGTACTTGTGTTGATCAACCGGTAAAAGGGTGGGACTGAAAACCAGATATTTTCTATTTCAGGGATTAAGAATAGGGAAGCAGTTTTGAAAGGATGACAGACCCATAAATGAATGGATACTTGGATCACAAAATTGATAACAATAACAATCAAAATGACATGAGATGAGATGCCCACTGCAATTCTCAAGGACATTAACGAATCTGGAAGCAGTATTATCATGAACAGCAACTAACTATACAGCATTAGATGCATGCTCTTCAAACAACTATTCAAATAATTCGATGTAAATGAGCAACTTACAGCTAATTAAGGTTCGTGTAAACTAAAATTCATATTGTTTGTTGATAATACTACTACTGCCTTATCAAGGATCAAACCTGACCATTCTGAAGCAGACAGCGAGTGATCTCATTTCCTTAATATCACCCTACCATTTGATTCTGTGTGAAAAAGGAAAAAAAACAAAATGAAATTAAAATCTTAAAATGAATTTCCAAAGTTCCAAATCATCAAAGAGTTTCACTTAAAAATCCAAGATTCAGAACTATCTTGCTTAGCCCAGTAGAGTATCCAAAACCTATTGATACATAAGCATGCCATGTCAGTGAAAATGTATAACAAAAGAGAGTACAGATCAGATAATTGCCAACCCTCAAACCATTTCTTGAATCCAGCCTACTAAATTAACATGTCCTATGTGCACAAGCACCGGTACTCATGTAAGTTGTTAACTCAGCTCAACAACCTTTTAGGAACAAATGAAGTTCCTAATCATCAGGAGCTGGGTGAAGTTCATAGATAGACCCTACTACAGTTTGCCACATTCCAAATTAAAGTAATATATTAGTGGCATTTTCTTCCATGAAAAGCAAGGTCCAGGATTAAAGAAGAAAGCTGAATATACACATCTTAACACTGAATTCCAAACAAATTTACGCAACCTGGACTGGACTTCTTCACATAAAAGGCCACTATTCCCAAACCATCAAACAGCGATGCAAAGAAAAAATCACTACAGAAACAAATTACTTGGTCATCAAAGTTCTATTATGTTGATTCTATTAACTTAAATTGCTCCACCTAGTAACCTATTTCTCTCTTTCTTTCTCACAGCATACTATATCGGCTATTTGAGTAGAATCAGTAAATGTCACAACTATTACCTTATCACATCTGAACATTCTGGAAGAGAGAGCGAGTCATACAAAGACGAGTATTTGCTTCTTCGTTCATTCCATCCAGTGCTCTCAGTTCCTTAATCTCATCCTGCCATTTCACGATCTGTTCCTTGTGAATTCTGTATGAAAAATAAAATTGAAATTAAAAAAAAATTGAAAATCAGAATAGAGTTTCCTATTGAACTTTCAATTATCTCACCCAATAATAAGTTCTTCAAATTCATTAATAAGATCTTTAAAGAGTGTTTTTCCTGCCTCAAGCATCTCCGAAACCTAGAGAGAGTAAGTTGAAGGGACATGACATAAAAACATCCGAGTAACAACGAATTGGGACAACAATAAACACATACGAAGTTGAGGAATACCTCTACCTGTTGAGTGAATCGCTCAATCTTTTCAAGAACTCCATTAATAAGGCTTTCCATCTCTTCGGATCCTGCTGCAACAGTTTCAACTTCTTCTTCCATTACTAAACCGTTTTCATTTTCCTGCTCCTCTTCTACCATCTAAACAGTAAACCAAAAAAAAAAACTCGGTAAGAAGAAGAAGAAGAAACCAGTAATGTTTGTTTGATTCGTTTCCTTGAAGTTTCAATCTCGTCCATCTGATCAGGTTGTAATTGTTCGGGTTTGCAGAGAAGCTTCTTCTTTTTCTGAGACCTGGAAAACAAATCGCGGGATAATTTGAAAACTTAAAATTGAGAATTGAAATTTCAGGAAAACCCTTTCACTATTTTATAAAATGATTATATTGAAATAGAGAAAGACGGGAATGATCCGGTATTTACATGGTCATGACGAAGACTTCGGGCGACCGAACCCAAATGTGACACCCCATTTTAAGCCGGGAGAAAAACAGTTTTGTCCAAAAGAGTTTAGAAAGTAATAGTTTAGTCCTCACCCATTCAACTAGGTATAAAATAAGTCCCTTTTTATGGAAAGTATACAAATAACCTTCTGTTTACAATTTAGTCCAAATATTTGTATTTTAGTCCAAACTGATTCATGATGATGTTAGCAGTTTTAAATAATAAAAAAATAAACTAAAATCAATTTATCTTTCGAACCGTTTGTCCAAAATTCGTAAACTTTATATATTCGGAAAACTCTTTCCGAGAGCTACAAAAAGAGTACCCATATGACTATATAATTCTCATTTTAAAAAAAAATAGTTTACATTGGTGTACAAACATGTACACATATACAAAATACAACATGTTTACAACCGCAACTCATTACCAACACCAGCTCCAACCCTCAACCACTTTTAACCCTGCTGGTGCAAACAACAACATCACCTCAACCATTCAACTCAATTTTTTTATCCGTTTATGTAGCTTTCCAATCTTAGTTGCACTTCTCTGCAACAACACTACCCATCCAACAACAACATAAATTCTGCTCCTCAGTACCACAAACATCACACATTTTAGACTTCATCTTTGTAATTCCATCGACATTTGATATTTATTCACCTGATCACGACTTCAGAGTTCTACCATCTCAATAGCACCAGTTACTCAGCTGCACCATTCCTTGTACTGCAACATAGAAGCAAACCCATTCTTCCAAACTTCCCATAGCATCACCTGCAATTGCTTCACAGCCAGCTGCAGCTCATCCATACCCTGTAAGTGCTCAGCCATAAAAAATACACAACACTTCTTCAACCCTGTACACATACACAAAAAATATGCAAAAAACAACTTAAAAACACACACAACATGACATAAATCAACTATAGGAGCATGCTGGTGTATAAACCTGTACGATCCTACATAAATATGAGAAATACATCTTCCAAACACACAGAACAGGGCATAAATCAACTGTAACAGAATGCTTGTGTACAAATCTGTACACATACATAAGAAATACATCTTAATAACACACACAACGGGACATAAATCACCTATAGCAGCATGATGGTATATAAACATGTACTCTCCTGCACAAATTTGAGAAAAACATTTTCAAAACACATGGCATAAATCAACTATAACAGCATGCTGGTGTACAAACTTGATCACATACACAAATAAATCAGAGAAAAATTACTTGAAACACACAAGATGCCACAAATGCAACTACAATATCATGCTAGTATACAACCTTGTACATAGATACAACAAATCTGAGAAAAACAAATTCAAAACACACACAACATGCCGTAAATTAACTATAACAACGTGCTGGTACATAAACATGTACTCTCATACACAAATATAAGAAATACATCTTCAAAACACACACAACATGGCATTAATCAATTGTAGCAGCATGTTGGTGTACAAATCTGAACATTCTTACACAAATCTGAGAAAAACAACTTCGAAACACATACAACATACCATAAATAAACTGGAACAACATGCTGGTGTATAAACTAGTACACATACACAATAAATATGATAAAAACAACTTCAAAACACATATAACATGCCATAAATCAACTATGACAGCATGTTGGTGTATAAACATGTACACTCATACACAAATCTGAGGCAAACATATTCAAACACACACAACATGGTATAAATCAACTGTAACGTCATGATGGTGTACAAACAAGTACACATACACAATAAATCTGAGAAATACATTTTCAAAACACACACAACAAATCATAAATCAACTATAAAAGCATAAAGTTGTATAAACTTATACACTCCTACACAAATCTGAGAAAAACAACTTCAAAACACACACTACATGCCATAAATCAACTGTAATATCATGCTGGTGTACAAACCTGTACATATACACTACAAATCTGAGAAATACAACTTCAAAATGCACACAACATGATATTCCCCTGATTTATTATATATTCCCACAGGTGCACCAATAAGTACACCATTGTAATTCATAAGATTTACACAGGTGCACCAATATGTACACCCCTGTAAAACATGCACAACACCAATGAAACACATGTACAACATATTTACAATTATGTACACATTAAGAATTATGTGTACCACTGTGTGGACGTTAAGAATTCAAAAACATTCAAAAACATTACCAATCAAAATATGTACAACTATATACACATTAAAATCAACAAGTGTACATTTATGTACATGTTAACAATAACAGCTATACAAAAATGTGCACATTATCAAAAAAAAAAAAAAATTCTATAATTAAGAACTTGAACTAGTGGTAGCCTAAGAAGATAGGAGTATAGTTAATTAGTTAGAAATTCAAACATCATTTTAGATATAAAAATCCTTTACGTCATATCCTAGAGTAAAGATACGAACATACACTAAAGAAGCTAAATAAAATTGTAAGCATATTCCATCTTCAACTTTTTCAAAACCAAAAGCATGCTGGTGTACAAGTATGTACACATACGTAAAAAATATGCGAAAAACAACTTAAAAACACACACAACATGCCATAAATCAACTATAGAAGCATGTTCCTGTATAAACCTGTACACTCGTGTCATGAATCCATGTGCGCCCAAGAATCATATCATATCCTGGATCTTCTCAGATTATGTAAAACTTGGTCTCAGTGTAGACCAAATTTTCTTTGACTTTGAGGATGACGTATCCGTATGCTCTCTGGAAACTCCTTCGTGATCTCTGAATGCCATGGGGGCATGAGTAGCTTCCTGTCGAGTAATGCCAGCGGCTCTGGGAGTTTTCAAATGGATAATGTTGACAGTAATACCGACATCGAAAAATGCTCTATTGAACTCGTTTCCTTTGATGTGCACCGTGGTGAGCAATCCCCAGCCATACATTTCTTTGTCCGTTGCTGAAGGCTCGGTGAGTGTCTCTTGAATCAACAGACGATTTCCTGACACAATGTGGTTTATTGTAACAAACATGTCTTTCCTTTGAGCTTTTGATAAGTATAGCAATTCGCAGACATGTTCAATCAAGGATTGAACTACTTATTTGATGGGAGGTTCAAAGATAGTAAAGGTTCTGATTGGTAGGGGGTTCCTGTGTACTCCTTCAGCCCCCAAGTTGAGTTCTCCCGATTCGACGTTTTCTCTGAATATGCATTTCAAGACTTTGCAGCTACTCGTGAGATGATTGACAAACCTGTGGAAGCGACAGTAACGAGGATTTTCCATGTCTTCCTCAGTTGGGTCTCTCCTGATATATGTCAATTTGATTGCACCATCTTGGATCCAGACATATAATAGTTCGAGCACTTCTCCAATGGGGAGAGGAAAGTCAGGTGTATCTTGATCAGGAGCCTCTGCATGCTGGCCAGGAGCCCGTGCCTCTGGTTTGTCCTTATTTTGCATCTTTGGAGGAGCTGAGATATGCTTGTTCGGGGGTTCATCCTTGCGCTTGCTCCCTTCTGCAACAGCGTTTGTGGATGGTTGCAGGTTGTATTGCTTGTTGATCAGACGTCTGCTTCTTCGAGTATCTCGCGATTCTTTAGTTTTTGTAGATTTTGCTCTTTCCAATAGAGCAGGTGCAGTGGTTTCCGATATCTTCGCGGGTTCATGAAGCTCTGAGAAAGTACGGAATCGAAGATTTTCCAGTAGAGCCCTGTAGACTGCTTGTTCGAGCAGATATTGCTAGTTTAAGCAAATATTATCGGTTTGAGCAAATATTGCACATTTTATGAATTGTTGGTAACGGGACCAAAATGAATATTAATTTAATATACTGACTGCTGGGTCGAGTAAAATAAATAAAACGTTGATCATGAAATCAACATAAAATTATCAGAGTATTTGAATCTGCTCAGAATCATGTTTCTGCGGAGCTCTGAATTCAAAACCCTAATTTTACTGAAATGATGATTTATTGCAAATCAATCCGCAAAGTTCAGCAGGGACCGACTACATGGGATTACGAGTCCACCATGTACGCCCAGATGCTTGAACGAGCGAAATACCAAAGTCTCTTGAGGACCCGTTGGTGAAAGAATGATTAAATGCTGGTTTAATCATTTATTAAAATAATGCTCGTGTGAGCGACAAATAATAAAACCTGGCTATGGAAGGATGATGATCCGACCAAGAGGTCATGAGACCGGCTCTTGGTGTCCGTGGGACCAATGGATGGTCGTTTGAGCAAACCCCCAATTGTTTGGAAAGAGTTTGAACCTAATATGAGCGACTGAGCAAATTAAGTTAAAATCATTAAAATATGTGGGACCGACTGTTTGCAAGCCCTAGGGTCACCCTTGGTCGGTCAAGGGGATGTTCCCGTGTCACCATAGTGTCCGTATCTCAGTCCTGAGAGTTTCAGTATTTTCCGATGCGCATTTGAGCAACATTCTGAGAAAATATGCAGAATCCAGGGTTTTGCTGAAACTAGGAAAATACATGAGATGATGAAAAATTATAAATAAAACAGGGAATTGCAAAGTGTGGGACCGACCACGGCTAGGGCATGGACGGACGGTTGACAAGCACGATCCCACACTTTCCCAGTTTTATGTAATTTTACGTATTTTCTCTGATTTGAGGGAAATTCCATGAAACTGGAGAGTTTTATTAAATTAAGGAATTTCCATGAGATGAGGGAGATAAAATAATAATAAAATAGGGAACGATGGAGTGTGAGACCGGCAATGGTCAAGGCATGGCCGGCCGGACAACGGGCACGATCCCAGGGCACTCTTCCCAATTTTATGTAATTTTTTATGATTTTAGGGAATTTTTTATGTCTTGTTCCAAGAATGCATTTTGATTGTGACATGTGTTTAATAATGTTTGATTGCTTGACCTTCGGCGTGTATAAACAATCGATATCTTCTTTTCTTTTGAAATATATACACATTTAACATCATTTTCTAATTTTTATAAATACATGATTGTATATATAAATAATATATACATAAAATATGCATATACATGTCCGCGTCCTAGTTTTTTGAGAATTTTATAGTGTCCGCCTTCGTGTCGTGTCCGCGTCTACACCTGTGCAACCCAGCTTCTGATCAAACACGATTCTTAGCAAATAAATAAATAAAAAGTTGTGCAATCTACTATCTAGCGTAATTATCTTATGCATTTGTATTGAGTCACGTGTTATCCAACTAAATTTACTAAACCCATTGCAACAATGTTGTTCAAACATAACATTTTATAATATATTTAAAGCATATTGTTTATAATATATTTAAGCAATGTTCTCATGTAAGCTCTTTTAATATATGTTATCTTTTGTATTAAATAAAAAAGAAAATGTTATAACCCAAGAATACTCGTAAAAACAAACCATACGACACAAAACCCAAGTTATAATCGAAGAGGTTGAGCATGGCCATATGCCGGGCTGATACCTACTAGTCTTATAAAAAGCAGTGATGTTTATGTATCCTTAAATAGCAGGAAAGATATAAATAACCATAGCAGGTTCTGGTTTAGCTTCGCCAATCATGTCACATGTTCTCCTATCTAGTGTGCCACCCAACTTGAGTTCTGCCACACAGTTATACACCAACTTCACTGTTTTTGTACTGCATGTTCGGCAATACCTGAGACACAAGAAACTAGACGGAAGAATAACTCATGCATAGTGGTGGAACCAGAAAATGAATGTTGGGATAGCTTGAAAACAAATTGACTTGATTTGGGCTGGCTTAAGCCTATTGTTTAAGCTTGATTTTTTATTATCAAATACAATTGCACTACAAAATGGAAGCTTTTATTGGATTTAGGGCTGACTTAAGCCAGTCGTCACAATGTAGATCCGCCCCTGATCATGCATCACACAGTTCCAGGTTCAAATTAATGGTTAAATTGATTTAATTTAATATCACGTAAACAAACCAGCAGGTGGTTGTTAAATAACAAGGCCAATTTTGTTTGATCGATAAAGAATTTAGCGTTGACGAGTTTCGATCAACAAAGGTTGATGTAGATTGTCGGCATATTCTCCGCAACTTCCCATATAAATACCGGAGTTAAGTGAAACCAAGCTTTCGACGTAATTCTCCGCTGCATGTACAGGTACTGAACTACTTGTAATGGTATCTTTCTTTGGGTCATATAGAACAAACTGTCTTTCATCCCTAGTCTTTAATAGAAGAATCTTATCATCTTTGAAAGACCAAATCACTCTTAGTGGATATAGATCGAAAATCTGTCGATGTTCCGTCGGGTGAATGACAAAACGTTTAGTCCAGGATTCTTGGACACCATAATCTTGCATCACCCATATCTCAAGTTGATAACAAGGCTCCCCAAGGACCCAAACACCATTAACCACACATAGGCACTCTTCCAACACTCCCACAGTGTGGAGAGGACGGTTGTCCCGAAATCCATTTGGCAACTGCATTTGTTTAAACCTCTCCTCGCTGAAATCAAAAGAGACTATAAACTGCTCCCTTAGCCACTTATTTCCGTGTATTCTTTTAGCTAACCAGTGGCGAAATCCGTTAACAAGCACCCCAGATACACTGTCAAAAGGGATATACTTGAGCATATGATAAGGGATGGTGTCAATGCTTCTCCATGAATCTGACTGTAATGAATATACCTCAGATACATAAACATCCTCCTCACTTGGTGGCATCTTGACAGAACCATCTTGTATGAAATCACCTTTAACAAGCTTGTAGTCATCATGCTTATAATCATAACCAAATGAATATATAGAAGAGTAGTGGTTTGTTACTCTAGTTGGTGAATTGGGTAATACCTTATATTCTCTAGTGGTTGGGTTCCAAATAACAAAGAATGACACCAACCCATAAACCATACTAGTTTGAAACATGATGCAGATCAAACCGTTACAAGATCCCAAGAAGTGAATTGGAATAGCTAAGTCTATGAATGGGGGATCAATTTCAACACAATCATCATCCCTATTTGGTGATATGAAAGAGTTAGAAAAGAGTGTATCATCATAACTGACTGTGCTAACTAGAGGATAACATGGTTTGGTGCCGTCTTGAATCATAAACATAAACTTAGATCGATTTTTTCGGTTGTGGATCGTATGATCTAGATGATGTTTCACAAAACTAGGGTTAGAAACTAAGGAAAACAACGTCTTGCAAACATACTTAACATTAAGGATCGATTCCGCAGGTACCCTTAGAAGGATTTCTTGTATCACATCTTCTGGGAGGAGGATCATTGCTGCTGCGCGGTGGTGATTGGAGTTTCTGTATTTTGTTTTTTTGTGTGGGGGGAGGATCATGCTTGACATTGCTGCTGCGCGGTGGTGACTGGAGTTTTAGTATTTATGCCGAAAAAGAATTCAAAAAGCCCTTGTTGTCTGTGTATATAGACGATTCGCTATATGTTATATATATAGACGTTTCCCAATGTAACTGTGTTTCCGAATTAATAGGTGATTCTCACCGCTATCTCAGAAGATGATTTAGAAAAGGAAAACAATTCCATCTCCTCTTCCTGGATTTCGTAATCCTGAATAGTTCTCTTCTTTTTTGACTCGCGAAGGGAACAATAGATTAAAAAAGCCACTCCTCACCAAGATGGTACAGAGCAGTCTGTAGAAAATACAAGAAACACAAGCTCAAATGTAGCAGAGCTCGTAGAAGAAAAACCCAAAACTCAACAAAAAGAAAAACTGGTAGCCTAAATTAATGCATTAATGCCTCCAGTTGTACAATACAGAATTCAGATGGATTCCGTAAAAGATTTTTGTACCTAAACACCAGTTATATATAAAAACCTTAACCGTATTGAGAATTTCCTCCAAAAATTTGTAACGCCCATTGAAAAGCCTCTCATTTCTCTATATCCACGCGAAAGGAATGATGTCCCAAATGTGATTTCTAACATTTGAGTTCTTAGTTTTTCTTCTCTTCCATTCCCATATGGTATCTCTGACTGAACCTTGAAAGGCCCATTGCAAACCATAACAATTCAGAAAATAAAGCCACACATTCCTAGTTGTTTCGCAATGCCAAAATAGATGTTGATCTGACTCCACTGCTTTCTTGCAAAGTAAACATCCATTCACCATAATAGAATTCCGATAAGTATCCAAACACGGATTGCACTGTAACAATAGAGTCCACACGAAAAAAATTACCTTTTCCGGGATTTTTGGGTTCCATAAGCTTTCATGTGGAAAGAGCACCAAACCGTCCATCTCCATAGCCTTATAACACTCAACAAGGCTAATTTTGCAGATGAAAGAGAAGGTATTTATGATGCTAATTTTCTTCTTTATGAGGTAAGATACTGCAAAGATTTTACATAAAGGTTCTGTTATTTTCTATTTTTTCTTCAATTTTTTTTTCCTGATGATGATTGATTAGTTGATGTGTTATATACACACATCTTAATCTTATACTTTTTTTCAGATATATTCTTTGATGCTGATTTGATTTATGAAATATATTTTGTGTTTGGGTGATTTTAGGTATTGCAATGGATAGTAAATGCAATCAAGAAATTTGGGGCTGGGGTGTTAGAGTTGTTTTTTAACTGTTGATTTTTTTTTTATTGTGTGTGGTTTTAGGCTTTCTGTTAATTGTATGAAATAGGATTTGATATGAATCTTAATAGTGGAATTTTTGGTGTTTGCAGGGATTTCTCTGAGGATAAGAAGAGTAGTTTATGTAAGTACTAATTTCTCAATTGATGTTTTTGTATTTCATGGTCACTAGAAATGACCGCATACTCTGTTTTATTAGGATTGAAAATCTTTTGTGATTCTTATATTATATTGGTAATTTGGTATGATATGTGTTGATAGCATGGTGCGAATGGTGCTTTAATGAGTTGTACTATATGGTTTTTACTTTTTAGTTTGTTTCATACTGAATTTTTTTTATTTGAAGGATCGTGGATTTTTTGGTGTTTTATTTTTGCAGGGTTTTCTCTTGAGGATAAGAAGGGTAGTTTATGTAAGTACTAATTTCTCAACTGATTTTTTCTGTGTTTGATGGTAACTAGAAATGTGTGCACAGTCTATCCTGTTAGGATCTAAAGTCTTTTGTGGTTCTGGTCTCATATTGAGTAATTTGATATGGTATATGTCTTGATAGCATGGTGCGAATGGTGTTTAAATTGTTTTAATTGATGGTGTTTACTTTGTTTCTTACTGAATTTGTTTTATGTTGAAGGATTATAAGTCTGATGGAAAAGGTTCGTTCATGTACTTTAATTGGATTTGTAACTAAGGAATTCTGAAAGTTTGCATATATCAAGTGGCCTGAGCATAGCTGGCAAAGGTAGTGTAGCTGCAATCTTATGCTCTTTGGTTTTGGTTTTTATCTATTCTGTATCAAGTATAATAGTCTTGCAAAATGCTAGATGGACTTTTTAAATATAATTTCTGAATCTTTATCCATTTCTTGTGGTGCATGGTATCCTGGATGAAAATGTCAACGCCAAAGAATGAAAGAACATGATTATTATAGTATTGGAGCTTTCAGAGTATGCACCTATTAGGTGGTTTTGCATTCTGTTTCTGATAATGTATTATGGTTTATCTATCTTCTTTTAGTTGATGCCGCTTGTTGATTGCTTTGTTTGTTATGTTTTTTACAGGTCAGTCTGAATAATAAGTTGGTGGCATATGCAGAAGACACTATTGGAAATGAGATTTATACTGTTTATGGCATTGACGCAGATTCTCAAGCTTTAGTTGGGAAGCCATTGGTTAAGAGATGATTTATAACGTGATTTTTTAATGATGGTTGGTATATTTTTTTCTGTGATCGCAGACATACATGTTTAAGTAAGGCTTCATCCACGGTCAATGGAAGCACCACGAACTCAAGGTTGAGGACAGCAACACCCTCCTCTTGGATGAGAAGCAAGTTGCAGTTTTTGGTTGTAGAAACCTCGAAGAAATCCTATTGGTTGAGACTGGAGCTGAATACAATGTTGATTCACTGTCCATGCAATGACTGGTTAGTCTAATTGTTTGTCACTTTTTTAATTGAATTTATTTTAAGAGTTATGCAGTTGTAGCTTATATTTACTCAATCATGTGTTTCAGCAACACAGAAGACTGTTGGCTGTCCATCGAGCAAGGACTGGAGAGGTGGAAGGGATGCATCATTCATTATATTTAATAAAGCTTAGAACTGGTATTCGTGTGAGGTCATGTTTTGTTTATAAATTTTTGGTTATTCTGAACCCAAGTGTCAACTGAAATAAGATATCATCAGTGTGTTGTACATTTAAGGAATTCAAATTTTAATCGAATAGCGAATGTTTTAACTTCAGCTCATTTGAATGTAAATTGATTGAATTTCGTTCAGTTTTTGCTTCTTGTTCGTTTCTAATATTTTATTTTATTTTCTAGTTAAAGTTCAACTGAATCAGTTATGGATTCAGCTGAATCAATTCTTTTTTGTATATAAAATATGATCCAGCAATATGACTGCTCCTACCGGTATTTTGATGACAGTTCAAGATAGTCTTAATTTGAAAAATTTAAAGAATCTCAGAAGCAGTCATTTTGGGTAATAAGACTACAATGTTAGGGCTCCCAGAAACAGTCCTTTTTAGAGGTTTTAAGAGTTTTCTGGCAGACGTTTTTTTTGCACTTTCCACTAGTGGAGGAAGAGATACACTATCCCATTAACACCACCGCAGAACCAGAACCTATTCGCCATGGAAATAAGAAGAAGAATTTAACCTCTGATGTGAAGAGAAGGATTCTTGAAAAATTGATGCAAGAAAGCACATATGGGAGACTTCACAAGGGAGTTATCACTGATACTGCCGCTCGGTTTAAAGTTAGTTTTAGAACTGTTTCGAGATTATGGCATGATGCTAAACTGGAAAATGCAAATGGAGATGTGGTTGATATCTCTTCTAAGATGGTCAATATAGTTGGTAGAAAGAGAATTCAATTAGATTTACATAGAATTAAGTTGATACCTCTTTGCAAATGGACAACAATTAGAGGAATAGCACACGCACTAAAATTGTCAACCACAACAGTACATCGACGAATCAAGGATGGATATCTTCGACCACATTCAAATGCCTTGAGGCCGGGACTTACGGATGCAAACAAGATAGCAAGGGTGAATTTTTGCTTAAAAATGATAGACAAAGGTATGACCCAATCTTCAAATTCATTCATTGACATGTTGGATCAAATTCATATAGTTGAAAAATGGTTTTACATTACAAGAAGAGCACAAAAGTATTATCTTAATGTCGAAGAAGAAAAGCCTTTACGCACGTGTGAAAGTAAAAAATTTATCACTAAAATTATGTTTTTAACGGGCGTGGCTCGTCGTCGCTTGGGTTTTGATGCTAAGATCGGAATATGGCCTTTTGTTGTTAAAGAAGCCGCAAAAAGGAGCAGCAAAAACCGCAAAGCTGGCACAATGGAAACCAAGGCCATGAAATCTGTTGAAAAAGAGGTTATGAGGTGTTTTTTGATTGAGAAATTGTTGCCTGCTATCAAGAAGAAATGGTCGTTCAATAATTATAATAAAATCTTTATACAACAAGATAATGCAAAACCACATGTCCACGAGAATGATATAAAAATTATGGAAGCGGTTAGAAGTTACGGGTTAGATATCGAGTTGTTGTGTCAACCTCAAAACAACCCCGACTTGAATGTTTTAGACCTTGGGTTCTTCAGCGCTATATCTGCACTTCATCATACTGATGCTCCAACCACATTATATGAGTTTATCGCAAGTGTTACGAGAGCTTTTGAAAATTTCTCGGTTGAAGACGCAAATAATGTTTTCATAACATTACAATCTTACATGAAGAAGATTCTTAGAATCAAGGGTGGGATTCACTACAAGATTCCTCGTATGCATAAATGGCGTTTAATTAGAGATGGACAACTCCCAAATGCACTTGAGTGTGATCCTCAAGTATTGAATGAGGCCAGGGAATTTATGAGGGAGTATGAAATTATGCATGAAAGTTCTTCAGGTATGTGATTTCAAACTTGTTTTTCGCTTATTTTACACATTATTGAAGTCTTTAATGGCAAGCTTGAATTCTTTTTATTTATTTTTGCAGATGACAAGGTTAAAAGAGATAAATGACATAAAAGCAGCAGTAGTAGTAGCCACAGAGACAAGAAATACCACAAGCATTCTAAACATTCTGATAAGAATCATGTTAGTAATTTATTGTATGAAGAATTTATATTTCAAAGAATCTCTGATCGATAATTCAGAATCTCACTAGGTTTTGTGTTTTCTTCTGCTAGTTGTATGTATGTACTGCATTCTTAGACTGTTGGGGTAGGCTGAGTTCTTGGAATGGACCTGTTTTTTTTGTTAACATATAGATGACCATCAACGAATTTCAGCTCATTTTTTAATATGCAAAAATTTGCGTCGTCTGTAGATGAATTAGAAAATTTGTTGTTGTTGAATACAAACGTTCCAGATCTTATTTTAGTTTGAGTGGGAATCTGGGAATTTCGTCAAGTGAAAATCATGTGCATCTCTCTTACTAGTTGAGTTTCCCCTTTCCCCTCTAACTGAAATGGATTACTATGGCATACCAATTTATATATTTAATGAACTGATATTCATTCCCCAATAAGTTTTTTGAGATCATATATAAGTTACCTTTACATATGCGCACTACCAAGCTAAAACATAGAGCTAGCTACCAAAGAATGATTAATTCCTACAATGATACATGTCAGTATGGTTATGAGGGCGATAAGCTGTGGTAGTGGTTCTTAAATGGTTTTGACCATGATTTCACCATTTACAGTTCTCAAAGACTTGGTTTTCTTTTATCTAATTTGTTCTTTGCTGTCATATTTAGTATGTGCGCTTCAAATCAAAACCATATTTTTTGCCTTGTTACTTGAGTCTGTGTGTTTTTTCTTTATCATGTATTTTTTGCCTATTGGTTATTGTGTGCAATATCAGTTTTAGACCCTATGAAAGCAAACCAAACGAAGGCGAATATGAAAAGAAAAAGAACGGGCCAGCTTGCCATGGATTTTAAACAAACTATTATCGGCAACGATATTTACAAGAGCTGGCTTGAGGACGCCTCTGACCTTGTCGGAAGAAAGAAGTTTTTAATATTGCACCACCTTCTATACAAAAACAATACTTGGTGACTCTGCAGTCTTTTCCTTGTAGCTAAAAACACCTTTGTACTATGATGTTTTTGCAAAGAGCCAAATCTATCAATAAAATGAAGATAACACAGCTCATGGACCTCCCTCCAGTAGCGATTGTATGTGGGTTGGCACGAAATCATTGCACAGAGGTCTATTTTCCGAAGCCACTACTTGAGCTATATAGGAGAAGAATCCACATTCGTCCACCTCGTGATTCAGCACCCAAGCCACCTGAACCAGTAAGCTTATTATCTCTTGCTTGATTTCGTACATACAATTACATACAATTTTTTAACAATGCAACTACTCCAGAAGCCCCCACAATTGCATACAATTTATAGTAGACAAACCATAAATGTGAATTTCAAATTAGCGAAGTTAACTAGTTTACGCACTCACCCCCATTACAGACCATAATGTCTAGATAATGCTGACCAAAGTTCAATACAAATAGTGAGAGAAATTTAAAGTCCACTTATGTCTACGTGACCCACTTACCTTGCTGCCCCTGATTCAGTTTGATTGCGTACACATCTAGGGTGTCATTTTTAAAATTTATGTTGTGCATCCATGAGCACCACTTCAGGATATGATGATTTTATGAACCCTGAATGTGTGTATTGTTGTTGAGTGGTTGATGTTTAATGTTTGCCATCTTATATAATATGGTTTTCTTATACAATCTGTTTAGTGTTTTCCATCTTTGCAACTATTGAGTTGTAATTTTTAAATATGATGCTGGAAAGACTGCACTGTGTTATGATCAATGCATCATCTGCTGCGCGTAGTGTACTGCCAACATTATATAGGTTGGTGCTTTTGAATGAAAGGGGTTTTATTGAGACACTCATGTCATGTTTTCACTTTTCAGTTGTCATTGACAACTAGATTTAGATTCATTGGGATCGGTCTTTGATCAGTGGAGACATTTACCTGCAAACCAGGAAATGATTCCTTTTCCATGTCACTTGAATTGTTCATAATTACATTTACGTTCAATACATCCACTTTTTCTTATATTCTGTTTGAAATGCTGCCTTATTTTCATGTCACACCTCTTGATTAGATTTGGGTACTTGTGTCATTGTATAACGAATTTAAAGATGCTTCTTTTCTACCCTACGCTGGATACACCTGAAGATGAGTTAACTGCTTCTTTTCATGAGCCTAGCTTTCAATTTTTAAATATGATGCTGGCTTCAAATTGCTTGTATAGAATGCAGATGTATATGTGAGAATGTATCTGATTTAGAATTCTCTGTATCTCCACTTCAGACAGCTTGTCTCTTTGTGTGTTCTGATTAGGTCGTTCCGCTTATCCCAATGGAAGGAAACACTGGCTTTGGTGCTCAATGGTTAAGGCCATTACTGGAAGCAAACTATTGCATTCCTTATAGAGACCACGGGGAAGAAATGTCTAAAAGTGAAACAAAATATATCTGCTTGGATTGTATGGGTAAATCCATTTGTTCTTATTGTCTGATTCATCATAGAGAACATCGCATTGTTTAAGTAGGTTCTCTCAGTTTTGTTTTTTTTGATTTTTGGAAACCCACTTGGAAGATTGAACTCTTATTAACATTTTTGTTCCGCCAATTGCAGATAAGGAGGTCTAACTACCACAACGTTATTAGGGTTAATGAAGTTCAGAAGCACATAAACATTTCTGGTGTTCAACATTATGTAATCAACAATGCTGAAATCGTTTTTCTCAACGAACGCCCTCAATTAAGACATGGTAAATGAGTTACAAATACATGTGAAATTTGTGCCAGGACCTTGCTTGATTCATTCAGATTTTGTTCTTTGGGTTGTAAGGTAATTTTGAGTCAATACACAGAACCCATCATTTGAATGGCGCTATAGGTTACGCATCTGCTCCCGTATTGAAAATATTTGAATAATTATGTTTGCACATACGTACAGGCGAAGAAGATGATGTATGCTGTCGAAAAAGCTATGGAATCTGTGGATCAGCTTTCCAAGTAAACATGTCAGATCCTGAACTTCAATCAGGCAAAGAAGATATGACAGCTTACAAAGGGGATATTGGTTGATTGTTGATTGACAAAGGAGTATGAAGCTAATAAAAGATCTGGAATGTACTCTACGATCATTTCCTCCATGATCACTCCATTGTAATGTTACAGCATTAGATTCTTTTGTTTTACTCCATTGTAAGATTTGGAGTAGATTAAAGGTTTGCAAAGGTTCTGTAATTTTATGTCCTGTAAATGTTTGTTTTGCCTCTTGATTGTCCAAGAAGCCCCTTTATTCCCATATATAAATACAAAGAATCATTTTTTGGATTAATCCACACACCATAATTGGATGATGATGTGATTTATCTGTAGATTCTGCATTGGTTCTTGGCTAATCTTCAGACCCATGACAAACTTACCATCCATTATCACTCACAACATTTCCTTACCACACATTCTCCCAATTCCAAATTCTACAACACAGTGCAACACAACTTGAAACTCTAGTAGCTATATTAACTCCATTCAACTAACACTAAACCCAGCAACATTGTTATTAACTCCATAACCTCTTTCATATCCTGTAACTTACACAGCCACTACCAACAAAGTAACATTTCAGCTCAGAGTTGCTGATGGACGTCAAAGATTTGCCATTCAACACCATTAGTAAACCTGAAATTCTCATTCAGGACATTCTTCGAACAACTTGTGGGCGTAAAATTCTCATTCGAGTTATTGATTTCTTCTAATCCAATTTGTTCACCAAATCCCCCATTAAACAAACAGAATTCTCTATCTTTCTTTATCTCTCAAAATATCTCTATTTCTGATCCCTCCCACTCTCTGACAAACTACAGTTCGTTAAAGACTAGTCTCATCTCAACTCATGCAGCTACCCAGAAGAAACACACCTCTGTTGAAACAGCAGGTGGTGGTGATGGAAGAAGAAACAACAATCTTTCAATCATTGTTGTAATTTTCTCAATTTTTCTTTTTGCGGGGTTTATGTATAATGAAGATGTTAAATCAATTACATCAAAAAATCCAAGAAACCCATGCTGATGATTCTGATGTTAAACCATCATTAATCCAACAATCCATTATTGAATCAGTGGTGGTTCCTAAACAGAATCCAGAAATCAAGAAGATTATTGAAGAAATTGAAGGGCCTCCTGAAAGTTGTGATTTTTTTGATGGGAAATGGGTTTTTGACATTTCTTTGTTGTAATGGTGGCGACGGTGTTGCTGGTGGTGTAGTGGTGGCATGGTGTTGTTGGTGGTGGTTTCTTTGGGAGAAGATGAAGCTGAAAGAGGCCTGTACCGATGGTGAAGGTGTTTCGGTGATAATGGTAGAAAAAGAAAAAACGATTTTACGAAACTTATATTTTTGAAACGTATATTTTAGGAAACCAGACTATTAAAAAATAACCGAGGGAGTATATATATATATATATATATATATATATGCATATATCCCTCGATATTCTCAATCACTAAAAGATTTACATGCAGTCATTCTCGCATCAACATTAAAGGAAAGTCAATGAAGAACTTAAAGTTGGCAATACAAGTAGAATCCGTCCTTATTGGTGGAGCTAAAATTTTATCTTCCTCCTCATCCTCTTGGTCTTTCTTCTTATCCTCAATGAATGTGAAGATGTGTTTGAAGTTACTCTGGAAGTGCTAATATCAGTGTTGTACTACATATATGATATGCTCACAAACGCATATCAAGCCATGAACAGCGCTATGGTATGCTCACAAACGCATGAGGGAACCACTTCGAGAATGCTCCATTCTTTAGTTTTACGATCAGAGCATACAATCCGTAGCAAGGGAAGTAAATTAGGGCCAGGCAGAAGTACCTGTAGATAAAATTCTCATGAGTGCAGGAGCGCGAAAGCGGAATATATAGAAGAGCTTAAATTCAATAATGATTTAGTGTTGTACCATAGAGGTGCCCATGGAGTTGATAGATCTAGGAATGGGTAAGGCCACCTGGAAAAAAGAAATGAAACCACCAATTCAGCCAGAAGATTAAAACTTTTGCTTTGTTTGTCTGCTGTTAAGATGGAAAATCGCTATGGTGTTTTGTTTAGCTTACCATGAACCACCACATGCGTGAAGAACCCATAAGAAAACGCCATACGTACAATTGAATAGTAAGAAATATGCAAACCGAAACCACGGGAAGGGCTACAAACAAGCAAGTCTCCATCACAATTTCATCAAGTAAAGAAACTAGAATTGGAACAAAATCTTCTCCAGATTTGGCCGTTATACTTACAAGGCTATTGAGAGCGGTGTCAATGAGAAGAAACACCGCGTTAAGAGAATGCATGCATCCCATTAACTGCCAAACAGAAGTCATTAGACATGAAATTAGTGATATATGAGTTTTGAATCGTAGGATTACTGCATTAGCTCTATGACAAATGTAGCTCTAGTAAATACTACATACATCCTAGATAACGAGGTTTTGAATCTTATACTTCTCAGCGAGGATTGAGTAGTCTCACCAGGTTCATTTCGACTCCTGCAACAGCGAGAGATGGGACTATAAGAAACCAAAAGATGGTATCTGTAAGGATCACAGCTCCGGCACAAGTCTGGCAAGAGAAAGGTTGGCATCAATTGCATATTTCAAGCAATGCCACCTAGTTGGCTTGCTACGAAAAGAAGTATTTTAGGCAGGCTAACCTGATAGACTGTTTGCATCAGATATCCCCAAAAGCCAGCTATTTCCTTGATGCTGTCCTGCTCATGATAGCTCTGCACTTTGACAGTAGCTCTGACTTTGTTTGCCGAAAAATTTATGGTTGTTTTGGATTTATTACTACTCTCTGCCATACTCGTTTTTACCGAACTATTTTTTCCATTGTTTTGGTTGACAGGTTTCCTCGAGTTCACCAAACATCCTTGTGCCGATGCTATTGTGCCAAGCTATATGCAGAAATGAATGTTAGATGCGGGAAGTTGCACTTTGATTCTGAAGTACAGAAAATGTTAGACCACACATACCGCGAAATAGAAGACGACTAATGCAAAGGTCCACCTATGTATCACTCACGAAAAGCATAATTAGAGCACAGGTAGTGTCACAGAATATCATATGAAGGAGAAGAAAAAGGAAAACATACTTGGTGTAGTACAGAAACACTGTTTTGCCATGCAGCTGGATGTCCCAAGCCAGAACACGAGCCATAATAACGAAGGATAAAAACCGTGTAACCAGAAGCCATACAGGGTTCAGATTTCTCCAACAACTTGTCCACAACTGATTGGATACTACATGATTCGGTTGAGTCCACTCTGAAGTGATGACATTTCCATTGTCTTTGTCAGGTTGAGGAATCAATAAGCTCTCGTATTTTGTTGAACATTTTCTTGTACCGTCATTCTCTTCATGGCGCAGGAGCATCCATATAGAAAGAAAAATAGAGCTGACAACTACGAGGAAGCATAGAATGTCGTTCCAGGGAACTAGTACCGTCATGGATACAACTTTATCTTGAAACTAACCTAAAGAATTTAGAGATCAGACAGAATGTGATGGATCTTTCACACAATAATGAAGGTTAGTGTTTAAGCTATATGACTAGTGAGTGGTGAACAGAGAAAAGCTTATTTGAGTTAGCTGGTATGGTAGGACTATTAGTTGTACTTCTAGAGAAAGACAAGTACAACTAGACAGAGGTCAAAAAATTTCTCCGCTTTGTTGGTCCATCCCTATGATACTAAAAGGCCAAGAGGGTCCGTATTTTGAGTACAAGTTGGGTTCAAACCAAACAGGAAATCAGAGGATTGAATCCTCCTGTATTATAGTCTTATAGAGTATATCATTGGGTTTTGGGCGAAGGAAAATGAAGCCCAATGGCACTCTGTTTTTCAATTTCTTTCATCTTTACCCCCAAAAGTCTAGTTTGTAAACGTCCTTCACTTCCGCCATTTGGCAAATGTCGCCAGTAATATCCCATACTAAAGGGGTTTCGGGCGGGTTTTCATTCTATACCTTAAATATTTGCATTACAAGGCAAGGATCATGTCAAACTTGATGGTAAATAAGAAGAATGACAATAATTACATGAAATGACAGGATGGACACTAGGCATGGGATTGGAATTTTGAGTTTAGATTTCAGAATGGTTCAGTAGTGTCAGTATGGGACAACCAAGATGAGGATGTTGAGAAGGGCAAAATGGAAGATGAACCATTTTGTCAGATGCTAATTAACCAATTTATACTCCAGTGGAGGGATTTGGAAAATATTTTCCTGCTGAAAAGGGTTACTAGTAATCAAATGCAGATTTGATTTATTATAATAGTAGAGGAAGTCAAAACTATTTCAGTGAACGAACCCAGAGACCAAGGCTTTTGTGATTAGTATGGTAAAATTCATGGTTCATTATACGTGTTGCTCCTCATGTTCTGCATTTAACTCTTGAAATGTTTATAGTGCGCTCCTAAATGCTATCTTCAGAACTGTCACCGTTCTGTCAGTAACTATGGCATACTGTCAGCAGTAATAACTTGTTGAAAATCAGTTACCCGTGAGCAGATTTGCTTGTAATGCAGGTGTAGGAGGATCTTTTTCAAGTATTCTCGAGTTCAACTTGGAAGATATTAACGAGTTTGGTCTTATAGCCCCGTTTGGGAATTGCTTTTTGCTTTTTTCTATCAAAAATTGTTTTTGGTAAAAAAGATTAAAAATATTTTTGGAGAGAAGCACTTCCATTTTGGGCATGCTTTTAAAAGTTACACGGCACTAGCTTTTAGCTTTTAAAAGCCGAAAGGCAGAAGCTGTGGACACATATAATTTTATTTAATTGATTCTCTATTGTAACCTTATTATTTATTATAAAGACAATCATCGTTATATTTTCTATTGTTTATTTTGAATTAATAAATAATAATTACAATAATAAATTTTTTTGAAGCAAACCATAATCATAAAATTCTTTATTAAATGATAAAAATAACTATAAAATAATGATAAAGAATAAAAATAAAATAAAATAAATGTTACTTATATTATTATTTATTTAATACTAAGTTAAAGTAATTATAACTACAATGTGTTTTTAAAACATGTATATTTTTGTGATTAGCTACATCACCAGCACTTTAGAATACCAATTTACCAAACATAATTTATGATTTATTAAAACAAGAAAGAAAATGAAGACGACGTATAACAAAGAAAGGGAAAAAAAATCTAACGGTTCCTTGACACTTGCCACACAAGTAAGTTTTCCCCGAAAATTTAATACTTTTTTTTGTACCATTAGCTTATAGCTTCACTTTAAATAGTTAAAAGAAAAGACTCACTATTACATCCTGCTCTTGTCCGTTCTCTTTTGTGTCTGAAATTTTTAAATAAAATTATCCGAGAACATCGTAATTTAAGTCTGCTATATGTGCCTCTATTTCTCAAACAAAAAACAAAGAAGACAAAGGAATAAAAGAACAATGGTGTGGATTAGTAATTCACAAAGGTTAATAATCTTATCAAAGTACCTGCTCACTTTCTAATGTTTAATGTTGACAACCCTAGTTTGCAAATAATGAGGAGAGAAAGAACTGGTTTAAAAGGCCGTGGAAGAATAAAAACAACAAGAAAAATAATAAGAAAAAAGGTATTACTTGCTTAACTTTTTCTATCTGGACAGTATTTTTATCCGCAAAAGTTTCACGTTTTTCTTTTCCAACTGCTTCAGGCTGGAGGGCACAACAACACTTGGAAAAATGTTGATATAGAGAAAGGGTTAAAACAAAGATGGGACAAATTAGGATATTCTACAGAACAACAGGTTTGATTTGATATCTTTTTGGGAAAAACAAAAATGTGGCTATGTCTCTTATCTGACTAACTAGGGTTTTAATAATATTTGGTGGTACAGAAAGATTTATTGGCGGAAGTATTCTATAACTGTGATTCATGCATGTGCACTTGATGCATTGTTTGTCTACCGTGAAAGCCTAACCGGACAGCCTGGTGAGGTTTGTCTTTCAAGTACCTTTGCGCTAGTTCTGTTCCTTCATATCTCATCCTTCGTAATAGTGGTATATCGCACCGTCTTAAATGGCACAAAAACCTTAATTCCTTTTTTGTAGGGATGATGAGTAAGTGCAGATCGGACTTTGGTATCGCATCCCCTACTATCAACATCTCACCTTCATTAATTATATCCAGGATCCAATCCTTATGCTCTCCTCCCGGATCTCTTACCATTTCGCAGAATTTATTGTAGTTAATTTCTTGGTTTTTTGTACTTGCATCTCCTTGATGTTGCAGAGTACTATTAGCGGAACTACTTTCTTCAGCCAAATCTTCATCTTTAACAATTCCTTCTTCAGATATCCGTGCTCTTTTAGAAGAATCACTAGTTTCAGCTAATTCATCATCCAAAGTGCCACTACTTTCATGTTTGCGTTTTAAACCCATGTTTGCTTTCATGTTACTAACAGGTTCTTGTTTTCTACCGCTGCTACTGCTATCATCCTCTTTCTTATCTGCTGGTGCTGGATCTTCTTGATCATCTTCTCGAGAAAACAACTCAGCTAGTGTTGTACTACGCACTTCTTGATTTTCACCTTCTTTATCATCTTCTTTCTTCTCTGCTGGATCTTCTTGATCATCTTCTCGAGAAAACAACTCAGCTAGTGTTGTACTACGCACTTCTTGATTTTCACCTTCTTTATCATCTTCTTTCTTATCTGCTGGTGCTGGATCTTCTTGATCATGGGTTTGAGAAAGCAAGTCAGCTAGTGTTGTCCTACTGCTTGTTCCTTGTTCATCACTTTCAGGTTTTCCACCATCATCAACAACAACATCTTTTCCTATCCTATCTTCCATTATCACAATTTCTTGAATCTCTACCAAAGCTGCTTCTTTGGTTTAATTTTGGACTATTTTCTTTGAGGATTCTGGTTAGTTTCAAAGTAGATTTTTGAAACTAACTTACTGGGTTTTGATTAGAGAGAGTGATCTGATAAATTGATATACTACTAGTCTCGTGTTTTTATAGGGAGGAAATTTGTGGAAGACGGTTTAGTTGCAGCGCTTCTGTCACGTGAGATTTGAATATGTCAAAGGCACTTGGGGTTTTGATATGGGGCACGCCTCAGGCTTGTGTCTTTGTTATGGCTCTTTTCATCCCTTTTTTTACACATAACTGGAGTCCTAATGATACCATTAGCACTCCTTATAGCCTCATATACTACATTATGATTGCAGCTTCTAAATCAGACTCCTTATAGCCTCATATACTACATTGTGATTGCAGCTTCTAAATCAGACTTTAAAAGTAGGTGTAGGCCTTATTTTATGAGAAGAACATGGCTTATGCAGGTATCCGAAGATACCAAAAACCATGTAAAACCTTGTCTAGGTTGCATATCAAGATAATACAGGAAGATGCAACTACTGTACCTGCACATACCTTGGCTTATTGCTCAGATTGTAAGAGCAAAGAGGTAGTAGACACGGCATGCACTCCAGATGTGGGCATGCGTTAGATGCTCACTCCATCGATGAGACATCTGAAATGGAGGACCTTCGCGAATAAGACTGGTGATGATGACCCGTTCGTGTTGGTGGTCCATCAAACACTCTCCTTACCGATGCTGCTTGATACTGCCATAAACACCATTGCTCACATTCTGCCAAACCGATGAATATGTGAAATGAAACACATTATGCTTGCAAACCAAATATCTAGTCAAATGAATGATTCAAATAAAAGGTCTAGTAATCCCAAAAAACCAAAAGGTATTGGATTACCTATAATGCTGTAAATTGGATTGACAAGTGAAAAGCAGCACATCCACTCCAGGAATGAGCTGTTGTCCTGCACATTACATTCCCACAAGCTTTACATGAGCAATGAGAAGTGAGGAGAGGGTTTGAACTGCCAAGACAATGCAGCAACATTCCTAGCATATGCACATCAAGCAGAAATGGGCAGGTCGTGGTGTAATAATTTACAAGCAATGAAGATCGGGTTCAAAAGACATTATATAGAAATTGGGGGATTCACGAAAAGGATAAAATCAGACTGCAATACATTATAACTGAGAAAAATAAAAAATAAATAAATAGAGATAATACTGAGAATATATTCCATTAGATCAATCAAATCAGAACACAAAGAGTTCCAAAAGATCGTAGATCCATAATCCTCCAACACATTTACTCAGAGATTATCAAGCTCGTTCACCTCTGATTCTCCTGCAGAGATCTGATAAATTTAGGGGTTGGATTCGAAAATAGGAGATTTGTATTTGGGGGAGATTGTGAATTTTATCAACGGTCTAAAAGGTGTCGTACAGATAGGAGGGATTGAGTTTTGTGGTAATCGACGGCTGATACTGGTTGAAATTTTTTGGCGGAGTTCAAAATTTCAAATTTTTGAACAGAATTTGGCAGTGGCTGGATATTTTAACCAAAATTTTGAATTTAGTTGTCGGGGTGCTCAGAAAAGGGAAAGGGAATCGTTTCTTAATGGATTTATACACAGTATGACCAGTTTCCCTTTTGACTAGAAAACTGATCAAAAATTGATCTGTCCCCAAATCATGTTTTGAAAACCTCTCTTCCAGTTGAGCCAAAGAGTTTGGTCTCTGGTGCTTTAGTTCACAGTGGCCAAGTCAAAAAGTAAATAAAGAAAAAATGCTTTTGCATTTCATAACCGATTATAAATACGGAAAATTTGGAAATTTTTTGCAACAGACACAGATAGTATTATCAGATTCATAAAACAAACTTAAGATTACAATCTAAGTGTGAGAGAAAAAAATAAAGCTACGAAATGAATTTTTCGTAAGAAGTAGGCAGAAAACAAATAGAGATACAGCAAATTTCGAGTAAAATATACCCATAATAAAAAAAAAAAAGACATTATACAGAACACCCCATGTTGGGTTTTATACACTATGCAGAAGTAATTGCAGGTTACATCCATACATTGTAAGAAAATGTGCATCAGGTCTGTTGAAGTGGTCATCACTAAGGAAAGGCCAACTCCTAGTCATGGAGTTGCTCTCTTTACCACGGCCTTTGATAAACATATGGACCATGGGTAAGGACACACTGGAATATCAAGACCCCTATCCTATGGTCTGTGCACTGTTCTGTACTTGTGTTGATCAACCGGTAAAAGGGTGGGACTGAAAACCAGATATTTTCTATTTCAGGGATTAAGAATAGGGAAGCAGTTTTGAAAGGATGACAGACCCATAAATGAATGGATACTTGGATCACAAAATTGATAACAATAACAATCAAAATGACATGAGATGAGATGCCCACTGCAATTCTCAAGGACATTAACGAATCTGGAAGCAGTATTATCATGAACAGCAACTAACTATACAGCATTAGATGCATGCTCTTCAAACAACTATTCAAATAATTCGATGTAAATGAGCAACTTACAGCTAATTAAGTTTCGTGTAAACTAAAATTCATATTGTTTGTTGATAATACTACTACTGCCTTATCAAGGATCAAACCTGACCATTCTGAAGCAGACAGCGAGTGATCTCATTTCCTTAATATCACCCTACCATTTGATTCTGTGTGAAAAAGGAAAAAAAACAAAATGAAATTAAAATCTTAAAATGAATTTCCAAAGTTCCAAATCATCAAAGAGTTTCACTTAAAAATCCAAGATTCAGAACTATCTTGCTTAGCCCAGTAGAGTATCCAAAACCTATTGATACATAAGCATGCCATGTCAGTGAAAATGTATAACAAAAGAGAGTACAGATCATATAATTGCCAACCCTCAAACCATTTCTTGAATCCAGCCTACTAAATTAACATGTCCTATGTGCACAAGCACCGGTACTCATGTAAGTTGTTAACTCAGCTCAACAACCTTTTAGGAACAAATGAAGTTCCTAATCATCAGGAGCTGGGTGAAGTTCATAGATAGACCCTACTACAGTTTGCCACATTCCAAATTAAAGTAATATATTAGTGGCATTTTCTTCCATGAAGAGCAAGGTCCAGGATTAAAGAAGAAAGCTGAATATACACATCTTAACACTGAATTCCAAACAAATTTACGCAACCTGGACTGGACTTCTTCACATAAAAGGCCACTATTCTCAAACCATCAAACAGCGATGCAAAGAAAAAATCACTACAGAAACAAATTACTTGGTCATCAAAGTTCTATTATGTTGATTCTATTAACTTAAATTGCTCCACCTAGTAACCTATTTCTCTCTTTCTTTCTCACAGCATACTATATCGGCTATTTGAGTAGAATCAGTAAATGTCACAACTATTACCTTATCACATCTGAACATTCTGGAAGAGAGAGCGAGTCATACAAAGACGAGTATTTGCTTCTTCGTTCATTCCATCCAGTGCTCTCAGTTCCTTAATCTCATCCTGCCATTTCACGATCTGTTCCTTGTGAATTCTGTATGAAAAATAAAATTGAAATTAAAAAAAATTGAAAATCAGAATAGAGTTTCCTATTGAACTTTCAATTATCTCACCCAATAATAAGTTCTTCAAATTCATTAATAAGATCTTTAAAGAGTGTTTTTCCTGCCTCAAGCATCTCCGAAACCTAGAGAGAGTAAGTTGAAGGGACATGACATAAAAACATCCGAGTAACAACGAATTGGGACAACAATAAACACATACGAAGTTGAGGAATACCTCTACCTGTTGAGTGAATCGCTCAATCTTTTCAAGAACTCCATTAATAAGGCTTTCCATCTCTTCGGATCCTGCTGCAACAGTTTCAACTTCTTCTTCCATTACTAAACCGTTTTCATTTTCCTGCTCCTCTTCTACCATCTAAACAGTAAACCAAAAAAAAAAACTCGGTAAGAAGAAGAAGAAGAAGAAACCAGTAATGTTTGTTTGATTCGTTTCCTTGAAGTTTCAATCTCGTCCATCTGATCAGGTTGTAATTGTTCGGGTTTGCAGAGAAGCTTCTTCTTTTTCTGAGACCTGGAAAACAAATCGCGGGATAATTTGAAAACTTAAAATTGAGAATTGAAATTTCAGGAAAACCCTTTCACTATTTTATAAAATGATTATATTGAAATAGAGAAAGACGGGAATGATCCGGTATTTACATGGTCATGACGAAGACTTCGGGCGACCGAACCCAAATGTGACACCCCATTTTAAGCCGGGAGAAAAACAGTTTTGTCCAAAAGAGTTTAGAAAGTAATAGTTTAGTCCTCACCCATTCAACTAGGTATAAATTAGTCCCTTTTATGGAAAGTATACAAATAACCTTCTGTTTACAATTTAGTCTAAATATTTGTATTTTAGTCCAAACTGATTCATGATGATGTTAGCAGTTTTAAATAATAAAAAAATAAACTAAAATCAATTTATCTTTCGAACCGTTTGTCCAAAATTCGTAAACTTTATATATTCGGAAAACTCTTTCCGAGAGCTACAAAAAGAGTACCCATATGACTATATAATTCTCATTTTAAAAAAAAATAGTTTACATTGGTGTACAAACATGTACACATATACAAAATACAACATGTTTACAACCGCAACTCATTACCAACACCAGCTCCAACCCTCAACCACTTTTAACCCTGCTGGTGCAAACAACAACATCACCTCAACCATTCAACTCAATTTTTTTATCCGTTTATGTAGCTTTCCAATCTTAGTTGCACTTCTCTGCAACAACACTACCCATCCAACAACAACATAAATTCTGCTCCTCAGTACCACAAACATCACACATTTTAGACTTCATCTTTGTAATTCCATCGACATTTGATATTTATTCACCTGATCACGACTTCAGAGTTCTACCATCTCAATAGCACCAGTTACTCAGCTGCACCATTCCTTGTATTGCAACATAGAAGCAAACCCATTCTTCCAAACTTCCCATAGCATCACCTGCAATTGCTTCACAGCCAGCTGCAGCTCATCCATACCCTGTAAGTGCTCAGCCAGAAAAAATACACAACACTTCTTCAACCCTGTACACATACACAAAAAATATGCAAAAAACAACTTAAAAACACACACAACATGACATAAATCAACTATAGGAGCATGCTGGTGTATAAACCTGTACGATCCTACATAAATATGAGAAATACATCTTCCAAACACACAGAACAGGGCATAAATCAACTGTAACAGAATGCTTGTGTACAAATCTGTACACATACATAAGAAATACATCTTAATAACACACACAACGGGACATAAATCACCTATAGCAGCATGATGGTATATAAACATGTACTCTCCTGCACAAATTTGAGAAAAACATTTTCAAAACACATGGCATAAATCAACTATAACAGCATGCTGGTGTACAAACTTGATCACATACACAAATAAATCAGAGAAAAATAACTTGAAACACACAAGATGCCATAAATGCAACTACAATATCATGCTAGTATACAACCTTGTACATAGATACAACAAATCTGAGAAAAACAAATTCAAAACACACACAACATGCCGTAAATTAACTATAACAACGTGCTGGTACATAAACATGTACTCTCATACACAAATATAAGAAATACATCTTCAAAACACACACAACATGGCATTAATCAATTGTAGCAGCATGTTGGTGTACAAATCTGAACATTCTTACACAAATCTGAGAAAAACAACTTCGAAACACATACAACATACCATAAATAAACTGGAACAACATGCTGGTGTATAAACTAGTACACATACACAATAAATATGATAAAAACAACTTCAAAACACATATAACATGCCATAAATCAACTATAGAAGCATGTTGGTGTATAAACATGTACACTCATACACAAATATGAGGCAAACATATTCAAACACACACAACATGGTATAAATCAACTGTAACGTCATGATGGTGTACAAACAAGTACACATACACAATAAATCTGAGAAATACATTTTCAAAACACACACAACAAATCATAAATCAACTATAGAAGCATAAAGTTGTATAAACTTATACACTCCTACACAAATCTGAGAAAAACAACTTCAAAACACACACTACATGCCATAAATCAACTGTAATATCATGCTGGTGTACAAACCTGTACATATACACTACAAATCTGAGAAATACAACTTCAAAACGCACACAACATGATATTCCCCTGATTTATTATATATTCCCACAGGTGCACCAATATGTACACCATTGTAATTCATAAGATTTACACAGGTGCACCAATATGTACACCCCTGTAAAACATGCACAACACCAATGAAACACATGTACAATATATTTACAATTATGTACACATTAAGAATTATGTGTACCACTGTGTGGATGTTAAGAATTCAAAAACATTCAAAAACATTACCAATCAAAATATGTACAACTATATACACATTAAAATCAACAAGTGTACATTTATGTACATGTTAACAATAACAGCTATACAAAAATGTGCACATTATCAAAAAAAAAAAAAAAAAATTCTATAATTAAGAACTTGAACTAGTGGTAGCCTAAGAAGATAGGAGTATAGTTAATTAGTTAGAAATTCAAACATCATTTTAGATATAAAAATCCTTTACGTCATATCCTAGAGTAAAGATACGAACATACACTAAAGAAGCTAAATAAAATTGTAAGCATATTCCATCTTCAACTTTTTCAAAACCAAAAGCATGCTGGTGTACAAGTATGTACACATACGTAAAAAATATGCGAAAAACAACTTAAAAACACACACAACATGCCATAAATCAACTATAGCAGCATGTTCCTGTATAAACCTGTACACTCGTGTCATGAATCCATGTGCGCCCAAGAATCATATCATATCCTGGATCTTCTCAGATTATGTAAAACTTGGTCTCAGTGTAGACCAAATTTTCTTTGACTTTGAGGATGACGTATCCGTATGCTCTCTGGAAACTCCTTCGTGATCTCTGAATGCCATGGGGGCATGAGTAGCTTCCTGTCGAGTAATGCCAGCGGCTCTGAGAGTTTTCAAATGGATAATGTTGACAGTAATACCGACATCGAAAAATGCTCTATTGAACTCGTTTCCTTTGATGTGCACCGTGGTGAGCAATCCCCAGCCATACATTTCTTTGTCCGTTGCTGAAGGCTCAGTGAGTGTCTCTTGAATCAACAGACGATTTCCTGACACAATGTGGTTTATTGTAACAAACATGTCTTTCCTTTGAGCTTTTGATAAGTATAGCAATTCGCAGACATGTTCAATCAAGGATTGAACTACTTATTTGATGGGAGGTTCAAAGATAGTAAAGGTTCTGATTGGTAGGGGGTTCCTGTGTACTCCTTCAGCCCCCAAGTTGAGTTCTCCCGATTCGATGTTTTCTCTGAATATGCATTTCAAGACTTTGCAGCTACTCGTGAGATGATTGACAAACCTGTGGAAGCGACAGTAACGAGGATTTTCCATGTCTTCCTCAGTTGGGTCTCTCCTGATATATGTCAATTTGATTGCACCATCTTGGATCCAGACATATAATAGTTCGAGCACTTCTCCAATGGGGAGAGGAAAGTCAGGTGTATCTTGATCAGGAGCCTCTGCATGCTGGCCAGGATCCCGTGCCTCTGGTTTGTCCTTATTTTGCATCTTTGGAGGAGCTGAGATATGCTTGTTCGGGGGTTCATCCTTGCGCTTGCTCCCTTCTGCAACAGCATTTGTGGATGGTTGCAGGTTGTATTGCTTGTTGATCAGACGTCTGCTTCTTCGAGTATCTCGCGATTCTTTAGTTTTTGTAGATTTTGCTCTTTCCAATAGAGCAGGTGCAGTGGTTTCCGATATCTTCGCGGGTTCATGAAGCTCTGAGAAAGTACGGAATCGAAGATTTTCCAGTAGAGCCCTGTAGACTGCTTGTTCGAGCAGATATTGCTAGTTTAAGCAAATATTATCAGTTTGAGAAAATATTGCACATTTTATGAATTGTTGGTAACGGGACCAAAATGAATATTAATTTAATATACTGACTGCTGGGTCGAGTAAAATAAATAAAACGTTGATCATGAAATCAACATAAAATTATCAGAGTATTTGAATCTGCTCAGAATCATGTTTCTGCGGAGCTCTGAATTCAAAACCCTAATTTTACTGAAATGATGATTTATTGCAAATCAATCCGCAAAGTTCAGCAGGGACCGACTACATGGGATGACGAGTCCACCATGTACGCCCAGATGCTTGAACGAGCGAAATACCAAAGTCTCTTGAGGACCCGTTGGTGAAAGAATGATTAAATGCTGGTTTAATCATTTATTAAAATAATGCTCGTGTGAGCGACAAATAATAAAACCTGGCTATGGAAGGATGATGATCCGACCAAGAGGTCATGAGACCGGCTCTTGGTGTCCGTGGGACCAATGGATGGTCGTTTGAGCAAACCCCCAATTGTTTGGAAAGAGTTTGAACCTAATATGAGCGACTGAGCAAATTAAGTTAAAATCATTAAAATATGTGGGACCGACTGTTTGCAAGCCCTAGGGTCACCCTTGGTCGGTCAAGGGGATGTTTCCGTGTCACCATAGTGTCCGTATCTCAGTCCTGAGAGTTTCAGTATTTTCCGATGCGCATTTGAGCAACATTCTGAGAAAATATGCAGAATCCAGGGTTTTGGTGAAACTAGGAAAATACATGAGATGATGAAAAATTATAAATAAAACAGGGAATTGCAAAGTGTGGGACCGACCACGGCTAGGGCATGGATGGACGATTGACAAGCACGATCCCACACTTTCCCAGTTTTATGTAATTTTACGTATTTTCTCTGATTTGAGGGAAATTCCATGAAACTGGAGAGTTTTATTAAATTAAGGAATTTCCATGAGATGAGGGAGATAAAAATAATAATAAAATAGGGAACGATGGAGTGTGAGACCGGCAATGGTCAAGGCATGGCCGGCCGGACAACGGGCACGATCCCAGGGCACTCTTCCCAATTTTATGTAATTTTTTATGATTTTAGGGAATTTTTTATGTCTTGTTCCAAGAATGCATTTTGATTGTGACATGTGTTTAATAATGATTGATTGCTTGACCTTCGGCGTGTATAAACAATCGATATCTTCTTTTCTTTTGAAATATATACACATTTAACACCATTTTCTAATTTTTATAAATACATGATTGTATATATAAATAATATATACATAAAATATGCATATACATGTCCGCGTCCTAGTTTTTTGAGAATTTTATAGTGTCCGCCTTCGTGTCGTGTCCGCGTCTACACCTGTGCAACCCAGCTTCTGATCAAACACGATTCTTAGCAAATAAATAAATAAAAAGTTGTGCAATCTACTATCTAGCATAATTATCTTATGCATTTGTATTGAGTCACGTGTTATCCAACTAAATTTACTAAACCCATTGCAACAATGTTGTTCAAACATAACATTTTATAATATATTTAAAGCATATTGTTTATAATATATTTAATGTTGGAAAAAATTGGGTTTCACAAAGAATGAATGAATCAGAGAAGAAAGTGTTGCACTCCAAAACTTTCAAGGCTTGTATAAATTTCTTTTAGACAAATATTTCTACCCTCCCAATAACAATTGGCGATTACAACAGGTATGCGAAATATTGCCTTCAGGATACAATGAAAGCCCTGCAACGAAAACTGAATTCAAGGTTTGTACCCCTTGATTCAATCAAGAACACACAAAGAGATTTCTGATTTCTGATGATGCTTTTTGAAACAGAGAAAACAGATTGATTTTTCTTATATCTTAAACGAAACTGGGAGAAGCTATTTATAAAGGGTTTTGCACCTGTTGGGAATAGGTTTTTATTCGCCAACAGGTTTCTATTCACGAAACGTCAGGTTCCTTCATCAACAGACATCAATGGTGTCTTTTGGATTCGAAATTTTCGAACAGGCTTTTATCGGCCAAATAAAAACGTCAGGTCGACCACAGCCTGGGGGGCGATGCCCCCCAGGACCCCCCTTTGGTTAGCGGCGTTGAAAATATTCCAACATTTAAGCAATGTTCTCATGTAAGCTCTTTTAATATATGTTATCTTTTGTATTAAATAAAAAAGAAAATGTTATAACCCAAGAATACTCGTAAAAACAAACCATACGACACAAAACCCAAGTTATAATCGAAGAGGTTGAGCATGGCCATATGCCGGGCTGATACCTACTAGTCTTATAAAAAGCAGTGATGTTTATGTATCCTTAAATAGCAGGAAAGATATAAATAACCATAGCAGGTTCTGGTTTAGCTTCGCCAATCATGTCACATGTTCTCCTATCTAGTGTGCCACCCAACTTGAGTTCTGCCACACAGTTATACACCAACTTCACTGTTTTTGTACTGCATGTTCCGCAATACCTGAGACACAAGAAACTAGACGGAAGAATAACTCATGCATAGTGGTGGAACCAGAAAATGAATGTTGGGATAGCTTGAAAACAAATTGACTTGATTTGGGCTGGCTTAAGCCTATTGTTTAAGCTTGATTTTTTATTATCAAATACAATTGCACTACAAAATGGAAGCTTTTATTGGATTTAGGGCTGACTTAAGCCAGTCGTCACAATGTAGATCCGCCCCTGATCATGCATCACACAGTTCCAGGTTCAAATTAATGGTTAAATTGATTTAATTTAATATCACGTAAACAAACCAGCAGGTGGTTGTTAAATAACAAGGCCAATTTTGTTTGATCGATAAAGAATTTAGCGTTGACGAGTTTCGATCAACAAAGGTTGATGTAGATTGTCGGCATATTCTCCGCAACTTCCCATATAAATACCGGAGTTAAGTGAAACCAAGCTTTCGACGTAATTCTCCGCTGCATGTACAGGTACTGAACTACTTGTAATGGTATCTTTCTTTGGGTCATATAGAACAAACTGTCTTTCATCCGTAGTCTTTAATAGAAGAATCTTATCATCTTTGAAAGACCAAATCACTCTTAGTGGATATAGATCGAAAATCTGTCGATGTTCCGTCGGGTGAATGACAAAACGTTTAGTCCAGGATTCTTGGACACCATAATCTTGCATCACCCATATCTCAAGTTGATAACAAGGCTCCCCAAGGACCCAAACACCATTAACCACACATAGGCACTCTTCCAACACTCCCACAGTGTGGAGAGGACGGTTGTCCCGAAATCCATTTGGCAACTGCATTTGTTTAAACCTCTCCTCGCTGAAATCAAAAGAGACTATAAACTGCTCCCTTAGCCACTTATTTCCGTGTATTCTTTTAGCTAACCAGTGGCGAAATCCGTTAACAAGCACCCCAGATACACTGTCAAAAGGGATATACTTGAGCATATGATAAGGGATGGTGTCAATGCTTCTCCATGAATCTGACTGTAATGAATATACCTCAGATACATAAACATCCTCCTCACTTGGTGGCATATTGACAGAACCATCTTGTATGAAATCACCTTTAACAAGCTTGTAGTCATCATGCTTATAATCATAACCAAATGAATATATAGAAGAGTAGTGGTTTGTTACTCTAGTTGGTGAATTGGGTAATACCTTATATTCTCTAGTGGTTGGGTTCCAAATAACAAAGAATGACACCAACCCATAAACCATACTAGTTTGAAACATGATGCAGATCAAACCGTTACAAGATCCCAAGAAGTGAATTGGAATAGCTAAGTCTATGAATGGGGGATCAATTTCAACACAATCATCATCCCTATTTGGTGATATGGAAGAGTTAGAAAAGAGTGTATCATCATAACTGACTGTGCTAACTAGAGGATAATATGGTTTGGTGCCGTCTTGAATCATAAACATAAACTTAGATCGATTTTTTCGGTTGTGGATCGTATGATCTAGATGATGTTTCACAAAACTAGGGTTAGAAACTAAGGAAAACAACGTCTTGCAAACATACTTAACATTAAGGATCGATTCCGCAGGTACCCTTAGAAGGATTTCTTGGATCACATCTTCTGGGAGGAGGATCATTGCTGCTGCGCGGTGGTGATTGGAGTTTCTGTATTTTGTTTTTTTGTGTGGGGGGAGGATCATGCTTGACATTGCTGCTGCGCGGTGGTGACTGGAGTTTTAGTATTTATGCCGAAAAAGAATTCAAAAAGCCCTTGTTTTCTGTGTATATAGACGATTCGCTATATGTTGTATATATAGACGTTTCCCAATGTAACTGTGTTTCCGAATTAATAGGTGATTCTCACCGCTATCTCAGAAGATGATTTAGAAAAGGAAAACAATTCCATCTCCTCTTCCTGGATTTCGTAATCCTGAATAGTTCTCTTCTTTTTTGACTCGCGAAGGGAACAATAGATTAAAAAAGCCACTCCTCACCAAGATGGTACAGAGCAGTCTGTAGAAAATACAAGAAACACAAGCTCAAATGTAGCAGAGCTCGTAGAAGAAAAACCCAAAACTCAACAAAAAGAAAAACTGGTAACCTAAATTAATGCATTAATGCCTCCAGTTGTACAATACAGAATTCAGATGGATTCCGTGAAAGATTTTTGTACCTATACACCAGTTATATTTAAAAACCTTAACCGTATTGAGAATTTCCTCCAAAAATTTGTAACGCCCATTGAAAAGCCTCTCATTTCTCTATATCGACGCGAAAGGAATGATGTCCCAAATGTGATTTCTAACATTTGAGTTCTTAGTTTTTCTTCTCTTCCATTCCCATATGGTATCTCTGACTGAACCTTGAAAGGCTCATTGCAAACCATAACAATTCAGAAAATAAAGCCACACATTCCTAGTTGTTTCGCAATGCAAAAATAGATGTTGATCTGACTCCGCTTCTTTCTTGCAAAGTAAACATCCATTCACCATAATAGAATTCCGATAAGTATCCAAATACGGATTGCACTGTAACATAGAGTCCACACGAAATTTTTTTACCTTTTCCGGGATTTTTGGGTTCCATAAGCTTTCATGTGGAAAGAGCACCAAACCGTCCATCTCCATAGCCTTATAACACTCAACAAGGCTAATTTTGCAGATGAAAGAGAAGGTATTTATGATGCTAATTTTCTTCTTTATGAGGTAAGATACTGCAAAGATTTTACATAAAGGTTCTGTTATTTTCTATTTTTTCTTCAATTTTTTTTTCCTGATGATGATTGATTAGTTGATGGGTTATATACACACATCTTAATCTTAT